>NC_080020.1:185235194-185535194 GCF_030020395.1 Manis pentadactyla | reverse complement strand
ATGAATACAGTATAGACTTTGGTTAATAACAATGTACCAATATTGGTTCAACAATTCTAACAAATGTACCATACTAAGATGTTAATAAGGAAACAAGAGGGATACATGAGAACTCTACTATTTTCTCAATTTACTATTCTAAAAAAATGAAGTCTACTTTAAAAATTAAGCTTTATACTTATTTTGTGTACTTTTCTATATATGTAATTCTTCACTTAGAGCATATTGATTAAAAATTTAAGTAACAAATAAATGACATGATCTAGATTTACTCTGTAACTTTTACTGTAATAGACAAAGCATCCAATTTTTAAGAAATTCAAACTCATTCTTATGTTTGCTTGTCACTTAGGTAATAATTCAGACAACTCTTTTACTTACACATTTATTAATTTTATATTGCATAACTTGTGATAAAGTATTTTTAATATATTTCATCCTACAATTCATTAGTTCTAAAAAAAGTAGGCCAGTCCTTATAGTAATGGCTAGGGTATAAAATTAGACAATGGATAAAATAAATACTAAGGCAACAGGCTGCAAGTAGTATCCTAAAATATGCAGGTACAATCAGTGAGAAGGACTGTGAGCGCAGCTGGCCTTACAAGATCTCTCTTCTTTCTCTTTTGGGTTAAGTATTTCATGCTACATTTTCTCATTAATTTTTTCAACATTTTCTCCAATATAGATCCATATTATTTCATGTCTTATAATTGTTCCCACCACACACCCCAGGTTCTTCTTCCCTTTCTCTCTGACCTACTGACCTCAAAGGATGAGTTGCATACAACGTAAGCATCTCATTTCACTATATTGGTAAGATAGGCTTTACTGATGTCATCATTTGCTTTTGATATACGTGGCTGGTTGGCCCCTGAGAAGGTTGACCCACCTCTCTCTCCCTCCCTCTCTCTCCCTCAAAGCTGCCCAGTGGAAGGCAGCAGGAAGAGCCTTTCTCGTGACTGTTCCTCTGAGGAAAAAGGAAGTGTAATGTCTGTAGCCCAAAGTAGGCTTGGCATTAAATCCTAAAATCACCCTGCCTTCATCCTATGACAGAAACTGTCCCCAGCCTTCTGTGGCCTGAATTTTGATTGAGCTCAGAAAAGTGTAATGGGTACAGATGAGAAACTTTAGTCACTCTGTTGAGGAGCTAAAATGCTAGTAGACCCTTATTCAGTATTTGTCAAATGGGTAAATTTATGAATTTTGAAGACATTGCTTAGAAGTCATTTTAATGTTTCACTGATGTGTAACTTGTATAAATCCCTAGAATAATAGCATTTTCAAGCTGCAGAAAGGCCTTAAGGAGAAATCTTGTCTCTTATTTTCTAAATGAGGAAACTGGCTCAAAAAGGTCAATTAAGTTGCCTAAGGTCACACAACCTGCTGATCCTTAAACCAGAACTTTTTATTATTACCAGCTTCCTTCTTAACTACATTGCATAGTGGCACACATCTGTTGGTGTACAGCCTAGCTGATCCCTACATTCCATCATGTCTCTTATGTTTGTAACTTTCTCTCTGCCATTCCCCTTTTGCACTCTGTATGAATACATTTGTGGATATGTGTTTTTCCTCTTCCTCATTTATTCTGTTAATGCAAAATCACTGCAGATTTAAAGAGTTAATCCTGCTGACCATTGCACCCTACCCCCAGGAAAGGGGCATCATAAACCTCCCAATGGTTTAACAAGGATATCCATATGTCTTCCAAATCAAATCAGCAAACCTGAGTTTGATTTTTTTTTTTTGAATCACAAATTCCTTTGGATCATTGCTAAATTGGCAACTAACTAATTCAATTAACGATCAATTTAATCAATATTAAGAAATCCAACCCTGATGTTAACCTGACACAAATCTGAGTCTCAGATATGATGCTTCCCTCTTAAGAGCAATGTCTTTGCCTCTATGTGGTTGTTACTAATTACATGGTTGTTACTAATACAGTACTTGTCCAAGAGTTTATTCTTGATGCCTCTCCCTGTACAATGCATATGTGAACTGTCCTTTTACCTGAACTCTAGAGGAAAATAAATGCCTCACAGAAGCATTCCTTACACTTTGGTATGTTCACAGGAACCCTAACAGGATATCCCACCAGTACAATCAGGCCCCGACATGCAACAATATATTTAAAGTTCTTGGTCCTAGTTCCCAGCAGTAGAAACTGTTTAAATGGTTCCAAAATTCTGTCCTGACCAAAATTCTCTCTTTACTACCTTTGTCTAATGAAAAGGATTCCTGGTTTAGCCTTCAAAAATTACTCTTAAAATTTAAAGCAATACCTATCATTGTCAATCAGGAACCTTTTGGCTATAATCAGCTTATCAACTATGAGTCATAAGTCATCAAAATCCTCATTTTGATAGGAAAGAAGACATCATAGTCTGGGATAGAAAGGAGTAGGTCCTGGAGAGCCAAGGACCAATAGAAGGGTACTATGGAAACCCAATTAGCATATAATCAGTTTAGAGGCCTTTAGACAAAACACACAGTATAAAGATAGTTAATTGCTTTGTTGATAGTCAACGCTCAATTAGTATTAGCTAGAGTGAATTGAGAAATATCTTTCCTGGCTTCAAGAAGTTTCCCGTCACTGGAAGTATACACAAAGGTATTGGATGGCCATGTGGAAGGGTCAGTAAAGGAACTGGGGAAGACAGTAGTCCAGTGCAGCTAATGATCCACTATCTGAAATTAATGTAAGAGTCATGGTCAGTATTTGTTAATGGAATAGAATGGAAAATTTCAAGGATAAATACTGTTTTGTGAAAAGTTTTGTTTCAGTTGTCTGTGTTTCTATGTATGCCTAAGTGTGTCATGGGGATTGTGGTAAGAAAAGTAAAACACTGGTTTAGATGACTTTGAGAAACCATGATTCTACTTATTCATCTTGCTCTCCACTTGACTTAATGCCAATTGTCTGTGGTAGGTGTTCAATAATTATACATAACATCAAACAGAAATAACAGACTCTTAGAATCTCAGCAACAATGTGCAAGGTAGGTATTCTTCCAACGTTGGTTTTAGAGAAAATGACTAAATTCCTTGCCTATGTTAAATGACTTGTTCAAGGCTACACAACCGATAAGCTTTTGCATCCAATATCTGAACCCAGTCAGAACAGGGGTCGGCAAGCTTGAATGTGGGTGGTCCTCCACAGCTCTCTAGAGGCCTGATGATGAAATAGCAAAAATTAAAGGCAGGAATTCATCACAAAATTCAACTAATTAAAGTCAACTTCAGGCTCTGCTAGAAATGGCAATGGTTTCAACTTGTAAATTCACATTATTAAAACAAAACTGAATCATATAATCTACAGTGGCAGTGCCCAAATGCCAGCCCACAGATTGACTACATCACAGTCAGAGGAAGAGCATTATAAAAATACAGATTTTCAAACTTAGCTCCTAGAGAATCTGACTGAAGAGGTGTATTTACAAAGCCCCAAGTGCTTATCACAGACAGGTTTAGGAACCACGGTCCTAGATACATTCCTAGATGGAATAACTCACAGAATTTTTAAATGGAAGAAATGTTGGACACCATCTAGTCCTTGGGTAGCAATAGTTTACATCTTGAGTGCCAACTGCAAATGATAAATAATGTTGCTCAGAGGATCAGTAGAGACAGATTCCCAACAGCATCTGGGCTTGATCAGATAGAACTCCAAGATTAATTAATGATGTCACTAATTATGGATGAGGAGGTAGGGGGAGATCGTTGCTATGACCCAAACTCTTCATTTTCCAGTTCTGTATTCCCCAAAACACACATTTTAATGATATGGGATTGAAATCCAGGCTTCCTCACTCCTCATCTGATGCTTTAAACTATTTCCATTCACCTCGTCTGGTGCTTTATTTAAAATAATTTCCATTATCCATAATAAGGCTTATCAGAAATGCTGGTTTCATGAGTGATTCTAGCTGGTTTATAACAGAAGCCACTTGAAGCCAGGAAAGATATCTCTCAATACACTCTAGCTAATACTAACTAATACCAACACCTATTTTACGAGAAAGATTAAGGCAAATATGCCCAGCTGTTCCTACTCATTATTGCCACAGATGCTTTAAAAGGTAGGTAGTTTATTTTAATCCACTATTAGATATAAAATTTTAAATACTGAAATCACTAGAGAATTCATCACAAAAAAAATTTTTTTTTTAATATTTAGCACAGTTTCTGATTTGTTAAATTCATACCCAAGAATACATGACAAATATCTTTCCTTGAATGTAGGTTTTGAGGAAAATACAGAGCATTAAAAAAATAAAATAAAACTGGATGCCTGAAGGGAAGAGGAAAGAGGAAACATCACTGAGGAAGGAAAACGTGCAACAGAGGATGCCCTGGGGTATCAAGAGAAATGGTCCACTTCACAACAGCAGCTAGTCCAGCCTGGTCAGAAATCATGCCGTGCCTCAGCTGGGCCCTTAAGCAAGTTACTGAGCATCAATTTCCTTATCAGCAAAATAAGAGTAATAACTCCCACCTCTCAGGGCTGTTTAAGAACAGAGAGAAATCTTACATCCAGCAAGGCCCCAGCACACTTCCTGGCATATATATACTTCCTACGTGTTGGACTTGGGCAAAGAACTTTTTATGTACTGAGAAAACTTTCCATGAAAATCAAAATTGTTAATCTTAAAATTAAAACAGTAAGTTATCTTACTAACAAAAACAGGTTTATTTGGGAATAGCAGAGAATTGCAATCTGGGACATGCAAACTACAGCAGAATCATATGCATGTCCGCAGAAAGGGGCCAAGTTGGGAGGCCTGTTCTAAGCAAAACATCCATTGGAGTAAACTGGAAGTCCTACATATTGTGGCTTCTCATTGGCTGATTTGTGTCAGTTTCTCATTAGCTGGGCTGCAGCAGAAAGGCAGAACATGGACGCCTTCTTCCTGATGGATGGTAAAGTAGCTAGAACAGTGTGGCATCGGTCTCTTCCAATGGAATCTGAGATTTACTCAGAGTGGCAGGCATGAGAGGTTTTCTTACAGGCCTCCCGACACCATGTCAGTAAGGTTTCCCTTAATTAATTTTCACAAGGTCTATTCAACTCAGGGCCCTATTTGAACTAAGATCCCATGGATTATCTAAAACCAGAAGCCAAAGGCAGTGGTCATAGAAGGTAACACTCGCTGTATTATGAACCAAGAAAGTCTGAGCTAGTCAGTGTCAAAGAATTCCAAGATGGAAAGGGCTTTTGAGTTCCTTTCCATCTCTGTCCATCTACTACTGTTCATCCCACAGACAAGGAAACTCCAAACCACAGGAGACAGGAAGGTTGCCCTTCGTCCCAACTTAAGAATCCCAGCTTTTCTAAGCAGTGTCTGGGTGGCGCCTCAGAGAAGCAGGTATTTCTGGCACTGGGAAGCTCCATTTGTAGATTAAACACTAGGTTTTAAAGGGAACTAAACATTTTGACTTCTTCCCTTCTCCAGGGTGTCTGCCGAATATTTCCAGTAGGTACGTTTGAACAACACCTATTCTGAGGTGATATGGGTAAATTACAAAACATTAATTTACTATTAACATAATTACAGGGTTTTCTCTGCACTCTAGAATTTGTTTAGTGCTTAGGGCCAAATCCCTTTCACTCTCACAATACCTCCTTTGTTTTAAAAAAGGAGATACTATACTGTGTGACTGGTTGGGGGAAAGTGCCCTTTGAAATTTCCTGTTATCACAATCATAAACTGCCTCTAATCAGAGGCAGCGCAATAAATAGATACAAGTCTTCTTTAAAATGCCTAGTCTGCTTAGAATTAAATGTCTTTCTTTGCATCTCTCCTCAAAATATATTTTTAATAGTTGCTCAGACCTAAGCTTTCCCTAATAAGGTTCCCTTTAAATAAATTTGAAAAAATTTTCCTTCTTTTAAAGAATGCCACTCAATTTGGAAATGTCAGATAAAAATACATGCACATTATAAGGCTAGCACCTATTTTCAGCTATGTTTTTCCAAGGATCCCTCTTTTCCTTTCTTTCCTTTTTCTCCTTCTGTTTGCTGTTCCCAGCAGCTACTGGGAGCTTCCTCACCCAAGAGGACAGGGCTCATCAGATCACAAACAATTTCATCTGTTTTCCTGGCTATAGCCATTATATGAACAAAACTGGCCCCGGTTGCCTGATACAGCCCTTCTGGGTCACCCCAGCTCCCCAAACCCCAGCCAAGGTCACGTGACTGAAATGAAACCAACTTGCCCTTAACTTTAGAAAATTAGCCACTCTCCTCCTTGCTGTGCCATGTCAAAATTAAAGAGTAAACAGAGGTCCCCCCAATCCCCCTGATTGCATTAATCATTCAAATGACGTATTAGCATTCTTCAGACTCTTCTGTTGTGCTTCCAAATTAACACCTCCAGGTTCAAGGGAATAGAAATTAACTGAATTATCTGGCAGCCCCAGATGTCCTAGCATGCTCTTCCTTCTCACTGATTTAATATGCCTGAAGAACAGTTATGAGGCAGAAACACTGCTAATGGTCAAGAAATAATTTATGACATGTGTAACCGACAGCCTTAGCCCCCCTCCCACTTTCCAAAGTTGCTGGGATTCTGGGTAAGGCCTGGCCACCACTGCCATTGGGCATGGCCACCTCATCCACCCTCTTTCTCTCCCGGGTCCCCATGAGAGTGCTGGGGTAGCCAGCCCTGCTCTAAAGCTGAGAGTCGAAACTCCCCAGTACCGGCTGGGCAGCAGCCAGCAGCTCAAGCAACAGAGATGACCTGTGGAGTCTGTCCCAGAGCGAGTGGAACAGGAAAGGGTGTGAGAGCAGAGCCCACAGATGAGACAGGGGCCTCTCTGGCGTTTGCCAGCTCTGGCCACTGGCAACCTTCTTGTCCAGGCATGAAAAGGATCAGCGATTCCTCAGAGCTGTGGAAGGGCTTTTTAGAATGTTGATGTAATCCTTCTCAACAGAAGCCCATTTCCCTTGGGGGTTAATCCTGTCATTTGGGAGTGTCTCCAGGGCACTAAACCGTAATTGCTTGCATAACTCCAAGAGGCAAACAGGAAGCTGGCGCACACACACATTCACAAGCTTCCTAGAGCAGGCAGGTCCTATCCTTGGCACTGCAGCCCCTTCCAAACCAAAGCTCCATCCCTCTACCCATCCTGAGGGGTGACCCAAGTAGAGGTGGAGTCCTGAGGGGTCACTGAGGGACCTCATCCCTATGCCAGTCCCCAGCTGCCTGGCTCTTCCTGAGCGGGGAGTAGGGGAATAGGGACAGGGAGGGTCAATGCAAGGCTTCACCTGAGCACAGAGGCCTCATAATGAATGGCAGAAATTCAAATGCTTTCTCCATGCCTTGGTGGGAACTGAAACATCAGATGTTTATTAAATGACATAGCAGTGGCGGCTACTTTGCACAGCAAGCCCAGAAGTGTATGCTGTCACTTTAAAAAAAAATTGAGCCTATGCCAGGCTAGTCATGGTAATGCTCCCATGGCATGATTAGATTCATGCCCAGGGTTGTATTTGCATATGATATTCAGGGCATGATTTTTTTATTGTTCTTAATCAGAGCCGAATGTCAACAAAATAAATGAAGTTGCGAGTTGAAGTGAAATTTTTATCACATCAGGGATGTGCTTTTTCTCCCATTTATCACAGCCCATATTGAGAGAGTGAAATTTTTTGAAAATGTGGTAATCAATGGAAGAGCTCCATATGGCAGGGATCAAAGGTGTTACATAGTGTGTGGTTCTGCTTTATTGCCAGCCAGTACTGTTAATTGGACAACAAGATCAGAGGCAATATTAAAATCCAATTAAATTGATATGAACAGATTGCCAAGTGATGTACACTAATGTATAATTGAGTATCAAGCAAATGCAAGTCCCCATCTTCTGCTTCTACCTCCTGAATAAATGATGGCGCCATAGAGGACAGAAACAAGTTTGCACATTAGCTCCACAGCTCTGGGCCCTCATTTGTTACTTTCGGAGTTGATGACTTTTGGTTTTCCTCCTAGTCTGTCTTAAAGAGACAGACCATCCTCTGTCTCCCAACCCCCAACCCTTTGCCCCACACCTGAGGTAGGTTTTCCACCCCAAAATCATTTTCCCCTTTCGGGGATTGGAAATGAAATCCATGTTGCCGATGCTTCATTACACGTCTATTGTATAGCAGGTCCTGAAGAGCAGCACGTTGATAATATATTGTGCTAGCTGTAAATGATCCGTCCATCCAGAGCAGAATGGTAACACATTTCTAATGCTATTACCCAGATAGAAATTATAGCAAAATGTTTCTCAACCCAAAAGGAAAGCAAGGGAGCAGAGACTGGAATAAGCACTGTTGGAATACCTCTTCACACAATGAAGGACCAGAGCAGCAGCTGTAAGAGGGCTGTCAGTGATGTGGATCCCAGCAGCGGATCCCATGGCTGAGCCTGCCGCAGGGGCTGCCAGCAGGAGCTGAAGTGGGCCTCCATTCATTCCTCTCCAAACAGGGTCCGGGAAGGGATGGAGTGGAGAGCAAGGCAGTCCCTCCCACTCAATTAGAGCAATTAGCTCACAGGCCATACCGGGGCCAGGCCTGGCTGAATAGGATCCCCCTGCCCCACCATTTGTTATCCGAGCTGAGCTCACACAAATTAATGAGGAGAAGGAATGAGTAAAGCCAAGGGCTGTTGCTGGCAAACACTTCTGGGGGCCTCGTCCCTTCCTCCTGTAAGAACAACCCCAGATTACCCCCAACAATAAACCTGTTAACTTATACAACTTTGCTTAAGAAACAAGCCTGATGGGACATTGGCAGATTTCCCCACTGCCAAGCAAGAACTATTGCGGGCAGCCGCAAGCTTCTCAGGATTTAAGCCCACGATGGAATGGTAAACGAGGGAGCAGACTGTTTATTCCAGCATCCAGATTGTCTCTGGCCATAAAGTTCTGTGTTTGGAAAGCTTTTTCTCTCCCCAGTATATTACCACAAAAAAAAAAGAGCAGGAGGGTGGGGGGAAAAGGAGTGGGGAGGGGGTACGGAGCAAAGATCACATTTTGTTTTCATTTATTCAAGCTACTCAAAGAAAAGCATCAGCCTCCCTGGTTTTGAATGGATGCTAAACCCACCTCAGCATCTCCAAGAGAGGGAAAGAAGCCAGCTAGTGCAGGGAGTGAGGGAGGGAAACATGGGGGGTGGGAGGGTGTTAAATCTAAGTAATGGGGTTAGAACTAGTTTGGAATTTGAATTGCAAAACTTGGCACATTTCAAATTTTGACCCAACACTGTCTATAAACAGGTCGACACTTTTAAAGATTAGATTTTATTTGTGGGCCTTAAAAAACTGAGATGATATCTATGCTCATAAACCTGTTTGAATTTTCTTTTTTGGCTTATAATAGTTAAGACAAGTGACAGGTTCCTGGTCAGCAGCTACTTACCAAGCAACTGTAGAATCAAAATGATGTTTTGTTTTCTTTTTCCCAAACCCTCCTGACTTAGGTCCAAACAGCCTCAATCTGTAATTCACCTTGAAAGTGGAGCAATGAGAAATTCAAGAGTGAAATCAGACCTACAAGACACCCAGCAATACTGTTGAAACATGTGATGCCGCCCACACGAACCACAACAGACAAAGTTGGCGAAGGCTGGCATCCCATTAAAAGGCAAAAGCGAGACCAGACCATCTCCTGCCTAGGGCAGAGTTATGCTTTTCAACAAGGCAGCCAGCTCAGGGCTGTGACTCCCCTCTGCTATCACTGTGGCAAGAGTTTCCCCACAAATAACAGATATACAGGACCCCTGGCCCTGGATATCCAAAGGTCTTTTGGGACTAAGACAAGGCAGTTTCTGGAAGCTGCTGTTTGACTTGAGTCATTTCTCAGTGCCTACTTGCCCATACCGTGACTACTAGGTTGCCCTAAAAGCAGTTCCAAGAATAGGGAAGAAAAAAACAAAACAGGTCCCAAAACAAATGATGGAACTTGATAGAACTTAATGATATTTTAGCAAAATAAACTGAGTAGCTTACAACAAGCAGAAACTAAGTTGTTCATCTTAAAACAGTATCAGCCTCACTTGGGAACAGTGCCCACATATTCCTGGGCCTGTACTGATGCTCAAAATGTGGGAAATGAAAAAACTGAAGAATTGGGTAATGATAATCACAGCAGCTGCCACTCACAGGACCACTCCTGGGGGCCAAGCACTGTGCTGGGCATTTCATAGTCTTTTGCTCTTTCACTTATATTTATGGAAAATCAAAATGGGAACAAATTTTGGTGGAAAATATTGTCCTCATTAATCAAAGAAACTGCATTTCAGACAAATACTTCCCCAAGTTCACACAGGAGAAAAACAAAACTGGAATTAAAGCCCAGACCTGCCTGACTTTAATCTCAATTTTATTTTCTTATTTCTAGTCTACACAACCCAGCCTCCCAAAGTAGCTCCAGAACAAAAGGCCAATCATTCCAAGGTCTATTTAAATTGTAAACTCACATCACCACGTGGAAACCTGTATTCAAGATGCTTAAAGAAATAAGAGTTATTCTTGAAAAACCTAAGGAAAGTCAAGAAGGTAGATACAAAGGCTGGGCATATAAAGAGGTCTGGGTGTCAGAATTTCTGCTAACATATTCCATGACTTTGTGTAATCACTAATTCTCCCTGCTTATGTCCTTTTACTTCCTCTATGAGCAGTGACACAAGCAACCTGCCTGTCTCTTAAATGTGGATTAATTACAAACACTTAAATCACTTTAAACTCTTCAGGAAAAAAAGTCTACCTGAATCACCATTATTACCATATAATCATGTAAGTTACCAAGGCTGTTCCCAACTATTCTGATCCTCCTCCCAGGCAACAGGGTCGGATTTGACCCAGGTATGGCCCCATGTCTTGCCTTACACAACACAGAAGGTGATGTGTCTCTTCCCAGCAGAAGATTTAAACAGCACAACTGGGCACACCATTTCCTCCTTAGAACAGTGATGTAGGAGAACATGTTGAAATGGAGCCTCCATCAGCTTGAACCCAAGTGCCTAGATGAGCAGAGCCTCCCCATAGACCATAATGTGTTGTGTAGCATGAGTGTAAAGTGGCTGAGGTGTCTGGTCCAGTCTGTGACTGTGGCATAACCTAGTCCACCTGACAGAGGCAAAGAAACTTGCTTCTAGAGAGTATCGACAGAGGGAAGAGGCCAGAAAGTAAACAAAATGAACAAAGAAAATTCATTCATTTAAGAAATACTAAGCACTCATTCTTTTAGTGACAGGGTGTGCCAATGTGCTAGAGACACATTATTCTTCCTAAACTAGGAAATCAGAAAGAGCATCTTCTATTAGAGAAAATAAAAGCAATGTTCTTTCAAGGAGCTGATTTGAAATTGGAAAGACATTTGCCTTTGACAGATATTTTTAACTACCAAAACTGGATTATAGTCTAGGAAAAAAATTCCCCTCCCCAAAATTATCAACCTCTCAAGCAAATATAGTTAGGTGGTTTCATTCTCCTTAATTCTCTGTGTTCATTTCTAAATGCATGGCTAATACATCTGAAAAGAGGGAAAGCTTTGATCTACATTTAAAACATTCCAAGATGGTGACTACCATTTCTACAGGTTTTTGCTACAGGCTAATGTTAAAGACCAGGAATAAAAAAAAAAAAAAGTAGAACCTCAACCCCAACGGGGAATCAATCTTTATTACCTCATAGAGCCAAATAGATAAGTAAATCAACAAACTTGTGGTTTTCACATTTAATAAGGTTTATATAAATTTCAGCTTTGTTTGTGAGAAAACAATTGTCCATTATAATGAGCTCACCCTACAGCTTTATTCTCTTTTTCATTCTCTTATGGGCTAACATCCTAGTGCCAGTAACATTTCTAGGCTGTGGTATTCCATCATAAATAACTTAACAGTATGTTGTGTAAAATCTTAGAGAAAAGTTTTTTAAGAGACTTGGCAAGAAAAATGTTAATGTGAAAAAATGTCAAAGTCATAGTCCCATGACGATTCTTTCAAATCTTTTCAATCTTTGTAATTGTTTATAAAATTGGAGCTTTCATAATTTTTTTGATACATTAGACATTCACATCTATAAATATTTTTATATGTATGTTTGCATGTACATACATATAAATATGTTTGCAAGTACATACCTATATTTAAAAGCCAAGTTGAAAAGAGATGTGATGTTAGAGGCAAGTCTCAGGACTGAGAGAGAAATCGTGGAATGGTCAGAAGCAGCCCTGCGCTGGGAAAAGCCCCAGCTCAGCTTCTCCCAATCTGTCCTTCAGACTAATCTCGTCACCTCTCTGAGCTTGTGGCACTTCACCTACAGAACAAGGAGACCAGGCCAGATGCTCTCAAACATCCCTTCTTGCTCATCCATCCATGGATCTACCAAAGCTGCTTCCAGTTTGCAAATGTTATTGGATAAATTAAAAGTCTGTGTAGTTACGATTCCAACTAGGTAGAAATACATCAGCCAACAGCAAAAAGGGAAAACTCAAATATGAAGGAAGTTATGATACCAAAACGGTGAGTTTGCTAGAGAATTTTTTTCTTTTTTTTTCTTTTCAAAACTCACTTGATGTTACTGCTTTATTACTTCTTACCATTTCATAAATCAATAAAAATTAAATAAATATAAAAGTCTGTTCATAGGGAAGTGTTTATAATTCCCCTCAGTGTGTTCACATGTGATTATAAGCCCTTTCTTTATATTTATAGGTACACAACATTTACTACACACAAATCCATGATTATCAATTTCAATTTTTCAAAGGTAAAAGTCTTTTAAGCAACACAATTTATCTGTCTAAAGATGTCAAATAAACTAATTTGGCAAACATTTTCATTTTCAATTGTCTGCTTTGGCATCATGCCCACTGTAATACATGTCTAATGTCACCCTCTATCTCACCCTGTCCACCCATGCTCACATGCTTGTAGACCTGACAAAGTTGGCATTCTCGGGTTAATTCTTATGCCAAAGGTCATGTTAAGCAGAAGTGCCCAGGGAATTCAGGTCTCTCTCTATTAACTTATTCTCTCCCACTGTCCAAGTTTTGACAACATAATGTGATTACATAATAACTCAGGCAGGAAGAAAATTAGACACCATACAGGAAACCCAGGTGAGGCCCCCATGGAGTTATCTAAGTTAGTTATCCTGCTGCAGGTGAAGTCAAGCAAGAAACAAACTTTAAAGCATTTCGAGTCCTGAAAATTCCTACTCACTTCCCACTCCAATCCCACCCAACCAAAAGCAATCTCTCTCATGGTAGAAATTCTGCCATTTAGAAAATGGTGTTTTCTCCAAATCATACACTGAGAGCAAAAATGAATCATTTGAATCAACACAAAACTTGCTCTCCCAAAGAACCAAAGTCAGCTACCTTCTTCTCAGTACATCTTCACCATTTCAAAATAACCCTGAGAAGTACATTTTTGACCCCTGGCTATATATAAGGACCTAGATTCTGAATGTCATGTCCTAAAAACTATTAGCACCAAAACACCAATGGTTCATAAAGAGAAATAAAGGTTTTAAAATTTCTTTCACAATATTTGAACACTTTTCCCATGAATTCTACATTCCAGACTCTCCCAGGGACTCTAAAACCCTTTCCTGCAAGACCTCAAATCTGGGTACTGCCAACACTTCCCTGAAGTACAGAAAGAAAGAAAATGCAACAGACACGGATGTCCCCTTCTCCACAGCAAGACTGAACTCAGCCTGTGCCTCATCCTACCTCAGCAAAACAGCCACATAGAGCAGGAAGCCGACAGAAGTCCTTGGTAACAATCAAAAGAGTTAGACAACAGTTCAGCAGCATTTGCTCTCTTCATAAGCCTCAATCTTTCACCTCATTATCACTTTGAAGGTGGTTCCTATTTTCTTCCCCAGCTAATGATCAAGCTTTTATAATAAATAAACAAACATTTTTTTTAACTCTCTGGTCTTTTCACATTTTAGAACATGCTTTCTCCATCTAAGATTGGAAAATCCTTAAAGAACAAAGGTGGGGGTGAGCAGTAATCGCAACAAGACGTTCCTAGGGAAAAAAAAGAAAACTACAGACCAATATCTCTGATGAACATAGATGCAAAAATTCTCAACAAAATAATAGCAAACCGAATTCAAAATACATCAAGAGGATCATACACCATGATCAAGTGGAATTCTTCCCAGGGATGCAAGTATGGTACAACATTCAAAAATCCATCAACATCATCCACCACATCAACAAAAAAGAAGAACAAAAACTACATGATCATCTCCATAGATGATGAAAAAGCATTCGACAATTTTCAACATCCATTCATGATATAAACTCTCAACAAAATGGGTACAGAAGGCAAGTACCTCAATATAATAAAGGCCATATATGAAAAACCCACAGCCAACATTATACTTAACAGCAAGAAGCTGAAAGCTTTTTCCCTAAGATTGGGAACAAGACAAGGATGCCCACTCTCCCCACTTTTATTCAACATAGTACTGGAGGTCCTAGCCATGGCAATCAGACAAAACAAAGAAATAAAAGGCATCCAGATTGGTAAGGAAGAAGTCAAACTGTCACTGTTTGCAGATGACATGATATTATACATAAAAAACCCTAAGGAATCCACTCCATAACTATTAGAACTAATATCTGAATTCAGCAAGGCTGCAGGATACAAAATTAATACACAGAAATCTGTTGCATTCCTATACACTAACGATGAACTAGCAGAAAGAGAAATCAGGAAAAGAATTACATTCACAATTGCATCAAAAAGAATGAAATACCTAGGAAAAAAGCTAACCAAGGAAGTGAAAGACCTATACCTTGAAAACTGTAAGACACTCTTAAGAGAAATCAAAGAGGACATCAATAAATGGAAATTCATCCCATGCTCTTGGGTAGGAAGAATTAATATTGTCGAAATGGCCATCCTGCCTAAAGCAATCTACAGATTCAATGCAATCCCTATCAAAATACTGACAGCATTCTTCAATGAACTGGAACAAATAGTTCTAAAATTCATGTGGAACCACATAAGATTCTGAATAGCCAAAGCAATCCTGACAAGGAAGAATAAAGCAGGGGGGATCTCACTTCCCAACTTCAAGCTCTACTACAAAGCCACAATAATCAAGACAATTTAGTACTGGCACAAGAACAGACCCATAGACCAGTGCAATAGAATACAGAATCCAGATATTAACCCAAGCATATATGATCAATTAATACATGAGAAAACAGCCATGGATATACAATGGGGAAATGACAGCCTCTTCAACAGCCAGTGTTGGCAAAACTGGACAGCTACATGCAAGAGAATGAAACTGGATTACTGTCTAACTCCATTCATAAAAGTAAACTCAAAATGGATCAAAGACCTGAATGTAAGTCATGAAACCATAAAAATCTTAGAAGAAAACATAGGCAAAACTCTCTTGAATAGAAACATGAGCAACTTCTTCATGAACATATCTACACAGGCAAGGGAAACAAAAGCAAAAATGAACAAGTGGGACTATATCAAACTAAAAACTTCTGTACAGCAAAGGACACCATCAGTAGAACAAAAAGGCATCCTACAGTATGGGAGAATATATTCATAAATGACATATACGATAAAGGGTTGACATCCAAAATATATAAAGAACTCACACACCTCAACAAACAAAAAGCAAATAATTTGATTAAAAAATGGGTAGAGGATCTAAACAGACACTTCTCCAAAGAAAAAATTCAGATGGCAAACAGGCACATGAAAATATGCTCCACATCGCTAATCATCGAGAGATGCAAATTAAAACCACAATGAGATATCACCTCACACCAGTTAGGATGACCAACATCCAAAAGACAAACAACAACAAATGTTGGCGAGGATGCAGAGAAAGGGGAACCCTCCTACACTGCTGGTGGGAATGTAAGCTAGTTCAACCATTATGGAAAGCAGTATGGAGGCTCCTCAAAACACTAAAAATAGAAATACCATTTGACCCAGCAATTCCACTCCTAGGAATTTACCCTAAGAATGCAGGAGCCCAGTTTGAAAAAGACATATGCACCCCTATGTTTATTGCAGCACTATTTACAATAGGCAAGAAATGGAAGCAACCTAAGTGTCCATCAGTGGATGAATGGATAAAGAAGATGTGGTACATATACACATTGGAATATTATTCAGCCATAAGAAGAAAACAAATTCTACCATTTGCAACAACATGGATGGAGCTAGAGGGTATTATGCTCAGTGAAATAAGCCAGGTGGAGAAAGACAAGTACCAAATGATTTTACTCATCTGTGGAGTATAAGAAGAAAGAAAAATCTTAAGGAACAAAACAGCAGCAGACTCACAGAACCCAAGAATGGACTAACAGTTACCAAAGGGAAAGGGACTGGGGAGGATGGGTGGGAAGGGAGGGATAAGGGGAATAAGGGGCATTACAATTAGCACATATAATGTAGTGGGGGGGCACGGGGAAGGCAGTATAGCACAGAGAAGACAAGTAGTGACTCTGATGGACAGTGACTATAATGGGGTATGTGGTGGGACTTGATAATGGGGGAATCTAGTAACCACAATGTTGCTCATGTAATTGTATATTAATGATACCAAAAGAAAAAAAAAAGAAATACCCTTACATATACCACCAAAAAAAAAAGAATTGCTTGAGAATTCCCTAGACCATGCACAGTACTGGCCAGCACAGCACAGTAGGTAAGTACCTATTCTCTAGAGCTAAGTTACCTGGGTTCTAATCTCATCTCCACCACTCACCAGCTGTAATCTAGAGCAATTTATTTCACCTTTCTATGTCTCAGTTTCCTCATCTGTATAACAGGGATAATAGTAGTGCCTTCTTCATTGAGTGGCTATGGAGATTAAATGAATACTTATAGTAGTACCTGATACATGGTGACTGCTACATATTGGCTATTATTATCACCAGTGTATCTACTGTATGTCTTTGAATAAGTAATGACTTCCCCTCCTTGAGTTTCCATGTTCAAAATGAAATTAATAATATCCTTAACCAACCAACTTACCTCACAGGGTTGTTGAAAAGATCAAATAACCCAATTGATGTAAAAAGTTCTATGGGCTGGAAAAACGCTTCACAGAAGTATGTGTAATATATTATTTTTTAATATAATAATATTATACCTCAGTTAATTAAAACTGAATCCTTCATGTTAAAGGAATTAAAGTCAGTCATGGGATGGTCGAAAGCTCCATCATGGGCCAAATTAAGGGAAGCCTCAGAAAGGAATGTGCCAGCCTGGTTTTTACTTCCAACAGTGTCCTTCAACCCCTCTTTACAGAATAATCTTTTGGGGTGGATGGGGAGGGCAGGGGAAGGCGGTAACAAAGCTGCATCACTACGGTTATAAGGTAAGTCATCTGTCTGCTCTGACACACTTTCTGATCTTCTTACTACAAGAGTACTCTGAAATCAGAAATGTTTCAGGCACTAATTGCTGGGCAATGCAATTTCTGACCCCAATAACTGTCCTGGGGGGACTGGCAGATGCTGCTGTCAGAACTGGCTAATCCCAATAGCTAGCCAGGCCAGATGATGAGTTGGAGTTCAGGCCTCACAAGGCAAGCCACCAGCTCTCCCTGAATGTTGGTTGGACTGAACTTTTGGATTGAAATGACCAATTGTGCTGACGCCAGGTGAACATGGTTGGAAGCAACCAGATGCCAAATGAGTCAGCTCCATTGACACTACTAGTCAATGGTTGAATGAACCTTCCATTTTTTTATTCTGTCATCCCACTGCCTTGCTGACACACATCCTTGACAGTATATGTCTTCTCCATACTCCCCTGTCCTTCTCTTCCCCTACAGTGCTGTGTCCTGGGCTATCAGCCCCATTTCTACTTACAGAAAGAGCCCACTTCCATTTCCATGCAGCCCATGTGCTTTTCAGTAATTGGAGCTTTCTCTCTTCCTAAAAACTCACTCCTTTTTTCTTTTTTTTCTTGTTAACTCACGATGCATGCCAATACAACTTTACTGTTACATATTTATAGAAATAACAATAACTGAATGTATTCAGTTTATTCTGATCTGGGCATTGACCTCAGTACTTTACATAAGTTACCTCACTTAATTCCAAAACAAATAAACAAATCTATGAGGTAAGAACTACTATTATCCCCTTTTATAAATAAATAGACTAAGGCGGAGAGATGGCAAATATTGTGCTGAAGGCCATACAACATTCGTGCGAGACATCCACACACTGGTAGAACTTCCAGGAGTAAGTCCAGGAATTCTGATTCACAGGGCGCTAAATTTTAGCAAAATACAGTGTACTACAACATGCACACACATGTGCCTTTACAATTACACAACCCAAAGTAATTTCATTTCACACTGGCCTCCCTAGGGGTGGTGACTCAGGTGAGTCTGAGACAAGATCTTTTCAAGGAAACTAAGAAAGAACCACTTCAAAGCCCTTTGAGTAATACAGCATGGGCTTTTAGCTTGATCCGAAGGATCTAGGTTTCAGATGCCTAACTATGTGTAACTACATGAATATTCCTCCTTACTGTGTATAGCATTCCAGGAACTAATTATACCTTCCAAGTGGATGCCATATCTTTGTCAATCAAAATGTAGTCAATAGATGGTCAGGAACTCCTTGTGCCCACCTTTGGGAATACAGTGGTCAAGACAGCATTCAGGGACCCTACCCAGATGTAGATTTTTACAGTTCAGTAGAGAAGACAGACATCAAGGAAATGATTGTAAATAATTAAGGGAACAATGACAAGAAAGCAAAGTGCTCTAGACAAAAATACAGGATGCCTTTGAGAAAATGGAGGGAAGGGGAGGTAGCTAATTTCCTTTAAACCTGTAGTATCCTTTTTAGAATTTGAACTGAATACTTTCAAAAGTGCCCCAAATCCTGAAATCACTTATTATTAATATTTCTTCAATAATATCCTAAACAAGGGAAATGAGGTAATGCTTGCAAACCAGAGAAACACGTGGCAGTTTCTTTATGCTCCCAGTGTTCGGAGAAAGTTGAAATGAGCTCAGAGAAAGACAAGAAATACCGGCCACACTTTGCTGTGGTTACAGCACTAGCCACACTAGCCGGATTGTTTTAGGCTTCACTTTCATGAGGCTTAATACAATCAGGAAGGGCTTAGACGCCCAGCCAGGATAAATACCCCACCAGGAGCCTGATCAAGGAAAGAACCAAAACCCAACCTGCCCAGGCTCCCTTGTGGTGCCCAGACACACATGTGGGCGGCTCCATCAGCCAAAAATGCTGGCCTCCTCTGGGGGCTCCCCACCCCCTACCAATCAACACATTCTTAAAGTAGCCTCAGGCTGCTGAAGCTCATAATCAGACTGAGTTGGATTGCAAACATCTCTATAATGCCAGTGCTGGCTAAGGTGATTAGGCACAGAACATTAGCCAAATGAAAGGGATGGGGGATAAGGAACCAGAAAGACAGGAAGACAGAGAGAAGAAACGGAATACACCGTCTTCACAAGGGGCAAAGTAAGTGGAGAAGGGCCCTGTGACCCTCCTGAAGAAAGGAAACTAAAAATCAAAGCAGTACTTGAATCCAAATCATTTGTTGCTCAGCCAGGCAGCCAATCAAGTAGTTAAGCAATACTGAGCACCTACTATGTGCCAGTTTTCTGCACTGAGAATGCTGTGGTGAACAAACAGGTATGATCCCTGCCTTCATCAAGCTCACAGCCTACTGGAGGGCAGGCTCAAAACAAATGCCATTACAGCCCAGTGCTTAAAGCATCCACCAAGATTGTGCACACTTCTAGAACAGACTTTTGGAGGAGGGAATGAATGAATGAAAAGAAAGAAAGAAAACAATGAGAACAAACAACTACCCTCCTGTGGTGGTTAATCATGTGTCCACCTGGCTAGGCTATGGTGCCCAGTTGTTTGATCAAACACTAGCCGAAACATTGCTGTGAAGGTAATTTTTAGATGCGATTAATATTTACAACCAGTTAACTTAAAGTAAAGTGGATTACCCTCCATAATATAGGCAGGTCCAATCAGCCAAAGGCCTTAGGAGCAAAGACAAAGGTTTCCCAAGGAAAGAATTCTGCCTCAAGTCAGAAAAGGAAATCCCGCCTGAGTTTTCAACCTGCTGGCCACCCTACAAATTTTTGATTTGCTATTCTCTCCAAGAGGGTAAGCCAATTCCTTAAAGTCTATCTCTGCAGATAGACAGAGATACAGATAGCATGTAACTGTACAGACAGTATATATGATATATAATAGGAGACGGATGGACAGACATCCTATTGGTCCTGTTTATCTGGGGAACCATGCCTAATACATTCATTAAATAAGCCCACTAATTGTAAAACAGGCCCTAGTTTCAGAAATGTTAAAATGTGAAAACTTGTGCTGCTTAGAATTGAGGAGACAAGATCATAATAATAAACTTAATGATTGTCAGCATACTGAGGATTGCCAAGAAGAAACAGAGGTGCTATGGAAGTGAGTGCAGACAGAAACCCTCCACCCCTCGCACCTGGGAGTACCAGAGGGCTGGGGCAGGGCAGCCCTGCGCATAAGGAGTCACCACCAGCCAGAAGACAGAACAGGCTCAAGTGTCAGAGGAGAAAGGAGGATTTCTGATAAAGTACAAGGTGACCTGAATTTGTTGCCCACAAACTCACCCTCACCACTCAAAGCCATTACCAGTTCCCACTGCCCGAAGCCCAGCACACTGCATGAGCCCCACCAGCCTCTTCCTGGATCCCAGGGTAGCTGCCCCTGGAGCAGAGCATTTCACCAGTGGGCTCAGGCCTCTAGCTTTCCCATCCTGAGAAGGGAAGCCAAGAGCCATGAGCCCCGCACCCTACTAGCACAACCCCAAAAGGGTTAATTCCTACTCCCCACCCACCGACCCCCACCCCCACTGTAAGTAGTGGCAATCTTTCCTAATCATTTCCATTTCTATTCCTCTTTAATTCTCCCCTTCCCCTCTTTGTTTTCATGACCTGTGGGAACCTGAACTCCAGCTGGAGGTAGAGTCTGCCTTTATACTTACAGCAGATATTTAAGCAATTATCCTGTCACTGGGACTCGCCTTGCCTCCTCCATATGGGTCGCTCCCAAGCAAGGCATTTGGTTTCT
Organism: Manis pentadactyla; assembly: GCF_030020395.1. Lineage (NCBI taxonomy): Eukaryota > Metazoa > Chordata > Mammalia > Pholidota > Manidae > Manis > Manis pentadactyla. The sequence goes on along the minus strand of NC_080020.1, from coordinate 185,514,074 downwards.
CCTTTGTTCCCCTGTGCACGGAGTAAAATTGTTCCAGAAAGCCATCGTCCTCGAGCAACTAGGCTGGGAATATGGGGGTAAACTCGGCGGGGACACTCAATGTCAAAGAGGAGGCAGGGAACGGTCACTCAGGTGGCTGTCAGCCTCTTTGGCTCTAGCCCCCTCACCGATGCTGGACATGCCTTCCCCCTGCTGCAGACTCACTTCCTCTCCTGACACAGAGCCAGATGGGTGGAAAAGGATAGGGGTGTGACAATGCAGTGAACTCTGCCTGCTGCCCTGGTCTGCAGGTGTACATTTCCCTAGGGCCTTGCTGGCCCTGCATAGGAGCCCGTGATCAGACAGCCGAAGGAGACACAACCAGAGCCCCCATGAGATTGGCTGGGACATGAAGGTACTACAGCAGAGAGCACAGAGGTGACCAAAGAGAGCCTCCAGTATTAGTTTCCCATGGCTCCTAAAACCAATTACCACAAATTGGGTGACTTAAAACAACAGAAATTTATTTGTTCACTGTTCTGGAGGCCAGACATCCAAAACTAGTAACACGGGACCAAAACTCCCTTTGGAAGGACTAGGAGAGAATCCATTCTTTGCTTCTTCCAGCTTCTGGTGGCTGAGGGCATTCCTTGGCTCATGGCCACATCACTCTTAATCTCTGCCTCTGGGGTTGCATTCCCTTCTCCTCTATATGTGTGTCAAATACACAGTCAAATATTCTATGTCAGATTTCTGCCTGCCTCTCCTTTATAAGAACACTTGTGACAGCATTTAGGGTCCACCAGATTAATCCAGAAAAATCTCATCTCAAAATCCTTAATTCAGTCATACCCACAAAGACTTTGCCATACGTTCACAGTTCCAAGGACTAGGACCTGATGTTTTGGGGGGAACATTACTCAGCCTATTATACTTCTCTAAAACAATCTTATGCCTATCTTACCTCAGAGTAGGAGAAGGGCTAAGAGGGAAGTCAGGGTGGGCTTCTCTACCATCCTAAATTCATTCCTAGGTGCTGAAGGAGAACAGATGAGCTTTGGGACAGCTCCTTCACACCCAGAGGCCAAAGCAAAGGGAATACAATGGTTGGGTTTTAATGTCCCGCTGTCAAAAAGAATGAGTACAATTAAAGGAAGTCGAGGCTGAATCATATATCCACCATTCACTAACAACGTGGCTTTGAACAAGTTACCTTGATGTGTCTAGGCCTCAGCTCCCAAATCTATAAAATGGGCACAATAATCCCTACCTCAGTGAAGGGTCCTAAGGATAATTACTGAGTATTTACCATGAGCCAGATATCATGGCCAGCACTTTGCAAATATTTTTTACTTTAACCCTTAGAGAAATGTATAAGGTAAGTAATTACTAATCCCATTTTACAGATAAGTAAATAGAAACTCAGAGAAATTATAAAATATACCCAAGATCACATAGTTGAAAGTAACTAGGAGAGCATTGTTTTGTAGCCCAGTCTACCTGACTCCAACTCATAAGGCAATCAGCTCAAAGAGAAATCAATTCTGAATTTCAACCCTGGCTGCACATTAGAATTACCTGGGGAGCTAATGTTATATAGATGTCCAGCTGACCCTGATCAGTTGAACTGGAATCTCTGAAGGTGGGGCCTGGAAGCTCCCCAGGTGATCAATGTACAACCAGGGCTGAGAACCACTCAGATAATTAAAACCCTTCCCCTCCTCATGCTGGGTGAGGTCAGGCCTTCCTCCACACCACACACTACAACACACCTCACTTCAGCCAGAGTCCTGCTGTGTGACTTCCAACTGCACATCCTCAGTTAGCTGCTCTTGCTAGCCTTGGTACCCAATCTAACAAAAAACAAAAACCTTAGCTGTTAAGTGAAGAATGCCCTAAGTTATGCATTCATTTATTCACTCATTCATTTGATGAATGCAAACTCCATGCTGCTTTCTTTCCAGCCCCTGTAACAGTACCTAGAACTTAGTAGGTTCTCAGTAAATATCATTATTTCATTCAGTGTCTACTGTAAGTCAGTCAGTTATAAAGGTTTGTTATTCAGCCCTTAAATATGTTTTTTTTCCCATTTTGTCTAGTTTCCTCTGTTCCATCAAGACAGATTCACCAATTCCTATTGCCTTCATCCCAGACATCCCCCCAGACATTGCAGGCATGTCTCCTGCTCTCCCTATTTCCTATCTTAACACTGTGGTAGGCTGAACAACAGCCCTAAAAAATACGTCCTCCTTCTAATTCCTGGGATCTGTAAATGTTACCATATCTGGGAAATGTGTCCTTGCAGATATGGCTAACTTAAAGATCTTGAGATAAGGATATTATCTTAGAATATCTATATGGATCCTAAGTATCACAAGTGTCCATATAAGAAAGAGGCGGAAGAGGAACAGGAGAAGGCAATATAACCATGGAAGCAGAGATTGGAGTGATGTGACCACTAGCCAAGGAACCACAAGCCAGGTTGGAGTCCACATCATCACTCCAGAGGGGCTTTTAGTCATCCTGCTCACTCCTGGGAACACAGACCTGGGATTTCCTTGTTAGGCCAATGGACACATTGCCAGATACTACGTTTAGAGTCTCCAAGATAAGACCCTGGGTGAAGAGAAATGGAAAACTACACTGACCCTACAGGATCTTTAAAATCTCTTCCAAAAACCACCCAGCAGGATATTTCATGTGCGAGAAAATGCTAGTCGTACAGAAACAGAACAAGCTTGGAAACCAAAGTAAAAAGCTGGAAGCCCCCTTCCTCCCATTTCTCCTGCAGTCTCCCCATTTCATCTGTCCCTACAGCAGAGGGGACACCAGGAGTTTTCCATCACCTTTAACAATAGTCCTCACATTCATAAAGCACTTAGTACATTTACAAAAGAGTTCTACATCCATCACTTCATCTGTGACCCACCTTGTGAGGTAGGTGGGAATGTTACAGTTCTATTTTACAGTCAAGGTTTGAAGACTGAACTGAAGTCAAACAGTTTTGGAAGTTAATCCAGCAATCGGTCTAAAACAACAGTGGGTTTCCTGACCCTGAACCAAATGCTCTGCCCACTTCACTCCTCCTGCTGCATCTGTGGCTTTTATACTCAAAGATGCAAATACGAAAGAGTTAACACATCAGCTATCCCAATCAACAGCTCATCTTTCTACACACTTCACATGGATCAACTCATTTAATCCTCAGAGCAGCTCTGTGAGGTAGGTTCTATTCATTATCCTCATTTCATAAGTAAGGGAACTGAGACACAAGGAAACTTAACATTTGTCCCAGGTTTAATTGGTAGGAGCCAGGATTTGAATCCAGGCAATTTGGCCCAGAGTGTGCTCTTAACCCAAAACGAACTAATATAGTACTACAAGAACTTTTTCAAGCTGGAACTCCACAAAAGCATATTAAAAACCAATGGTGGCCTAAGCACTCTTCAAAATAAAGAACCTGAGGCAAAATGTAACCAAATTAGCCCTTTAGAATGAAAGTGATAATGCTTTTAAATTCCTATTGGAAACTCTTTCCACCAGATGTGTCCATTTGCAATGTGGTCATCATTAGGCACACGTGTCTGGGGGGTGCAGTGGTGAGTGAGCTCATGCAGAGTGAGATGAGGAGCAGACCCTCCAGATGCTTCACCAGAAATCTTACATCAGGGCTCTCCCCATGCCCTTGCCCCATCAAAGGGTCTTTGAGTTTGGAGTTTGAGTAAATTAACAACATCCCTGCTTTTTATTTATCTCCCTTCTGACCATGATAAATAGCCTTAGGAAATCCTTCCTATTTCTGGGTAGAAAGAAAAATGAAACATCCCTGCCTACATTTCACACCAATATGGATAGTAAGGAATTTATTGCAAGCTAGATGTATTCTAGTTTTGGATCTCCCAAAAGTAACAGATTTGCTCATCACCATCATCCCAAAGCCTTACTAGTTACCTGCACCAGATGGGGTAAGATACCAGTGCTCTGTGGGAAGAACTGAGCCTCCCTATAAACATTCTAACCCATGGGTCTGATACATAAAGCCTAAACATCAAGAATAATGCTGACAGTGGCTGAAAGGTGGATTTGGGGAGACCTTCCAGTTTAATACTTTTATCATACAGATGTGAAAACTGAGGTCCAGAGATGAGAAAGCATTTGTCCAGGATTACACAGCAACATAATAACAATGCCCACTTGTACTGGCAGATCAGAAAACTTGGATGAACCTTCATGCAGAGAACAACCAGAAATTCTGGGCAATATATAAGATTATCTGGCACTGGAGATGTTCCAAGACAGGGAAGAATTACAGGATTTAGTCAAAGGGATAAAAAGGAAACCCAGAAAAGTCAATATGGCATTTGAGGCTACTTCTTCCCAGACTCGAGGGGCTCAGCCAACTCCAATACAGGTGGCTGAGAGGTAAAATTTAACAAATCTTTTACAGACTGTCTTGCAGACAGGAAAAATGAATTTAACCTAAAGCAGCAGAGCTAGTAAATCCCTAAGTTTGGGGTTGGGATGTGAAAAAAGGACATAACTTTATCCTAAGAGTAAGACCGAATTAAAAATAAACCAGTCCTCACAGGGACCATGAGTCAAGTTTGAAATGTCCATCCATTATTATATCAAGGTGATCTTGGGCTTCTAAGGGCCCCCAACTTCCAGTAAGAGGTGAGGTAAATCCTCTCTAGAGTAAGATACCTTTATGATAAGCCTCAAATTATCTTTATTTTTTTTACATACAGTATCTGCTACTCAATCAAAAATAACCAGGCATACAGTAGGACCCAGTTAAGAGTTATCAGACACAAACTTTAAAATAACAGTCAAGTATATTCAAAGAACTTAAAGCCAAAATGAAAAATTCTGAATCAACTAGAAATTACTTTAAAAAGAAGGAAATAAATACACTTAAAAATATAATTGTAAAACTAAAAGATAAAATAATTAAAATTTTTAAATCAAAGGAAGTTCTTAACAATAGATAAATACAACTGAAAAATTGGTAAACTAGAAAATAAGTAAGAAGAAAATGTCCAGAACAAAGCACTGAAAGACAAAAGGATGGAAAATTGAGAAAAGAACATACAATAAATCATGATTTACTGCACAAGAAGGAAAAGTTTAAGTAATTTAACAGTTGTCATGGAAAACAGAAAGATAATAGAGGAATAGTAATGTTTAAGAGCATTTTCCAAAACCACTGAAACAGAAAAGAGTACAAATTCAAGAAGCACTTACTATGTATATCAAGCAGGATAAATACCATATGGAAATTTTTAAAATCTTTACTCATCAGAAAAAACTGATGATTAACAAAAAGGAAGGGAGCTTTGAACTGAAACAAGAAAATTACAGAAGCAACAAAAGAATTCAAATCTGACTTCCCAGAGACAACACAAGTCTGGCAATAATGTAATAATATCCCAGAAGTGCTGAGAAAATAACTGCCATCCTAAAATTCTATACCCAGCTAAACTATCCTCAAAAATGTCAGTGAAATCAAGATGTTTTTCACAAAAAACAAAAACTGAGAGATGTGTCAGTAGACTTGAACCAAAGGAAATGTCTACACACAGAAGGAAAATGATTCCAGATGAAAGATTAAAGATTCAGGAAGACATGAAGACAAACAGAAAGGGCAAATATGTGGGTAAGCTAATATTTACTATGTAAAATAACATCTTTGCTTTACAAAATTTAAAATATCTATCAATTAAAATTCATGGTCACAGTAGCATGTTAAGTTGAAAGGGGGGAATTATACAGTACTCCAGGGTCTTTGCTTTAACCAGTAAATGATGAACATTCTTGTTTATTATACAATTGTTATATCAAGGATGTATTACAAATTTTTAGTACCATATTATCACTAAAAATATAACTATAATAATTATAAAAATATAACAAGCTCATAAGATAGAAAATTAAATCATAAAGAAATAAATCCAAAAGACAGCAAAAAAGGAGAGAAAATGCAATATATAGGTGAGACAAATATAAAACAATGTATAGGTTTAAACCCAAGTATATTAAAAGGCAGATGGACAAAATGCTCTAATTATAAGAGAAGGAGTATCAAGATAAAAATCCAAAACTCCAAAAACATATGCTGCCTAAATGAACACTCATTTAATATAATCATACAAAAAGGTTGAAAAGACAGAAAAAAATATGCTATGCAAATACTGACCAAAATAAAGCTGGCATAGATAAGTTATCAAAGTAGAATTTAAGGTAAAAATCATTCACTGAGATAAAAAGGGATAATTTACAGTGACAAAAAAATATTCAATTAGCCAGAAAAGTGTATCATTTTAAATTAATATATAGGTATTAACATAGCCAGTCACAATTGGGCTAGATTTAAAGTGACAAGAAAAGAATGTCCCTGGCTTCACAGGATCTTATTAAATGAAGGCAAAGACAGGAAGAAGGGAACAAGAAAAGACATGAGATGAGTCATCGAGATAGAGAGAAAAGAGAAGGAGAAAGAGAAACTAAAGAGACCTGGATATGAAGGATGGGAGCAAAATCTAGGAAAAATGAAATAGAGACAAGAGAAAGGAGTAGAAAAAAAAAGGACAAAGAAAACACTGGAAGTAAAATGAACATGTGTCGAGAGTAAAAATACGGAGTCAAAGATATTCCACAAATGCATCTCCCTCAAGAAAGCTCAGCTTTTCAACAACTGAGGCCTGACCACGGCACATAGAGTGTCATCTGCCATTAGGCTTCTGGCTTTAATTTCAAATATCAAACTTGCTAATAAATAGAGGAATCATTGTAACGATGACTCACCTTTTTGTCTTCAGAACTTGCACACAAATGTGGTGCTCCCCACACCATAAGAACAAGAACAATCACCCATTTCCTGTCTGCCTGGAAAAGCTGAGAAGTCATAGGTCGAATAACCATGCTCCCCCAAGCCAGACTGCCAGGAGCCCGGTCCCGCATGGAGTCCTATCCAAGATAAGACCAGAGAAGCCTAGGGCCAGGACTGGACTCAACCAAACCTTGAACTCAATTTTTGAGCCATTTTTCCCAGATGGGAGTTGACTCCTAGATGAACATGACAGGGCAGATTGATTGTTAGCAAATGTGTATCTGTTGTCCTCTATCTGCACTGAGTGCTTCCCTGTTTTGCAATGCTCAGAAGTAGTTCTTGTTTTCAGGGGCTCAGGGCAGAGTTGTTATTCATTAAACAGAGAGTTTTTAGTAACAGCTTTGAAAATACTGGTGCCCAAGGCCTTCAGCAGTTAGAACTATTTAGTCCACTGACCTAACATTTGTAAAAATTAAGGGACCTTGGAGGAGTAATAAATTTATTCAACCAATGATGATACAAAGGCGAGTAAAGCAGACATGACACAGCCCTACCAGAGCTTACATTCTAGTGAAGAGGACATAAAAAGTTGAACAAAATAATTACAACTTGAGATGAGAGATGAGACAAAGAATAACTGGGGAGAGGAAAGAGCCAGCTTCAGAGAGTGCAGTCAGGAAAGGTCTCTCTGAGAAGGTGACATCTTGACAAGGTGTAAAAGATGAGAGAAGCCAACTCTACAGTAGCCAGAAAGCTTTCAGGAAGAGGGATATGCAAGACAGAGGCCTGAGGTGGGAAGAACTTCTTGGTGTTTGAGCATCAGAGCCAAATCCAAAGTTGTCTGGTGCGTGGTGGAGATGTAGTAGGAGGGACAGTCAGGGTAGAGATCATGCAGAGCCTGTTGGCCAAGGTCAGGAGTTTGGATTTTATCCCGCAACTATGGAAAGCTTCCAAAAGCTTTTAAGTAGAAGAGTGACTTGATCCATTAAACAACTACAAAAGTCACAGCCCTCAAGGGCATCTACAGGAGGAAAACTGTGAAACACAAAGAACTTCCTGACTAAAATTTGCTAACACCAGGGATAGTAGGCATGCAAGACCCAAGAACCCCCTGCTTGAAAGCCCAGCCTTCATTTCACTTTTCTGAAATGATCTGAGAGAGATGGATGTTCCTTAGAGAGGCCAGAGCTGGACTATGTGCTAATAGATTGTTCTTGTGGCTCTAATTACAATGCTGGAGTTATTCCTAGACCTTGTATTTTAACAGTATTTCTGAGCATTGATTCTGACCAAAGGTGAGCACTTCGGTCTTATCCAAAAAAATATATTGCAGAGTTAAGCCAGGTATACTATGGACCTAGCCAGGAGAACCAAACACAAGCCAAGCATGAACAGAAAAACAGGAGATTTTAATTTGAAGAGATTTTTGACTAACGTTTCTCTACTGTGGCCCATGATTCATCTGCATCAGAATCACCTAAAGGACTTGTTAAAATGCAGATTCCTAATCTCATGCAATCCACAGCTGCTGAATCAGAAATTGGCTTTGAGTTTGGAAGATACCTTCTACAGCAAATGCATTTTTGCTTACCTAATTGTTAGCACAACATAAGAATAGAAAAACACTACTGATAAAATGCTGTCAGTTTTCTAGATCCCCAAAGAATCCTGAACATCCCTCTTATTTTATGTCTCAATTTTAATTTGCAAAAGTATGAAATTTGAATCCAAATATACAATTTAACCTATTTTATCAAGAAATGTTAAGTTCCTTTAATATATTTTTGTTTAACAGCTTTACTGAGGTGTAACTGACATATGTTTTGACAGACACACTCATGAAACCATCACCACAATCAAGACAGCATTTCCTCATGCCCTCTGATAATCCATTCTCCTATCCCCACCCGATCTTTATCCCATTCCCATACAACTGCTGATCTGCTTTCTATCACTGTAGATTAGTTTGCATTTTCTATAATCTTTTTTAAGTGGAATAATACAGTACATCCATTTTTTCCACTCAAAATATCCTGAGATTCATCTATGTTGTAAATATTAGCAGATTTTTATTCCTGAGTAATGGTCCATTGCATGGATATACCACAATCTGTTCATCTGCTCAACTATTGGTAGACATTTGTATTGTTTAGAATTCTTGACAATTATGTATAAAACTGCTATGAACATTATTTGTCAAGTCTTTATATGGACATATGCTTTCATTTCTCTTGGATAAACACCTAGAAGTAGAGTAGATGAGTCATCTAGTAGACGTAGGCTCAACTTTTTAAGAACCTGCCATACTGTTTTCAAAAGTATTTTATCATTTTACATTCCCACCAGTAGTTATGAGAATTTCAGCTGCTACATATCCTGCCAACATTTAGTATAATCAGTAATTTTTATTTTAGAATTATTCTAGGTGTACCGTGGTATCTCATTGTGGTTTTAACTTGCATTTCCCTTATGACTAATGAAGTTGACCACTCAATATGAGCTTTCTGGTCATCAATATCACTTTTGGTAAAATGACTTTGGTAAAACCTTTTATTCAATGGAGGGTTATTTCTTAAAATTGTTGAGGTTCTGTATATATTCTGGATACAAGTCCTTTATCAGGTGTCATTAAACATTTTCTCCCTGTCTGTAGCTTATCCTTCCAGTCTCTTGATAGTGCTTTTTGAAGATAATTTCTTAATTTTGATTAAACCCAATTTGTTCATTTTTTCCACTTTATGAGTTATGTTTTGATGTTGAACTTACAAAATCTTTGCCTTATCTTGTGTCAAAAAATGTCCTCTCATGGTTTTCTTCTAGGTTTTCTTTTTAGGTTTTCTATTTAGTTCTGTGATCCATTTTGAGTTCATTTTTGTGTATGATGTGAAGTGGTAGTTGAAGTTGTTTTCTTTTTTCTGTTTTATCATATGGATATAAATTGTTCCAGCACAATTTACTAAAAAGAATATTCTCTCACCACTGTCTTATCTTTGACCCTTTGTCAGAAATCAAATGACACATAAAGTGTGTATCTGTTCCTGAACTCTAGTCTGTCCCATTGATCTACTTGTTTATCTTTATGCTAACCACACTGTCTTGATTATTGTAGCTTTATAATAAATCCTCTTCAGTTTACTGGGAAAGTTTGTGTACAGTTGGTGTTATTTTTCTTTCCAAAATGTCTAGTTGAATTTTTTCATGAAGCCACCTGGCCATGGAGTCTTCTTTGTGGTAAGGTTTTAAACTATAAATTCAATTTATTTTATACAGGGTTATTAAGGTTACCCATTTCTTCTGGAATGAGCTTTGGTAGTTGGAATTCTTCAAGGAATTTGTCTGATTAATCTAAGTTGTAGAATAGATTGGTATAATATTCTCCTTTAGCATCCTTTAAATATCTGTAAAATCCATAGTGATACACCTTTCATTCCTGATACTGGTAATTTATGTCTTCTTTTTTCCCTGACCAGTCTTACTAAATTGATAAATTTATCAATTTAATTGATTTCTCAAAGAATTAGCTTTGGGTTTCATTAATTTATCTCTATTATTTTTTTCTGTTATCTTTTAAGTTAATTTCCATTGTGATTTTTAATATTCCTTTCTTTTCCTTAGGATTTTATGTCTTCTCTTTTTAACCTCTCAAGTAAGTTGTGGTCATTGATTTGGAAACTTTTTTTCTTTTCCAGTATAGATACTTAGTAATATAAATTTCCCTTCAAACTGTTAGCTGCTTCTCACAAATCTTGATGTATATTTTTCATTTTTGCTCAACTCAAAATGCTTTATCATTTCCCTCTTTTTTTTGAACCAATGGATATTTTTAAGTGTGCTATTTAATTTTCAAATATTTAGGGATTTTCAAAATATTTTTATCATTTATTTCTAATTTACTTCCTTCAAGGTCAGAAGAACATACTCTGATTTAAATCCTATTAAATTTATTGAGGCTTGTATTTTGGTTCAGAGTATGATCTATATTGGTAAAAAATATTCTGTGTGAACTAGAACAGAATGTGTATTCTGCTGGTGTTGGATAGTGTGATCTATAGATGTCAATTAGAACAAGATGGTTTAAAGTGTGACCAAAGTCTCCCACATCCTTACTAATTTTTTGTCCACTTGTCCCATCAAGTACTGCGAGAAAGATGTTGAAATTTCGGACTATAATTGTTATCTTTTTCTCCTTGTAGTTCTCTGTTTTTGCTTCTTGTATTTAGAATGATAATATCCCACTGAGGAATTGGCACTTTTGACCCTAAGAAATGACAATCTTTATTTATTTTTAGTAATACTCTTTGTTCAGAAATCTACTTTGAATATTCAAATAGCTATTCTTGTTTTTGATTAGTGTCACATGATACACCTTTTCCCATATTTGTCTCTCATTTGTGTCTTTAAGGTAGATTTCTTATAGATTACATAGAATTATGTCTTAATTTTTTGTCAAGTCTGACAATTTCTGCCTTTTGATTGGGATTTATGGACCACTTACATTTACTGTAATTAATGATATGGTTGGATTTTAATCTATCATATTGCTATTGGTTTTCTATTTGTCTTCTTTCCCCATTCTTTTGGACTGAATATTATTTATGATTCCACTTTGTTTTTGGCTTATTATCTATAACTTCTGGTTGTTTTAGTAATTTCTTTAGCATTTACCTTATTCATCTTTACTTATTACATTCAACCATGGAGTGATATACCACTTCATGTATAAGTACCTTACAACTATATACTTCCATTTCCCACTAAGTTTCTCATTTGTAATGGAAAATTGTATCTGTTGTTTTTTCAAATATTTGTTTCTGTCCTGCTCCCCTCTCTTCCCTTTCTAAGGACTCTACTTACACAATATATTAGACACAGAGTTGTCTCCCAGTTCACTGATGCTCTGTTTTTTTTTAATCTGTTTTCCTCTCTGTTTTATTTTTAATAGTTTCTATTGCTATACCTTCAAATTCATTGATGTTTTCTTCTGCAATGTCTGATCGCTGTTCATCTCATCCAGTATATTATTCATCTCAGACATTGTAGTTTGTATATTCCATGTCTCTACCTAACATGCTCAACAGTGATACTAACTTCTTGAATTTATAAACTTAAAGCAGTTACAAATGTTTTAGTGTCCTTTTCTATAAATTCTCTCATCTGGTAATTCCTTAGCTGTTTTCCACTGATATATTTTTCTCCTCATCATGGGTCATATTATCCTGCTTCTGTGCATGCCTTATAATTTTTTTATCAGATAACTAGACATGAATTTTACATTGTTCAGTACTGGATTTTCCATATTTTTATAAATATTTTGAGCTTTTTTCTTGACACAGTTAAATTACTTGGAAACAGTTTGATTCTTATAGGGTTTTGTTTGTGTTTGCTTTGTTGAGTGGGATCAACACTTAATCTTTGGCTTATTTTTTACCACTGAGACAAACTCTTCTGAGTATCCTACTCAATGTCCTGTGGATTATGGAGTTTTCTATTCTGGATGATGGAAACAGGCACTATTCCTGCCCTCATGTGATCTTCAAAGATGTGTTTCTTCTAAGCCTTTTGAGTGAGTCTTTCCCTAGACTTAACTAGTTCCCTTCACATACATGTACTGATTACTACCACTCACCTGACAATTTGATGGGATCCTCTGCAGATCTCTGCAGCTCTTTCTCTGTGAAGTTCTCTCAACTCTGCTACTCTGTCCTGTGTACTTCTAGCCACTTTGCCTCTGCAGACATACAGCTCTGTCTTCTAAATGCAGAGAAACTGCTGGGGTACACTGGGTTTTCCTTTCCCACACCACGCCTTGGAAATTCTCTTCAGACAATAAACTGGAATCATCATAGGGCTCAAATTATTTATTTCCCATATTTCAGGGACATCCTTTGTTGCCTTATGTGTAATGCTCAAAAGCCATTATTACATACACTTTGCCCAGTTTTATAATTCTTTGGGGTGGGAGAGTAAACCCCATCCCTCTTACTCTATCCTGACTGGAAGAGGAAATCTGAAAATACCTTTATCACAACACTTGCAACATGTTTATGTAATTGATCCTCACAAGACCATATCTTCTTTGAGGCTAGGGAACATACTTTACTTACCACTAAACATATAAATACATTCAATTAGTACTGACAAATTATTATGGTAAGGTGTCTCAATAATTCCCACTCTAGTAATAACATGAGAGAGACAACTCCTTCCTGTCTAATATAGCACAAATGAGATTCTGGATTTCTGGGTTCTGTTCCCACTTCCACCACTAAAGGGCCTACATAGTTTTGGACAAAGTACATAATCTCAATAGGTCTCAACTGTGAAATGGAGATAACTGCCCTTGCTATTTTCACATGATTGCTAGAATACATTTTTTAAGAGAGAAAAATCAGCCCAGCAAAAAAGTTATCAAAAGCAGTTACAAGAATCTCCCAGGGAGTCCAAGAAATGACCACACCTGGCAATATATTTTTGAAGCTAATATGATTTAATATCCATAAATATTACATTCCAGAATTGTAAAATGCTGGAACTGGGAAGGAACCTTTCACATTTTACAGATAGGAAAACTAAGGCCCGGAGAAGTTAAGTGATCTGTGAAAGGTCACAAATAGTAATGGCAGAGCTGGGATTGGAGCCCTTCCTATTACAACACAATGTCTTTCAGTTCCAACCATCACTTTATGTTTTCACTGATGACTGTTTTCATTTTTCTTTGATTCCACAATCTCAGTGTGGTGCATTTCCATGCATGAAGTGTCATAAATTTTTTTTTAATTGTGAAATCCAAAGGTCATTTGCATAACTGTCATGGTAGGCAGTAGGAGGGTGATTTACAGATGCAGGAAATATTCAGCCATGAAGGATTCTTCTGGCAGTTAATTGTATTCATTCTATGCCACATACTGGAGTTTGAAGCTAGAACACTCTTAAAGAAAACCTAAGACCAGCATGTGACCACACACTTCACTGTTTAACTAGCGCTCATTGGGACTAGAACACCACTATGTCTTAGGGCAGGCCCCGGACCAACCATGACCAAGGATTTGGCAGATTAAAGCAATCCAGGGAAGGAACTGAAGGGAGGAGAAAAATCCATAGAATGCTGGGTGCAATCTACTGAGCTCCCTCTATTGGACAGGCCCAGAAGGCACAGCCCACAAAAAGGGGAAAAAATCAGAAAACACGGTCCTCCAAAACCCAATGCAGTGCCAGTCCAGGAAGCCACTGGGAGCTTAGGCTAAAGGGCAAAGGAGAATGGACAGAGGTCTAGGAGTACCAGGCCTCATGTTTTGCTTGAGTCATGCCAAAGATGCACCATGGTAAGGCGCCCTCATGTTCTAATTTCCTGGAGGGTTTTAGCAACGTCCAGGGCAGCATTTAGAGCGAATTTCTGGTTTTTGTCTGAATGGTAGAATGCGCAGTTGCTTCCTGACTCCTGAAAACTTCTATAAGCAGATCTTCTGATAGAGGAGCCCATCAAAGGTTTACCCAGTCATACACATTGTGGTCTTTTACATTGTTGTGGTCCTTTTTGTTCAGTCCACAACCTCACTTTATGTGGCAGCCCTGCTCTGGTATCTTGAGACAACATACCTAGACATAGGAGTTATTTGGTGCCCACATCATTTACTAGGGACCCAGTATTGATATAAGACTTACCTACCTAGTTCAAGCATCTAAACAAAAACATTTCTCTTTCTCTTTGGCCAGGACTTGAGTTTCTGTTATTTGATTTGCAACATTGAAAAGAGTAAGAGGACAGCTAAGTAGAAAAAGATTTTTATTCAAAGGCAGGTATCCATTGTACACTTAAAGGCTGAGGAAAAGAAATTTCATTTGGACATAAATGAGTGTATTTGTGTATTTGTGCATCAGTCATTTTAAAAAACCAAAATCTCAGTGGTATAAAACTGTTACAAAAGAGTATTTCTTGTTCCCACCATATATCCGTAGCAGATCAACTCGGAGCTCTCACCCCAAGATCCAAGCTCAAGGAGCAGCCAGTATCTCAAACTTCACCAGCAAATGTGACAGAAGGAAAGAAAATACTATTTTCACATAGCTTCTACCTGAAAGTGACACACATTGGCTTTAGTTAACATTTACTAACCAAAGCAAGTCACATGACCATGTCTGCCAGTGGCTACAAAGTGGAATTCTTCCCACAAGGAGGGGAACTGACAATTGGTAAGCAGTCTTCCACAAAATGGAAAGAAAAGGTTTCAGAGAAGTCAGCTGAGGAATAAGGTGGCCTAATATTTGGAGACAAGATATTTTATGTTACATTATGATTTATTCCTCCATTCATTTAACTAGACAATTACTTTCGGCCATCACTGGATAGCATCCCTTCAGAGCCTATGCTGTTACTCACTATGCCACTGGGCCTGCCTCTTCTCACCAGAAGGATCCACTAAGGAAGCTGGGAAGACCTTGAATCAGAAGGGAAACAAGAGAAGAGCACACTGCCTCACCCCACAGAGGCAAGTGTGACCAGCCACAAAATTCTGAACAAATAAATAGGCTAGGCATCAGCAAGAAATGACAAATCTTGCTGAACAAGGTAAGAGAAAATCTGAAAGGCAAAATCAGAGGTTGGAGGAAGAAGGAGAACCCAGTATACTAGCAAAAGTACATCACTGAGACATCTGAGGAGGAAGGAGGAGGCCAGGGAGAACAGTAAGTCTGAACCAAGGCTTGCTTCCAGAACAGCCATCAGCCCCCCTGAGGTGGAAGTCTATGAACACAGAGCTCTGGCTGAAATGCCCTCACAAGCTCACCAACAGACCAGTGCGCTTCCTAGCAAAGCTGCAGGCCACTCCATGGCCCAGCCACCCTCCTGGGACAGCCACCATCTTTCTCTCCCTTTTCCATCTTGAATGGCAATTAGGATAAGGTTAACTGAGTGTCTTTCTCTCAGGAATCCTCTCCCACTTTTCAAAATCACAGCGTTAGCAAAAGAAAATCCCAGCTTAGACTAACAGGTAGAAGTGTGGTGCGGCCCTGGGAGCTGCTGCTGGAAGTGGGGAGATTGGGCGAATCTTCCCAGCGGGAGGTTAATACTCATCATTCCGAGTTGCAGCTGAGGCCCATTTGAGTGACAGGCAGCCGGGAGCTGAAAGAGCTGCTCCGATCCCAGAACTGCTGGCATGCGGGCTTGAAAGAGATTTATTTCAGGATAATTAGCTGGGAGTATTAAAGGTGGCCAGGAAGATCCTCAATTACTGTTTAGCAAACAGAAAGGAGACACACACAAGCAAAAAAAAAAAAAAAAAAGCCAAAAATGAAATTAAAAGACCCAAAATTTTCTCCACTTGAAAGCTGTTGAATAATTGAAAAAAAAATAAAAGCTCAAAGCAACTTTATTGTATTCAGGCACACATGCAAAAGTGTCAGTAGAGGAAGGAAAGGAAGAAAAGGAGGGAAAGAATGGAGTCTTGGGTGACAAGGCTGATGGCAGAAACACTCCCTCTGAGGCTGGGTATTTGTTGTGCAGAATCTTATGACAAATTGTTCTTATATCAAAAGAGAACTTTTCATACCTCTTTTCTTTGTTGCTTCCTTTTACCGACACAAAAAGACCTGTGCCAACACTAGCTTTCCTTCAGCTTAAAAAAAAAAATCACATCAAACCAAAACACACTAAAGTGCAAGTAGATGAAACAAGACATTTCACATTTCCTGAATATTTAGAAAGAAAGAACAAAAGAAAGAGGAAGGGAGGAAAACCAGGAAGGAGAGGAGGCCCTCCTGCTTCATCCTCTGTGCCCTAAAAGGAAATGAGCACCTTCATCTGGGGCCAGAGGAACTGACAGCCCCATCGTCACCTTCTAGAGTCAGACAACTAGGTACTCCATCCTCCCCTTCCCACTTTTCCATCCTGGCTGGAGATAAGGGTCTCTAAAAAGGAAGATTGTACTCTTTTACCTCATTTTATCATGATGGGACCAAGAATGAGATCTTCTAGATTGCTCTATCCATGAGAGCCTTATTCCTGATTTGGGACAGCAAAAGTAATGGCATCTTCCTCTCTGTGTCTGGTCGCCAGCATTATCCAAGCAGGAAAACAGAGCCGAAGCTCTTCCCGGGGTTTCCCTTCTGGAGCACTCCAAGGAGGGGCCCAGAGGGTTCCCACCCACTCTCAGAATGCACTCACTAAAGGCACAGTCGCTCCTTAGCTTTTCAATGTTCACTACCAGATGTGTCCCCATAAAAAGGCTCCTTGGAGAAGAGATCTTTAACTTTTTATGAGCTAAGGTCTTGGCCCAGAGTCTTTCAAAAGCCTTCAGAAATAAATGTCAGGCCCGTGGCAGAGGGATCTGAGGAGAGAGGAACCAGGAGAGAAGGGTGGGTGAGTGTGAGGAAGGCAGGCAAGGTGGCCCCCAGGGCTCCGCCTGAAGCTGGTCAGGCGTGAATACCGCATCCGCACTAACTACTCGGCAAGGCTAAGACCAAACCGCTGCCCGTGTGTGTTTACATCTTGCTGAAATGATCTGTAAAATTTTAAAACATGTAAAATAATAGTTTACATTATTTATGGAAATATACATATAGTAAAAGTACAAAAGCATGGACAGCAATGATACTCACACTCGTCAGAGGACTGGAGCCTCGGAGGTGAGCTCTGTCAAGTCTTTATCCTTTAAAAAAGTAACAACTCCAAAGGGAAATAAGGAAAGGTACACACCTTAAGAATAAGTATAGAGGGAAGCCTGCTCTGCCACACATTCTTGTGTTCCAAGAAACTGTCTTGGAAAGTGTGGAATTAGTCAGAGAAAGTTCTGTCCCTGTACACAAAAAGCCTTGATCCCTTAGGACTCCCCAAATTACATCATCAGTCCTGACTTCTCACCCCACGATGTCCTGTGGCTACAAAGAGAAATCCCTTATTCATCAGGTCTTACTTCCTTCATAAGATCACCGGCTCTAGCAAGGAGAACAGTTTCTTCTGACTACTCTGGATTCCCTGCTGAGCCCATCACAGATCTGCGCTCCTGTGAGGCATGAGAAATTAGAACAGAATTCTGGGCGGAGACAAAGTTTAGTTATTTCAGGCAATTGGGAATAATTATCCATTATTAAAGGAGGTTCGCTAGAGTATTGTTTACAACAGAAAAAATGAAAACAGCCTAAAGATTTATCAATCGGAAATAGTTTATATGAATGAAGGCATATCAGTAATATGAAATATTTAACAAAATATTCAAAAGAATGAGATACAGCTATGGAAAGCTCTCCAAGATGTAGTAAATGAAAAATGTAAGCCCCACTTTAAACACTGTAATACTCAAAAACAAAACATTTTGAATACTCAAAACTATACATATAGTGCATACACATTTTTTACATACATGGAGGCTATATATAATATCAATCATTATTCTGACTTTTATCTCCCTACCCCATCCCTGTGTTATGCCAAGGTTCCAGGGTCATACAAAACAAAAACTTCCCATGTGGGCCCTCCAGCCTTTGGTTTATCCTAGTTATTGCATTATCCAAAAGACACAGGAAAAAAGTAGATCATCTTTACGCATGAAGTCTTTGTAGAAGAACCAGGTGACTGAATTACTTCCTTGAGCACGAGGCAAGTTATCCCCTCCCCCAGGTCCTGTCCTTGCCTAAGGAAAAGTGAAGGTACGACAAGACCCCATCCCACAGAATCTGCCTCTAGTCTTTGGCCATCTCCCAATGCTCCCACCTCAGAGCCACTTTTCCCATCCTACAGCACCCCCCATGCCCAAGCCATAACCCCATCAAGCTGCAGCAGCTTTCAGAAAGAGTAGCTGGGAGCAGATAATTTCTGCTTTAACTTTACAATACAAAGCTGGCTGCCTTCTTGGAATGGTAGAAAAAAATAGTGTAAGAATGGAACACACTTAGTATCTCAATAAATTATCCTGGGATGGATGGATGGCTGGAAAGAGAAGAGAGGAGAGAAAAGTGAGAAAAGGAGTAGAGAGATAAGGTATTAGGGTTCTCCAGAGTAACAGAACAGGATATGTTACATAGAGAGATTTACACTAAGGAATCTCAGAAGGGTTGGCTCTAAGGAATTCGCTCACTCAGTTAAGGAGATTTGGTAAGCCCAGTATCTACAGGGGAGGCCAACAGGCTGGAATCACAGGGAAGAGCTGCAGTTTGAATCCAAAGGCAGCCCTTGTTCTATTAAGGCCACCAACTAATTTGATGAGACGCACCCATATTATGGAGGGTGATCTGTTTCACTGTAAATCCACCAATTTAAATGTTCATCTCATCCAAAAAACACCTTCACAGAACATCCAGAATGTTTCACCAAACATCTGTGCATTATAGCCCAATCAAATTGACGCATAAATTTAACCATCACAGATAAGTAAATAGGTAGATAGATAGATAGATAAGTAAATAGGTAGATAGATAGATAGGCATGTAGCTATAGATATATGTGATAGAAATTGAGCTAGAGCTAGGAATGATAGCAATATATGATCTCTGGAAGGATACATTCCTATAGTGGTTACTCTGGGGAGAGGTGGGAATATATTTCTTAATCATTTAAACTTTTTACAAGAATATACTAACTATTTGTGGGTGTGTTTACTTTTTTTCTTTAAAGAACAAAGATCCTTCAGGGAAGAAAGGGAAGAGAATGCTATTTATATGTTCAAACTGCTGACAAAAAATATTGTGCTGTCCTCTCCTGCTCCTCTGCAGAAGGTTAACACGGCTGTTGCCTACCAGGTGCCAGGCACAGTGCGAGGCGCTAGGTGTGAAGAGGCCAACACAACAGAGGAAGCCCGAAACTCATGGAATTTACACTCATATCATTTCACTTTAAAACAGCTCTGAGGTAGGTATGAACGCTTCATTTTTGCAGATGAGAAAACTTGGGCTTGGTGATATTTAGAAAATGTCCCTAGGTCACATGTGTTCCAGAACCTTAGTTTGTCAATCCTTAAATCTCATGTTCCTCTTGGGACAAACACTGGACTCCTTCAGCAAAGGAAGTCTGTGTCTCTTGGATATTACCACAACAAGCATAACAAGCATGTTGCAGTTTTTCAAAGAGATTTCCATTTCCCTCCAGCAGCAAGATAAACTTTCCACTGCCTGTGGACCCTGGCCGGGCTGGCAGCAGCTCCATCACAGGAGTGCCAAATGCAAATAAAGTTCGAAGGACAAATGCAGCCAGAAAGCATCAGAGCTTTCCATACAGCTTCCAGACTTATTATTTCTTTTTATTTCTCGAGAGCGTCCACTGCTCTTTTAAAACAAGGGGCCTATTTTGTGAGCTGCTCAATGGTCTATTTTAAACTCATGAGCTGTGTTTGTTTACATTCAATCCCAGGCCTTGCCCTTTGCAATAAACTGTCACTGGCATCGTGCAGAAAAGCACCATGTAGACTGCCATATCACTGTTTGCAGCCTTCTCACTTGAAGAAAGCGGGTGGAAATGCGTATCTGCAATTGTCCCAATTCTGAGAGGGCCCTAGAGAAGGATGGTGCCAAGCCAGAGTCTGAGAATTCCAGGAGCAGCAGTGAGCAGTGTATGGGTGCTGAAATGGCAGAGGGTAAATTCTCATACAACAAGGAAAAGAACAAATATTTTCATTTAATCTAACAAATACTCAGCACCAACCATGGTCTGTGTCAGGTTCTGCTCCAGGCACTTGAATACAACAATAAACAAAACAAAGCAGCTGCCCTCAGCAAACTTACATTCCATGGAGGGAAAACAGATAATTAACTATAATGAATAACAAAGTATATATGTTTATGTATATACTAATAATATGTTAGAGAAGCATCAGGTGTTTCACATAGAAATTCAAGACCTTTCCTAAAGAAAAGCCCAGGCCTTAATGTGACACTGGCCACTCATTTGGAAGAGATGACATCGGAACTGCGAACACTATTTTTCTAACATATTAACCTCTTCAATCCTCTTCATCACCTTGGCCCAAATCTCTGCTCACCGAGGCCAGGCTCCACCACGAGCAGACAGGAGGCCAGGCTGGTCCTCAATACGCTCCAGCCCCTTCCAGCTTTACCTGACAGCAAAGCTGCACTCTCCACACGGACACTCAGCAGACCCTCACTCTCCTGCTCTAACCTTCAGGTCAGGGAGAAAGCGATTCAACGTGAAACATGTTTATAACTGAATGGGCTCTGGTTTATCCCTCCCAAATATTTGATTTTTAAATGCAAAGTCCCCTTTTCATAAGGCCAATGCTTAACCCAAAAGCTCATCCCTGGTGGAGGAGTTTTATACTCTGTAAAACCTGAATAAGCAAGACATCTGTAGACCAAGAAGTCTTTGGGGCACTCTCCTGGGATCACAGAAGTCTCCATCTCTGCCCCGAGATCTGCCTCTTATAACCTTGACTTGCCAAATATCAGAGACAAGTCATGTTTTCCAAGGACACAGCAGTCACTATATAACATAGGAGTGGGGAGGGAGACAGGAAGCAACAGAGATAGACAGACATCAGAAAACCTGCATATTTGAAAAAGACATTTGTTAAGATGGCCTTTGAACCCTTTGGGGAGAAGAAGTCCATTGCAGATCTGATCCCACAGTCTGTGCAAAGGGACCCATGCTGCAGGGATGTTTCTGGTAAGACCTGTGATTGATTTGCCAGTTCATTAATGAATGGACCTGGAATTGCACATTGCTTTGGCTCTAGAGAAGGCATATGATTACAGCATGTGCAGTGGCAAATGCTATAATTAAAGATGCAAAACAGGGTTCATTACACACCCATTTTCAGTGCTTGGAACTTTCTGAAAGAGTCTTCTTTCAGAAGCACCATCTGCAGGTGATAAGCCTCAGGAGACTTTCCCCCACCCAGAACATACAAAAAAAACTTAAAAGATTATGGCTAGGGCAGGGGAGAGAGCTTCTAAATATTTATAGTGAAAAAAGTCTGGGGGGTGGGGGGTGCTGCCTTGTCTGGTGAAAGAGTGAAAGAAGGATTGCCACCTCTCTCAGAACTGGGGCCCACATAGGCATCTTGAGAGTTAGGACAAAATGCTTGTTTGCATTCAGAAGGTGGCACTTGGAAATTATATCATGGCTCTGAAAGATGGCATTTCAACAGTAGATCACTGTAAGACAGGGTTTGTCCTCTGATACTGGGTTTACAGTGGTTTCTACTGAGCTATTAGAAAATAACTAACATAACTATAATCATAACCAACAGACAAAAGCACCATCATGAATGTATAGAATACCTTCCCCAGCAACTGCACCATGTCAACTGCCTGGACGCAGCTGACATCTGAGTTAGAGCAGGTAGAGGAAATGGTCCTTATTTTTCAGGTGGGGAAAGGAAGGTAATGAGACACAGAGAGGTTAGATGAACAGCACAGGAAGGAGGTTCAGGTCAGCAGCCAAATCAGGACCAAACCAGCTCCTCTGCTTCCCTATTCAGTGCTCATTCTCCTCAGATTGCCCTGTCTCAGAAATGTCAAACACATTATGCAAGAATATCAGAAGACTGTGTTGAGGCAGGAGAGACTTGGGTTTCCAGTTAATAAAATTATCAGTACATGCCTAGCACAAAAATGCTCTTCCCAGCTGAGTGCACACCCTGGGGCTCAGGTAACCCTCCCACAAGCAGCACATCCCTTAAATGCCAGTTAATGGTGAAGCCATGAGCTGCGGCTTCACTCACTCCCAACCCCTTTCAGAACACATGACTAATCGTGAGCTTTGAGGAACCTCTGTATTTGCAGAGGCCTAGTGCAGGACGGCAGAAGAGAGGGCACTGGCACTGGAAGCACCTGCCTGACTAGTCTCATTTTTGCCCTTTTCTTGATCCTAAAAATATAAAAGGGTAGGGGTGTGAAATAGAAAAACAGTGTCACATTTTATACCTGCAAATTCATCCACAGACAGTATGACTGCAAATCACAACTAGGCTGGGCTAAGAACAACTCATTCTAAATATCCGTGCCTTTTGGCCCTCCTCAGGAAGGCATTCTAAAGGATACTTGGATATGGGCCACATGTATGCAAATTGCATACATGGTTGTACACGCATCACAGATTATTTGTGTAACTGTTTAAGGAGATGTTTGCAACACTGAACTAAAAGAAAATAATTTCATGAAATCATAGAATCTCTCTGTCCAGGGAGAAAAACTCAAAGATCACAGGTTGACACCTCTGGCTTGGGCCAACCTGGAGAAGCACCATTAATGACCTCCCAAAGAGAGATATACTAAATCATTCCTCAGTCACCTCTAGGAGAGCTTAACTACTTCATCAATAGAAAGTATAGAACTTATATCCTTTAAACTGTGGCTTAAACCAGCTCCCTCAACCCCATCATTATAAGCACATTTGATTTCTTTCAGAAAATTCCATTTTTTTCTATAGTATGGGTACCAATCAAGGACTTCTGAGTAAGCAGATTTATGTGAAAACAAATAAAAATCACACATAAGGATTTTACTACAATTTAGACTTATATTTCTACCTGAAGTTGCTAACAACAGTTTAAATTACCAAATCCACACCTGAGTTGACTTTTGAGAAAACTTTGATTAGTTCTGCCTGAAATGAATAGTTCAAATTAAAACTAGACACTTAATAGTGGCTGCAAAATTTGGGGCATTCTATTCCAGCATGAATTAGAATTTCTGTACCTGGGTAAAACTGAAGATTGTAAAATTGAAAATTCAATTAACACTTTGCTAAGACCACTAAAATGTCCAGTGGTGCACCCCCACACCTCATGTCTGTGTTGTAGGGATTGAGAGATCTCAGCTTCTGATCCCAGCATAACCAGTAATCTGCTGGGCAACCCTGGGAAATTCACTTAATCTTTCTGAACTTGAGGTTTTTTTCTTATCTATTAAGGGTAGCAGAACAGATCATCTCAAAGGAAACTAAGACATCTAAGACTCTGCCTAATATAAGGTGTGATAAAGATGAATTGAAATAAAGCTTGTAAATGGCATAGCTCAATGCCTAGAACACATTAAGCACTCAATATAAATTTTTCCTATGATTATCAGTTAGTGATATGCACACACTCTGGGCTTAGCAACTTGAAACAGAACTCTCAATCCTATTTCACTGTCCCATAAGAATGCTACCACTGAACCCCAAGTTCAAGCAACAGGTAAACTCACACTAGTTGCAGAAAACTGTATCTATACCCCCAGATGAGTCTGTGAAACTTTAGAATCATGGGAATGGTAAAAAGAAAAGCACAGAGGTCTCCTGAAGGCATTAATTCAGGCTGTTCTTCAGGGGTAAGGCAGCATTACCCCAACTTGGACCCATCCTACATGTGAAGTATTTGATTGCTAAGCCTGGGTAATTCCTAAGCCTCAGTGCCTAAGGCCTCCTGGAGATATCCACCTTGAGTCCTGCCTAAATAGTACCTTACGTGATTTCATTTGCTCCTTACTGTTTCTTTCTGCACACAGAGAAGACTGGTGTCCCAGCCTCCCTTGCAGTTGGGTTGAGGCCATGACTCTGAAAGCTCTGGCCATTAGAGTGGTGGTGGTCATGGTAACACCAAGTTTCAGATCCACTCCTTAAAGGCATGAGATATTCCATCTTTTTTCTTTTGGTTGCAACTGTGGAGGCCACATGTGGAGATGACAGTGACAAGATGGAAGCCACCTAGATCCATATAGACGAGACCTGCCTTGAAAACCTCCCCATCCACAACGAACTTTATGAAAGCAGGAAGTAAACTTTCACAGTGTTATACTCCAGCTATGTCAGAGTTTGTTCCTGTAACATGGCTTATTGCATCAAATTAATAAAGATTCTGATCTTCAACATATTAAAGGAATGGACTTTCCTTTATATTCAGTACTTACGTTTTTGTCAAATTCTGTATTGCAACCCATTATTTGGTCCTGAAATCAATTCAGTGGAATGTAATCACCGTGTTCAACAAAAAATAAAATAGAATTGAAAATATCAGGGGATACTTAGCATATAAGTAAAACTTGTTTCATGAAACGTTTGTTTCAGTTTTGTAAGTGCACAAACGTCTTTTTGTGTGTCAGGTCATTGTGTAAACTGGATTTCTTACTATTTGCGGTCAAAACAATGCAAAGCTTACAGCAACCTCATGAGGTTAGATATTACCCCCATTCCACAGCTAAGAGCACCATTCAGAAGTCTAAATGATCTTTCAAAGTCACACAGCTACTAAGTGGCGGCACTGGCATTTGGGCCAAGGCCAGTGTGCCGCACGCTCTCATGCATGTTGGTCTCCACACAGCTGGTGCAACCAGCAGCCCCTGGCCCGCAGCCATATCAGCCAGCCTCCTCCTGGGGCTCCCGAACATGCAGCCTCCAACCTTGCCTGGCCCTTCACACATTTTTAGGAGCCACGTGTGAGCATTCTGATGGCTTCTATTTGCAGATATCTTGAACAGATGTGCATTAAATATATATATATATATATCACGAATTTCTCAGCCTATCTGTAAAATAGGTCAGTTTGTATTTGATTTCTCCCAAGTGGTGCCTTGAATACCATAGAAGGAATACCCAGAAAGGTTAGCTGATGCCAGGCCAACGATGGCAAAGGGGGATCTGATATTTATAAATCATGAGCATCAGATTCTGAGAAAAAAAGAGGAAACAGAATCCATTCTTATAAGGCTAGATGAGGTAAAACAGAAAAACTTGAAATCTGACAAGAACAATCTATCCCACTTTTCTCACTGATTCCTTAAGTGCATCTGTGGACAATTCAAAACTAAGATATGGATACTGCATATCCTGAAAATCAATTTTGCACATTCCTGGGAGCTTTGCCCCTGTAAGTGTCAATCTACCTGGTTATTGGGTAGGCTCCTAAGCAGCTCAGCCCTTGATTCTTTGGAGAACTTGGACATTTTGCTGTCTGATTCAGAAGCTGGAGGCATCATTCTCAGTCTGATTCTGCCTGTTGACGTCACATAGGCAGTCTCCGTACCCCCTAGAGAGTTCAGAGGCCTCTTCTACAGGTGAGCAGACAACCAAAACACTGAAGACATCAACCAACTTCGGCTTTTACTTACAATGGACAGAGAGCATGGTACAGCCAAGTTCATCTCCAGCCCTTTAGGGCCACAATTCAAAAGGAGCTCAGTGAGGGCATTCAGTCTTGGCTGGCGGTTTTCCAGGGAGGGAGGTCTATGCTCAGTAGGTGGTATGGTGCAGGATCTCTAACTTTTTGTCAAAAAGAGGAGCTTCCTGCCTCCAGGCAACCAAATCTAATGCCTTGTCTAATGCCAGCAGGAGGCAGGTACCAAAACAAACAGGATTCTAAAAGCAGTTCTCACTCCCTCCAACTGGGGTCGGTCCTATTCGACCACAGCCTCACAGAACTGCTGCCAGAGACAGATCTTTCTGCTTCCCTGGGGACGTCCTGAAAAGCCACAGTCCTAGAAGGTTAGCAAGGCTGACTTCATAACCCCACACCTTGCCCAGCGACTCATCCTGACTCCCCTTTCTGACTGACAGAGTGCTCCTTGAGGCAGGATCGTTCACACTTGGTATTTCCAGCTCAAATAATCTATCAGAAACATTTGGGCCCCTTCTGAGCTCACCGGTTCTGGCATGCCCTCACCCACATCCCTCCCCCTCTACCTCTAAGAAATAACAGTCTAATGTTCTCTCCCTTCTCTATCTCTTTGGGAAGGGAAGATGTTACTCACTAACCTAACGAGTGTATTTAAAAATTGCAGCTGACTGCCATAGTAGATTCATGTCATGTTTTTTATGATAGATAATATTTCAGAGACACAATCCTGAATGGAACCAAAAAAAAAAAATCTTATGAAAACAATTTCTGTTCAGAAACTCAGCTGCCTGCTTTCAGCTGTTCTATAGAGAGAACACATTCTGAATTCCCGCAGACAAGCAACAAAGCCAGCTAGGGACTGGTGCATAGCAGAACTTTGTGTGTAACTTACACCTCAGGCGGGAAACTCCAGTCATGGTACTGCACCTTTAAATCTCACTAAGCCCCTTGCAGGTATCAAAGGTGGGCCAGTCATGCCATTTCCTGAGTCCTGTCAAGTACAGGTTACAGGAAATTGACAAAAGAGCTTCCATTAGTCTAGCCAAAATTCACATGGCCCTATTATTAAGATGCTGCCTAGTCTGATCACCCTCTTAATCTATCAAAACTCCAAAAGATAATCTTTTAAAAGCTTCCCTTTTTCCCACCATTCCAACCCCCAAGTTCTAGTCTTTGTTGCTTTAATCAAGTAAGTTGATTTTGTGTGAAGTTTGGAGGAGAGACATGCTGGTAGCTGGTAGCTGATAAAAAACAAACACAAGACTTTTCTACCTGTAAACTGTTCCCTTTGATTCAAGCCTGAATGTCACCACTTTGTAAACAAAGAAGATGATTAAAAAATGCTGCCTTCCTTTTTTTTTTTTTTTTAGTCCAGTGTCTTCTCAGAGTACCTGGCATTCTCAAAAACCCCCATTTAGGCACACCAGAAGAATACTCAAAGGGATTACGTGCTCTTTGCTGGTTTTGTTTTATAAGCCAGGGGCCATTGAAAGAAAATAGAGCCTCCCGTCCAGGTGTCCCTGCCTGGCAAAATAATGGACGCAGATTGATGCTATCTGGAGGTAAAGGACATTAACATCCTCAAACCTCTGGCAGGCACACTGCCAGGCCAGTTCCAGAGAGGCCTTGAAGAACACAGCAAGACTCAGTTGCACCCCTGGACGTCTCTCGATAAGAGCTTTTATTCCGGGACCAGGTTGGAAGGCAGGTGCTCCTCCCCCTCACGCAGGAAGAGCGAGAAGCTGAATGGGCGCTCAAGATAGACTGCCTGCATTATTGATTTAAGACGGCCAGCTGACGGTACACTGCGCCTCCTTTTATTTATTTCCACAAGGTACATCTTTCTCTAAACTGAATTGTCTTTGATTTAAAAGCCAGGGTGTCTTCCTCCACCCCACCCCCCGCCAAAGAAACTAAATACCGTCTCGACACAGCTGCTCAAAGGCAGCCTGGTGGCTGTTACCTACTGAGGCAAGCCTTTGTGCTGCTGAAGGGAAGACAAGGCCCGCGCTGTGAACATAATTTTTGATCATCGCTGTTTAAATATGCTGTGTGTCAATCAGAGAATTTTGAAGAACATTATAATTACAAAATACATCCCTGCACTATAATCAGTATTGTTTGTTATAGTGGCCTGAATGGTGATCACGGTTTCAATATGTAATCCGTGGAACTTACAAATATCCGTCTTATATGTGCACTTAGGAAGCACACTGGCAAGAAGAAGAACAAACAAGAGGGGACCGCACAGATCAGTGGCATGTTCTGACACTGGGTTTTCCTCCCCACAACAGCAACAGTGAAGACATGTTAATGAAATGCCCACCAACCTAGGGAACATTTTGTGGCTGGAACCCCCTGGCCTGAAACGCTGGGTCAGGACACTCTGTGCTCATTGAATGATCAGCTTGACTTTCACCCCGTGCAGGATCTTACAGAGCTCAGCCTGAGCCGGGCATGCTGCCACAGGCACCTCCAAGCTGTGTATCTGTGTGTTCTTAAAAGACAAAAGCAAGACAGGCCACCAAGACACCTGGACGGGAGGGGTAGAACCAAGCAAGCCATGCTGACTGGGGCCTTCATCTGCTTTACTTTGAAAGCCTTTCGCCCTCCAAGCAGCAGACTGGATATGAATTTGAAGAGGCCCCTTCACTTTGAACACCAATGGGCACACCTACCCATCCAACATTTCCCCTCCTCAGGTCCATTTCCCTCAGACCACCTCCCACAGCAATCCCGGCTCCCATAACAGGATCATCTGCCAGCACTGCAGGGCCTGGAGGATGGATGGGGCAGACCTGGCTGCCCCCCTGGAGAGTCCCTCATGAGCCATCACAGACAGGCAAGCTCCAGGTGAGGAAAGTTTGCCTTCACTGGCTTCCTGACACCTACAGAGTCAAGTCCACACTCTTTAGGCTACCATCCCATGTTGCCTACCATCTGGCCCAGCCTTACAACTCAGCTTCTCTAGGTGCCCTCTCATTTACAACCCCCCATATCCTGTTGGGTATTCCTGCCAGGAATTCCTTCCACCACCTTTGCTAGTGTCCCTAACCCTGCCCTGAGAGCATGCCCCAGGCCTCCTGTCCATCGATCTAGATTCTACGTGTCCCCCCACACACACACGCCTCCCCTCTCAAGGTCTCTCTTATGACACTGGTATACACATCATTTGACACGGCCTTACACATCACCTAATTTTCGGTTCTTCAGCTGAGGAGGCCAAAGTGCAGACTCCAGTTTCCCAGTCCCACAACCAGAGGGCTTGCCCCACGCCAGGCAGCTGCCTAGGCTGCCGCTCCTTCCCCGTTCTCTCGGGAGCTTCCTCTGACGCCCTCTCTAAGGGAGCGTGAAAGAGCCGACAAATGAAACGCGTGCTGCCATCCTGGCTCAGGCTGGCCGACTATATGAGGCTACTCTCAGTTATCTTCTCATTATTTCTAGGGTATAGTTTGGTCCAAAGTAAATTACCTATTACTTAAAAGTCAGGTTGTACTCATCCCACCTTCTTCTCTTTCCCCTATGTCCCCTCCCATCAAACTGAATCCTTTGTCAAGGCAATAGACATCTTCCTTAAATGCGAGGTTTTCTTCCCAGTTGTCACACCACAGGCTTTCAATCCAAGGTCCCGAATTCCGAAGCTTGTTCCAGGGAAAGACAGTTAAAATCAAATGCAGGAGATAAGTGTAAGAGGGAAGGCAGGAGGAGCCCTGGGCCCTCCGAGTCCCGGTCCTCATCTATCAGAATATACCACACTCCATGCTATGGGAGTCCTCTGTGGCCCTCATTTCCAGTCTGACTTAACAGGTTTTGTCTGCTTCATTCTCAGAGTCTGGAAGAACATTTTTTTCTTTTGAACAGGCCACTAATTAATTGTTAGTGAATTCATATGAGAACGTACACACAGATACACAGTATGTGTTGAATTCAGATGTAACATCAGCTTGGGGTGTACAGGGATGCCTTCATGGACAAAATAGGACCTGAAAATGGCCTGAAAAGACAAACTGGATTTGGACAGTGTTTCAAGTAGGGGACAGGAGGAGACGAAGTCAGAGTGAGTCCCAAAATAGCAGGAGGCAGTCAGCCAGGCCTGAGCATGAACGACAAGATGTTCCTCAGACACTGCACCTAAAGATGTCTCTCAGCGACTCGGTCAAGAGGTTTCCCACCATCACACAGGTGAGTGGAGAAAATGGGGCTGGGTAGGAAGAGAAGGACGGAAGGTGGGGAGACCTCTGGTGGGAGGCCAAAGCAACCAGCCAGAGGCAGAGGCCTGTCAGAAAGCTGCTGCTGAGGGATGGCAAGGGCCCTGGGGACACTTTCTCTGCCTGTCCCTCTTGCCACCAGCACCCACCAGGGAAGGAATAATAAAATATTAATTCTATCTGATCTGGGTCCACCCAGACAGGATCATGTCACATGATACTTTAATGACCACAATTCAGGCACCACAGCCTGGCTGTGAAGGAGGAAGTCCTCTTTCCCAGCCCAAATCCAAAAGGTGCTCACATTACAGGAAAGAACAGAAAGTAGGGTTCAGAAACTGAGTGTGGGGCTCCATGAATGCTCCTGGGACCCCCGGGAGCCTGCCCTCTCTGTGCAGGACAGAAAGGCATCCACTTCTTTCCACCTTGTTCTTCTTCACCACTAAAGTGAGCTGTTCTTCGGCGTATGGTGTCACTCCAGAACTAATAAAATGTGAAGGTCTAATTGTATTAGCAATTGCCCATCATATTCTATTAATATGTATCATATTGGTATCCATTTTCACTAATGTGACATGAAAGGCAGTAATGTGATTACTTTTTTAGTGAAAACAAATGCTAATGTAATTAAATGTTGACCACATAGGCTGAGAGACACAGCAACGAGCAGGTATTTGGGACTTTCTTCCTCTAGAAAAAGGAGTTTGAAGTAGAGGGGAGGCATCAATCAGAATGTGGGAAAAAGTATTTTAAGTGTGCCATGGAAATGCGTGGTCAAAACCAGCCAACAAAAGAGCTCTGGTCTAGGACAATGCCTGGCACACTGTCAGTTAACAGGGAACAGGGGAAGGCAATACAGTATTGATCCGGCCTCATCTTCTGGAATTTTCTAGCTTGGAAACTTTCAGCAAGTTAATTTCTTTAAGCCTTAGTTTCAGCATTTGAATAACAGAGATAATAACAGCAGCAAGCCCAGAGGTTCTTATTAGAATTAAATGAGATCATGCTTGTAAAGCAGTTGGCAGTGTGGGGCATGCAGTGAATGAACACAAAGTATTAGAAATTTTTGTTGTGGTAAACTTAAGAGCCGGAAAGTCTACAGCTTTTCGTCCAATGATGTTAGTTCCCCGTCTGCATGCAGCCCTCTGGAAAATGCCTTCAGAGTCCTGGAATAATCTGCCTCCTTTAGAAGACACAGAGGGAAATACTGCACTCAAAGTACAAGGAAAGAAAATATGGGAAGTGGAAAATAAACCTACCCCCAAACCCTTCTGAATTCTTTTCACTGCTGAGCTAAGAATGAGTGAGATTCAGGCTCAAATTTCCAGAGACCAAGTGTCATGTTGAAGCGTAAAGAAGTTGTTTTTGTTGTTGTTTCCATTCAGGTCCTTTTCCTCTTCATGCTAGTTCAGAAGTGGAGACCCTAAAGCCCTTTACCATGCCCACCCACAGATGAGGGAGGCATCACCTAGATTCCATCACTGCCAGGGACACAGAGGGTACTGACTGACCACCCGGTGCCTGAGGGACTCCAAGTGAGATGTGAAAGAAGGGCCTTTCAGAGACTCTTCCCAGCCAGGATCCTGGGAAGAAAGCCAGGGATCAGGCAGAGGACCAGAGGGCCTCCTGTGCTTGTTTCCCAGCAGGATCAGCACGGGACAATACAGGTTCTGGCTACTGAAGGTTACCTGAGCAATTGCTGCCGAGAGTGGCACCAGATCGTTTCCAAGTTCCCTTCTGACTGCAAAAGCCCCCGGCTCTACAACACCCATCTAAGAGAGCCAAGCCACTTAGCCATCAACTTTGAATTCTAGCAAACAACTCGAAGGTTTTCCATCTTCCAGCATCCCTAAAAACAGAACGTTCCCTTGGATATTTGGAGAATTATGTTTACAGAATGAGAATGGGCTTGTCGGAGGTGTCTCATGTCCTTCAGTGCCAGGACACACTGAAAATTTCATTTTCTACATTGGACTTCCATACACTCATAGCTTTGCATAATTTAGAATTACACTGGACTGCTCTTTTCATTAATGAAGTTTGTGTTCTAAGCATTATGCTCAGCACTTTAATACTCACATCAACCCTCTAAGACAGGAATTATTAACTCCATTTTACAGATAAGGAAGCTGAGACTCAGAGAACAATCAGGAAGAGGCGAAACTGAGAATTAAATCCGGTCTGATTCTAAATCCAGTATTCATCTCCAGAGAACCACCTGCCTTTGTGGGAAATGTCATTTCTTGCCAAAGTTACTGGAAGCTCAGTGAGGGCAGGAATTGCCTTTCACCAAACCCAGGGAAACTGGGAACTCTGGGTTTGATCCCTAACTCCACCTCTAACCACCTCTGTGAACTTGAACTGTTAGTTGACCCCTCTCAACAGGGCAGCTGTGTAATTCGTCGCCCAGAGCAGGACATGTCTGAGACTGAAAGGAAGAACTAATAAGACAGGACTCTGGGACAACAGACAAACTAGCCTGTCCTGTGGAGATGGAAATATGTAGTCTATCAGAGTCTCACACACTCATTTGCAACACAAGAAAGTTGGATGAAACTTGAAAGTCACCTCCAGGACTGAAATTTGGATTCTATGAGTAATGTAAGGAGGGAAATGTTATCTGGACAGCTAACCAAGAACACAAAATAGTGAATATTGAGGGCCCAATGAGTGCAAAAGGAAGTGCTATAACAGGACTATGTTTTTGTTCATGTACTGTTTAAACTATGAAAATCACAACAAAACACATAGAAGAAGAGCCATCTCTAATCTCACTGACTATAGCCCTTTCGAGTTTAGTGCATTTTTTTTCTGGATTTGTACCTATGCTTAGACAACATAACTATATATCAACACATATCTTTTTTATCAAAAAGTGAGTAATCGTACTGTCAGCCTGTGCTGTGCATATTCTCATGGCAGCATCTACGGAGTCACCTAATAATGTAACCATTACATAATCTTCCATCATATGGATGAAACCGTACATCTCACCAGTTCTCCTCATACAGAACATTTAAGTTGAGACCAACTATCTCACAGACCAAGTACAAAGAGTCACTATATGGATACAATACTCCTGCTATGATTTTAGTTTTAGGCACTGGATAAGAGCATTTTAAATTCTAAAAATGCAGCCAAACTACTCACCAGAAAGGCTGTACCGACACAGTCACTTCTGTAGACACTATGTGAACCAGCCCATTTCCCTGCATGCTTACCAGCCTCAAACTGTTTTCATTCTTGCAAATCTCCTAGGTGAAAAAAATTGTTATTGTTTTTTTCACATTTCTTTAATAACTAGTGAGGCTGAGTAGCTTTTCAAATGGTTATCAGCCAGTGGCATGTATTTTTCTATAAATTACCTGTGTATACTTATATCCATTTTCTATGGGTTATCTTTTGCTTTCTATTTTGTAAGACCTCTGTATATATAGAATATCAGCTCTTTATATGTGAGGCAAATATCTTCTCCCAGCTGGTCATCCATCTTATAATTTCACTTATAGTCTTTCATCATATATAAAACTTTTTGCATCTGAGTCTTAATTTCCATTCTTTTTCCTCCAAAGGAAAAGGGTGGAAAGGCCTCTGGGGTGACTACTTCCTCTGAAAGGCATCCCTCCCCCAAGTTTGTTAGAATATTATCCACAAAAGAAGCTCCAAGGAGTTCTCTGGAGCCCTACAGAAAGAAGGCTGGGCGAGAGCCAGGCCTCACCTGCCCTCCGAGATTCCGGTCAAGGCCGGTGGAGAACATGCGCAGAGCTCCTTCCACTTCTCCCCCAAAAGGCCCCAAAGGGCAGTGGGGAGTGATCCACACTGCCAGGGGTCTGGAGGCCTAGCTCAGAATTCCAATGAAAGGGAAAATGTTCCTAGAAATCTCACGATTTACCATCAAAATTCATTAGAATTTGGTTTTCTACCCCATAATGTATTGTTATCTATTTTGCTATAAAAGTAATATTTTGAGTACTAACCACGTAAATTACTTAACCATCCCTCTTTGAAATCTTCCACCAGGTTGGGTACCTGGTGGTACGTCCAGTGGTAACTGAACCCCAGTTTGAGGTATTTTTAACATTGTTACCAAAAAGAGACCAGGGCAGAGAGGAGGAACAGTGTCCAGTTGACAAATTCTACAGGTTAGAGGCCGTCACCCCCCTTTCGGGACCTGTCACTGTGGAACTCTTACCTGAACCAGAGGGGCTGGTGCCTGCACTTCCAGGACCACTTGGCTGATGCCTTCTTCCACCAGAAGCAACCAGCCATCTGAGAGGCCTGGGCCAGCAAAGACCCCCTGTACTGAAGGTGTAAGCATGGAACGTGGCGTCTCCCGCTAGGGCAGGTGCTATAGCAGAATGCCGAGTGCAGACGCTCCCCTTGGACTCAGGGCAAGTTAGTTCCCCTCAGTCTCCTGATGTGTAACATGGGGCAGAAAACTGCTTCTAGGGCTCCAGGGAGAATCAGATGAGTTAATACAAAGTCTTTAAAACACAATCTGTCACAAAGTAAGCCCTCAACAACAGTTAACCATTGTCCATTTTACTATATCACATGTAAGTGCTTGGTTACAGTCTTGTCAGTTAACAAATGGTTCTGTACCACTGCTTTCATCCATAACAAGCAATTCCTGTCCCAAAAGCAAGGAGGGATGGCGGCTGAAGGTGGGAGGGTGGAGGAGGGGAAGGGGTTATGGGGTCAACCCAGCAGATATGTCAAGCAGCCAACTTGCCTGTCATGCACCACATGCATTCAAGGCTGCTCCAGACAAGGTGAGCAGCACCTCTGTGCCTTGGTTTGGGTCACTTCCAGCAAAAAACAGACTTAGATGAGAAGCAGTAGCAGCCTCTGGAGGCCTGATTTTTTCAGATGGATTTACTTGGCATAAGTTCATAGCTTCTCAAAGTCCTACATTCCTTCTCTTGGGTGAGTCCTGAAGTGGGGCTTTTCACTCTCCCCTTTCAGCTCTGAAGCGGCAACACCATTAGCCACTGCGGTACGGTTTCCATTCCAACTGCCCGTAGGGTCCTGTTCCCAACATGGCCCTACCTTTTGCTAAGCAACAAAAGATCAAAGCTTTCATGAAGCTACAGTGAGAGGGAAGGAGAGATCAGGTTATCTGGGCCATTCACTGTACACATACACAGGCATGTGTGCGCTCACTCGTGCACACACACACACACACACACACACACACACACACACACACACCCTCTGCCAGATTAGTAACTACAAAGCCAGACAAACCATAAACTCTTACAAGGGACTGGGAGGGAAGCCATGCCAGACAGATAACAAGAATGTCAAATTTCAGACATGAGTGAGTTTTTGTGTGTGGGGGCTACAAACCAGGGATTTGGGATGGAAAAGCTGACAGCCCCTTAGAACTAAAGCAGCTCAACTGGGTGCCACTATAATAAATCAAAATCAGTTATGTAAAGTGTAAAATTATCATTTGGAAATCACTCTCTCTGAATAATTCAATCATTGACTTTCACATCAAACAACCATTTCAACCACCCACACACACAGTTCAGTCTCACACTGGTCTTAAACTCTCTTTAATTATCAGCATTAACCTATCACATTACTATTTCATTCCTATTTCATCCTGGGGGAGGGGCCAGTGATTATGATAAATCACAATGAACGAGAAAGACTTTCAGCTGTCCTTCCACACAGTTCCAGAGTTCCCCTGATCTGACGGTGACAGGCCTGCCTTTGTCCTAGGAAGGGACAAGGACAGATAAGCAGCCTCTGTCTTGACAAATCCATTACAGATGCCAGTCCAGCACAAAAAGGCCAAAGAACCCGCTCTGCAGCTGTGCATGGCCGTCTCCCAGGCCTATATGCCAGGCTGAGCAGAGATGCTGCCTTGCCCTCCGACTGCTGGGGGGAATGTACAGATCCATGTAAACAAGTTCCACCAACAGCCTGGTTTTTGTATAGCCCACTGAGCAGCCACTACCCTAAAATAACAATTTTTAGAACACACACATATGTCTAAAGCTAACCACTCAGCCTTCAAGGAATAGTACTGAGCCATAGAAGGTGAGTCTCCTATTATTTCCTTTTTGGGGAGGCTCTGGCCCTTGTCTTAGTGATCCCCAAGAAACTGGGGCTACCCAAGGGTGGACATGAGGTGAAACATTTCATTTAGGGAGTCAGGGTTTCCTCCACTGCTGGCTGGGAATCCATGTTCCTAGTTCTGCATATCCAAGAGAGTCCCCCACCCCTATCTGCCCTCCCTTCCCCCTACCTTTCAGATCTTGCGGTTTCCATATATTCAATAGTGAAGGGATTACTGTAAGTAAAATCCAACAGGAAGATAAGGATACTTCTATATAGATGTCAATTCCAACATGCTAAAGAAAGAAAGAAGAAAACAACCTATAAGTCAACTATGATTCATTAGGTTAAATGAATTGTGGCACATCCATTCATGGAAAGCATTTCAACCACCGAAGATTATGTTGTACATGTGCATTTATAAGCAATGGAAAGATGTTCATAGTATGTTATAAAAGAGAAAAAGGCAAATCAGTGAATGTGAGAGCATGTGAACATGTTTTTTTCTTTTAATAGAGAAGTAAGGAGCAGTACAAATTATGTTAGGGTATATTCAGAATTCTAATAATGGTTATATATGGATAGTGTTATTACAAGTGACATTCACTTCTCATTTTCTACTTTATTTCTATCTGAACTTTCTAATTAGTCTACAGAGAAGCAGATTAATAACTTGGTTAAGAGCATGGACCTGGTGCTAGTCTTCATGGCATCAAATCCAGTTCTGCCACTTAGGGATGTGACCTTGTGGGTAAGCTATTTAGTAACATTCCAGTGCCTCGGTGTCTTTACCTGTAAAATGGGTAAATGATACCAACCTCTCAGAATCATTCTGAGGATCAACAGGGTTAACTTTGTAGAACACTTAGAACAGTGGCTGGCTTGCAATAAACACTATGCAAATATTAGTCACGATTATTCAGATAATCTTTCTTGCATAGTTAAAAAAGAAAACCTGGAGGGGACTCAGGCCAGCTGTCAAGATCTTAGGCACATCCACATCTCTTGGCATGAGATCCCTCAATAGTAAAATGAGCGAATTAGATAGATGACCTCAAAGATCTGTTCCAGTTCTGTGATGGCATAATTCAACAGGGATGCTTCTAGTAGGCCCTGAGTATAGCACAGAGGGTAAAGGGGACACTTCAAAGCAGTCTGCAATGGGGGCTGGCGGGAAGAGGGAGCAACAAGGCCCCTGAGATAGATCAGAGCAAGCATGTGTGCAGAGCTGGGGGAGGGGAGACTGCAAGAGCGCCAGCCAAGGCAAGCCACCACTACTCAGGACTTTGTGATTAAGTGGCTGCCTTCTCTTTTTCACAAAGTCAGTCTCCAGCTCAAAGAACCTCAGGGACTATTTTAAAGAAAAGTTATTCCTCTGTTTTTAATTGTAATTAAGTAGGTATTTTATAATTTTTAAATGGCGCAATTTACATGTCACTTCCATGATGCTCTGGGTACCCTTCACCAGAGGGAGTGAACGTAAGTTTAAGAGGACTGCTGTGTATTATTTTGTGATTAGCAAAGTGCATTTATGCAATTGTGAGTAGAACAGAGATACTGGGATATTTCAAGACTTCATTAAACATGCCAGAACTTTAACAAATTTACGGGGAGCCAAAGTTTATTCATGTTAACATTTCATTCATCCTTCTTCCCATACTTTGACAAAATGTTTAAGTTAGTTTCTCATTTTATTTGTCTACTGAGTTCCCTAAGTTAGGGAAATTAGTATTGTGTGTGCGGTTTGATTTAATTAGCAATTGGGGAAATCGGCCTGGCATGTTTCATGGAAGCTTAGGGAAATTGTCAATTAGCATTGTGTTAATTGGTGTCTGCCGTCCTTGCTTTTTAGTTTTTAACCCCTTTTACCTTGTTCCCTCTTTCAGTATGTAAAATCTGGCTGTTTATTATTCTTTAAATAAAGGATTAATTGCCTGAATTCCTGTCCTTTTTCTCCCAGAGCAGATGGGGAGTTGGGCAGGCCCACCGTGGCAGCCTGGTTTCTTTCCGGCCCTGGTCCTCCCTGGCACAGGAGGACGTGCTCTCTGCCGCACTTCCCCATGCCCAGCCTGAAGCTTCCTCTCTGCTGTCGTCAGTGCCCAGTGGACCTTCTCAGTCCGCAATCATCAAGAGAAACATCTGGCTCTCAGAAGATCAACCCCCCACTCCCCACACCCCTACTCCCACCCCAGTGCTCATTTTTCTGGATACAGCAGCGGATCTGAGCAGCTCAAGTTGTGTGGCCCATCAGCGCCCTCCTGGAGGCCAGGGCGGAGAGCCTCTCCAGGGGCCAGGAGGTGGCTACATTTAAGTGTCTCCTGGAAGCCAGGCTCTTTTAACCTTAGTGCATCCCAGAGAAGCACCTTTGTAGTAAAAAGGCAGAGATTCAACTCCACTTGTGGGATGCGAGATGAGCCTCTGCCCATTTTGTTCAGCACTGTATTTTCAGAAGCTAGACCTTTGTGGGGTATGTTGTCTTTGGACCATCAATACTAGTATCAGCTGGGAGCCTGATAGAAATGCAGACTTCTCAGGCCCCAGTGAGATCTACTAAGTCAGCATCTGCATTAAACCAACTCCCAGGGGATGCACACCATATTTAATGTGAGAAGCACTGGCCTAGCACATTGCTTGGCCTATGTTAAGCCAAAAATTGACTCTGTTGCTAGAGTGCTTTTTGTACCCAAGTATCTACTGTCTTCTTTTCCATAGGCAGAGAAATTTTGACTGGGCACTTAGCTGTCCAGATAAAGAGTATATTTTCCAGATTCCTTTGCAGCTAGATTTTGACCATGTGACCGAGCTCTGGTCAATCAAATATAAGTAGAAATTTCCAATGGTAGTTATATTAGGATACCTTCTATATGGACACTTCCTTAAGTGAACTAGCAGTCCACTCACCCCAACCCTAACCCTATCTCCACCTATCCTACTGGTTGGAATATGGATGTGATGGCTACAGCTCCATCTTGGACCATGAGGATGAGAACTATACTTTGGGGCTGACAGAACTGAAATGGAGAAGGAGACCAGGCCCCTGGGGACTTTGACACAGCAGAGCCCCAAACATCCCATGCACTGTCACCCCCAGATTCCCTACTTTATTAAGCCACTTTTCTTTTTTGGGCTGCTGTCTTTCATGGGCAGACTCACTCCGGACTAATGCTCCTGACAAAGCCCACCTTGTCTACCTAACACAGTGCCTCCCAAAGTAAAGAGGAGATAAAGTGAGGAAATCACTTACAGTGCACAGAACAAGGACCAGTGCACAAAAGTTCCTCGAAGACCAGCTTCAGCTCAACAAAATGCTTCCCAATAATTAGAACTGCCCAGCTGTGAAAAGAACTGGTTATGCCATTGAGGTAGCAAGCTTCCTGTCACTGGAAATGTTCAGGCAACAACCATAGGGCCATCTCCCTGTGCCTCCAAATGCTGCAGAGGACCCTCCTGCCCTGGGTGAAATACTGATCTCCTTCCACCTCTAACTTCTTTTCTTCAGAAAATTGTAGAAAACCAAAATTACATACTCAGGGCACAGTAGATTTTACATCCTGAATGTCCACTAGTCATTCAACCAAGTTAGGAACTTCTTAGTTTCCACTTCTGCACCTTAATCACAAGAACCCTGTTTCACTTATTTACCCATCACCCCTCAGTTCCACACAGGCTCTTCTGTACTCCCTTACCACTGGGGCTGGGAGTCTGCAAATTATACATCACATACTCTCCAGCAGCTACTGGTTAGGTTCCCTCCAAAGGGGGGCTCTGGTGGGAGACCAGAAGGTAGGAGAAAGAGAAAAGCTTTCTGTTTTTTCTCAGACTTCACAGGCAGCTCTGGCACTGGCTGGCAGCTGCCCTCCTGGCAGTGGGATGGAGTCACTCCTGATTGCGGTCCCCAGGTGGGTGGCAGCAGTCCCTCCTCAGGAGCTCCGGCTGCACAGCCGTGGGCTCAGGTGCAGGCTCCAGTCCCAGGGGAGCAGCGGCTTCCTAGTCTCTGGGTATTGCCTCTTCTTCTCCTTCACCACTACCCTACCTGCTCCCTTTTGCTCTGTCAGCCCTTCCTTCTGATACCTTTGTAACCAATTCCCTACATTAAATGTCCTCTATCTGGAATATCTTGATGGCTCTACTTTCCTGGCTGGACCCTGACTGATGCAATCACCAGCCCCCATGGGTCTCTCTTCTCCCGGAGGCACCCCCAGTGCATGCTGGTGAGGGACATCTATAATATCAGCACCTGGCAACAGTGGTGCCCACCACCAGCCTCTCCTGCCCTGGCTGATCCCCAAGCTGCCATCCATCAGATGCAAGAAGACCAGAGGGCTGTAGAGTCTTCAACTTAACACCTAACAATCACAGCTGATGAGGCTGCACTCTGAGACAGATCTATGGCTTCAATTTCTCACCAGTATTTTAGCTCCCCAGGCTAGTTGTCATGTAGCTGGTCTCATTGAGAGGACGTTAAAGGACCCATTTTTCAAGAGTTGGCTTATGCTAGCAGAACTCTATTTCCACATGATATTTATCAACAAGAAACTCTCAAATGCACTCCCACCCCAGACTCCCCTAGCAGATTTAACTACTAGACAGAGCCCATTTATAAACAAGCAAATGAAATCCTTCTCTTTGGTAATAAGAACCTGAAAATTCTCTGCCACAGGGCTTCTTCAAGAGCCCCCTGGGAGACAGACAGAATTCCTCAAAGGGTATCTCTGCCAGCCCTCTACCCCTTTCAGCCTGGGTTCTAGAATAGGTTCTGGGCCTTGGTTGGTTGGGAGGAAGAGTGGAATCAGACCCAAGATTGAGAAGCTTCTGAATTTTATACTCAACTTCATTTCTCATTCCAGAAAACACACTATCGACAGAATTACAACCACCACACCCTTGAATCAGTCCATTGGGTTAGATTTAAACACTCATCAGAATAATGTATTTTG
This sequence comes from Manis pentadactyla, assembly GCF_030020395.1. Taxonomy (NCBI): domain Eukaryota; kingdom Metazoa; phylum Chordata; class Mammalia; order Pholidota; family Manidae; genus Manis; species Manis pentadactyla. The sequence goes on along the minus strand of NC_080020.1, from coordinate 185,473,018 downwards.
GTACATTTCTCTCATTGCCCTATATGCATAAGAACTGATACAAGCCTACAGGACCTGGCACAGGGCCCAGAGCTGAATCTTCATGTAACCCCAGGATCTGAAGATCTCCAACCCCCTTTGGAGGAGGGTATGGCCTTCCAGGGGAAGTTAGGGGACACACAACGGCAGTGGGCTCTGCAGGGATATGGTCGTGAATATTCAACATAAACTCATCATTTGTAGATGCTGCTTAGAACACATCCCAACAGTTCTGGTGGACAATCAGTGTGTGCTTACACAAATACCCCACAGCAGCAGGGCCACCCTCAGAGGGATCCAGGTCCTGGCTCAGCCCACTGAGAGAGCAGGTAACTGCCCACACCGAGGTCTCCAGAAGCCCCAGCTGCTGTCGGGTGAGGACACAGTAGGACCTTGGGGAAAGCCAGGACCTCGAGAGCCCCCTGAGGAGACCTGGCCCACACCTGACTGCCACTGTTTCATTTCCATGCAGCTCTCCCATCCCCTGAAGGCTTACCACCAGGCCTCTGGGGGTACTAGGCCTGGTGGGGAATAGAGAAGGCCAAAAGTGGACAATTTCCAATGGGTCACATTGATAACAACAGTAAGAATTTCCATTCATGTTTTCCTGTACAGAGAAAGCCTTCCTTTATTTCAGTTTATGCTCATCTCCCCTCTCTTGAAAGTCTATATAGACTGGGGGCAGGATCATACAGTAAAGACAATTAGCTCTAGAATTGCTGGGTTGTAATTAGAGTAAATAAGAAGCTTCTCTCTGTGACTCTCTCAGTCTCTCTCTATATATGTACACATACATACCACATATACATGTATGTATATATACACACTATGTGTGTATATACATGCTATGTATTTATATTGTCTCTACACACACACACAATCACATCCCACATATACTATCTGTGTGTGTGTATGTTTAAGAGCAGAATGAGAAAGAGAACCCAGCAAAGACAGGAAAAAACATGGTTGGAGAGTAGAACCACCATAATAATTAATAACTAGCATTTACTGTATGCCAAGCACCGTGCTGGTGCTTCTATGTGTATCGTTTCACTATTTTTCCAGTTTTGGTCATATTCACATGCACTAATGGTATCATTTGCTAAATGTTTTTCTTTCAATGAATTTAATTATTTATTATTATTTTAGGGGAAAAATATCAAGTATCATAATACAATCATGGGTTTGATGTATATTTTCAGGAGAATACATTGGAATAAGATATGTAACTATAATGTGCAATGAACCGAACATTACCTACAGCAGTACCCATAATCTCATGTAGGAAAACACAACATTGTATATTTATTCTTTGCAATAACTCCATGCTATATGACAACTGTCTCCATTGTGCATTGGGGCAATCAAGGCTCACAGAGGCTAAATAATTTGCCAAAGCCCAAAGAAGTAAAGTCACAGGAGTCAATGAAAGAGAACTTCCAGAAGGAAGGAATGTCTAAGACTGTCCAAAACCACAGAGAGCTCAAGTTAGCCAAAAATGAAAGGATCCCTTTGGACTTGGAAAGTCATAGGCCCAGACTGTAATGAGATGAAGAATGGAAAGGTGGGAGTAGAGGTGGTAGGTGGGCAATTCAGGAACTTGGAGATGAGAGAGACACAGAGTTTGCATTCAATACATGATGGAATATAAGTCCAATTATGACCACAGTTACTTTATTTTCCCTTTCTATGTAATCCCTCAACCCGTCTCCTCTTCTCCCCTCTCTGTATCCAGGTCCTGAGAGTCTCTGCAGAGCTCCCAGCAGCACCAGCAGTGAGAGAGGCACAAAGCAAGGGGTCAGAGCCCCTGCCTCTCCTCCAGACACACACACAGCCGCCCACCTGTCCCATTGGGCCAGCTGTCCTCCCAGCATGAGGCAGCCCAGCAGGGTGACATCTAACCGGGGTGTCCCATCTCCTTCGCCTCTGCCTGAGCTGAGAAAAAGGGAAGGGTGAACTAGCCCTAGAGCACGAGGCTTCCAGTTAACCGTGAGGACAGTCAGTTTGACCATGAATTGCCAGTCAAGGGATTGCTCTTTTCATCTCAGCAGAGGAGGAGAGAGAGGGCTTATCTTTTGTAGCTATTTCCAGCTCTGGAATTCTACTTTGAAAAGCCTACGCATGAACTTTATGACCTACCCAAGCCTGATACTATATCCATTCAGTCTTCCATTTCTCAGGGTTTATAACCCAGCAAAGAAACCTGCACCCCAGTAAAACCTGGGCTCCAAACATCCACCCTGTTGTTTTCCAATAAATAAGTGACCACTTACAGGCAGACCAACAGAACATACATGTGATAGTTTCCTGGGAAGCTTGGGAGGTCAGACTGGACTGGCTGAATGCTGATCTGAAAATGAGCCTGGGCTTGGACAACAGGAGGCTGCCAGCTAGTGATGTAGGTACTTGCAAAATAATATAATGATAATAAAAATAATAGATAGACTGATGACAAAACACATATTTGCTGACTACATTATCACATTAGAAGTAGTTTCATTCTCATTTTCTCTTTTATTCTTAAAATTTATTTCCCCCTGGATGGGCTCCCAGGCTATTGCACATGTTCAAATGCATCCAACTTCTCCTCAACCCAGCTGCCCTCTGCTCTGGAGCCTCCCAAACCACCGAGCACAAAGTCTGAGAGTATTTGACTCAACCACCCCCTCAAGTTCTATGGCCCATCTTTGTGACACTTTCACATCAAGTTTTGTTTCTCAGCCCATCACCAGCACCCTGTCAGGCCCTCGAGACCTCTCTCCTGGACAATAGTAAGTGTTTGTTAACTATGGGGGGAAAATATTTTCCCAACCCAGGACAATTTACCTTTGAAGCCAAAATCAGTCAAAGGAGAAACCCATTTATTGCTTACAAGTAGTCGTCCACTTCTGCTCACCCATGTCTCTTATGACCCAATTGCATAAAAGGACCCCACCGTAACTCTCAGGTCCAGTTATGCCTTTGGCTCCCCCATGTAATCACCTGTTGATACGGAGATGGACTACTTCTCTCCACCCCTTGAAAATACCTATTGATATGGATATTCAATAAGTTCAGGTGAGAGATCCTGGAAATATTGCAATTTTACCCACAGTGCTTCCAACTGGCCTCTTCACCCTGCATATAGGGTCCCAATCCACAACGAGGTGAGGGGCCACAGAAATCCCCTGCCCACAAGTGCCAGTGTTCTCATCCCAGAAGTCTCTTTCATCTTGACTCCCAGGACAAAATGTTGGTGCCTCTTTATTAACTCTACAATTCCAAAATAGAAAAAGCTCTGAAAATTTTTTAAAAACTGGAACATATTTGATGGTAAAATTTGTCATAAGGCTACTTAAAACTTTTATTGACCTCACTTAGAATATTCATACATATCACTAGAAAAATATTAATATATTTGACCATGGAACAATTCCCCAACCCCCACTGGAAGTATTATAAATTACATTGGATATGAACCATAACATCTTGCTAAAATATGAAAAATTCTGTATTCTAAAACACATAAGGCCCAAAGGGTTTTAGATCAGGGATTTGGGATCAGTATTAACTTATATTACAGTCATTATTCTTTGTGTCATATATCTGGTTGTCAATTAGTGAATCCTCAAATTGAACAAGTATTATATAGAAGGCAACTTTCCAGGAGGTAAAGACATGTAACAAATTAAAATACATGATCCTTGACCCAAAGTTCTTAACAACCCTACATCCTAAAGTAGAACCAACATGCTCTGGGCCCAGTGTAGGAATCTGATGAGAAAAGGCATCATGGCACACTAGGTGCTCAGGAAGAACTTTGCAGAGAAGGTTTACCTTACCCTGAGTGGTAAAAAAACGAACAGAAAAAGCAATGAAGTCCTGGGAAGGCAGTCCAGGTTGTGGGCAAATAGGAAAGAAATTCACAAGCACTTGCAATCTAGTTGAACATACTAAACTACCAGGTTCATGTAAGAAGACAGTTGGGCACCACTTACACAAATTACACTTTATAGAAAACTATGCCTTTGGCTGCTACCAATGTCCCTTCCAGCAAGGCAGCCAAAATGTCATCTGGACCCTCAGCAACACTGGGTGAGAAATCCTACTTCCATTACAAGTACTGTTTATGGGAAGTGCATTCAATGCCAGGGCTGGTGGAAATGTGGCTGGAGAAGCAGCCAAGGTCACATCTTTAGGGGCCTATTTAGCAGGTGGTGGAGTCTAGTGGCTGAGAGTATGAGCTCAACACTTAACAGCCCAGCCACCCTGGGGAAGTTGCTCGGCCTTCTGCGCCTGCACCAGGGGGACACTGTGCTTATGAGGAGGCTGATGTTACCAATCCATCTAAGTACTGTGAGGACTCAATGAGAATACGCATGTAAAGCATTTAGTTGTCATTATATTACCATTCAAAGGGGCTTACAGGCAAAGGAGAACAACTGAAGCATTGTGACATGGTCAGATTAGCATTCAAGGCCTCAGGTGGACATATAAAGTCTGGTTGAAAAGGAAGCAGCTGGAGGCAAGGAGACCTGTTGGGAGGCTGTTGCTGTGATCCAGGCAAGAAATGAGGTAAGCTCAAAGTCACAAGTATGGCAATGGGATTTAAAGGCAATCTATGGGTTTGACACAATAAATATCCATGAGTCCATGCTGATATAAACAGACAGGTACATAGAGATGGGGTACCTATTTTTTACAGCAGAATTCTAATAAATGTGAAAGAAATGACAGAAACAATCATCACTGACCAAATACACTATAGTAATTGTGACAGTTAAGTACCAACGAGGATGCTAAACTTAGTGGGCAAAATATGATGGGAAGGGGAGAGCTTGCTGGCAATGAAAAGGTGGTTCCCTGTCAGAGCTGGGCAGTGCAACATCAGCTGTGCTTGACATTTGCAGCCAAAGGCACCATGCAGACCAGTGGGAGGTGCTGGGGCCTTGGCAGAATAATTCAGCCCTGCCCTCCAGTAGCTGCCAGTCAACATGACACAATGCTGAGTCCAGCCATCCTCTGAACACAATAAAATCAAGCACATCAACTGTCTCTCTACCCGACTAGTAACAAACATGCAGAGTCCCTTCTTCCTTCCAGCAAATAGAGCAGAGGTCCAGTGGCCTGGGTTTGAGTGTGACCTCTGGAGCCAGGCTACCTGAGCTCTAACACCACCTGGGTGATTGATTTACTCTTGCTGGGCCTCGGTTTCCTCATCTGGAAAATAGCGGTATTGGTACCCACCTTGAAGTAGGTGCCAATAAAGGGCTTATCACAGCAAATGGACTACGGTCAGCACTTGGGACTATGAGCAATCACCACATGTTCCCTCTTCCATCAAGATGTGTGCTCTGCAGAGAGACCCAGAGGATGGCAGCAGCCATTCGGCCTTTATCCTCACACACCCTGACTCCTGACTTCAAAGGCTCCGTGAGGCACTCTCAACTGCCACCCCTGAGCCTGGTGTAAACTTGGAAAGTGCTGATAAGTCTGTTTTTATTTATTTCTAATTTATACCCTGCCAGCTTCCAGGAAGGAAGTAAAGGAGCACAGATACTACATGACCTCCAGCGACGGAGCCAGGGCGCTCTCTTCTTCCACATCTGCCACCAAGGGCAGCCCCCACCTTCCAAGCACACAGGTGAAAACTGGGGAGCAAATGTGGGAGGGAGGGGGTGCAGGCAGCTGGTACTAGGCTCCACCCAGTACCACAGAGATGCACCCCCACCGTACACTAGGTCATTTCCCTCTGGCCCTGCCTGACTGCTGTAACCAAGTTTCCTGTGGCCATAGTGAGCTGTGCTGGCCTCTGCTGTCCCTGAGGGATAAACTACCCTCCCATAGTCACACAAAACATGAAGTATACAGATGAAATCACATCAAGAGTAGCTTTGGAAGGAGGGTGTTTCTTTAATGATAAAAGAGCAGCCCGATAGTATCAAAATAGGGTGGGTGTCTGGGCTGCTGACAAGGAAGACCCTCCCCCTGCCCCCACCATTGCAGCTGCCTCCAGTAACACCGGCTCTAGCAACTCCACTCTCCAGGGGCGGCTCTGGCTGAGCTGCCCTTGCTTCTCTCCTCTGCCAACTCAAAGCTCCCCTGACCTTAAGCCCTCCCTGAGCCTCCTCACTCTGGGCCCTATGACCTCTGAATGTCAGCATCACCTATCATTCAGCCTCCCCTTGAGCACTCAAGTCCCACTGACGCTCCCCATTTCTCACCAGCACCTGCCCCACTACCCCTGCCCAGATGCTGATCAACACATCTGTAAGCTGCCTGAGGACAGGCTGATGGAGTGGTACGCAGGGCACACAGGAGCCAGGAGACAAACTCAGGCTGATGGAAAATCTTGGAGACTGCTACATTTGATCCTTTTGTATTTTAACCAAATTACCCAAAGTTGATTCTCAAGCTTTACAGTGCCTAGGAATCAAGTGGGAGGTGGAAGGTGAGGACGGGAGGGCTCTTGGCTAAAATATAGATTTTCATGCACAGAAATTGTTTTAATGGGTCCAGGTTGGGGCCCAGGAATGTATTTTTAACAAGATGCGTAGGATCTTGTGCCATGTTTTGTGAAACAGAACCAAACCCAGAACCTTGGCTAGGTGGAAAAAGCCCTGGCTTGGGAATCCAGTATTGCTGGAGCAGGCCCCTGTCTCTGATACCAAACAAGGGATATTAGGCAGGTAAACAAGCTGTTGGGGCTTCAGACTCTTCATCAGTAAAATGGGGAGGTAGAACAAGATTCCTAGAACTCTTAACAGTACAAAACAATAGGTAACATTTATTGAGCATCTATTAAAAGCAGCCAGATGCTCTTCTAAGTATTTTCCATGTATTTTTCCACATACTCTTCACAACACCCACCTGAGAGGTGGAAAAGGAGGAAACTCAAGAGCAGAGTGTTAAGTGACTTGTCCAGGAACATGCTGTTTGTGACGAGAGACCTGGTATTGAAATCCTGATAGTTAGATCCCAGAGTCAGAGCTGATCACCACCATGCTCTGGTCCCAGAAAGGACTGCTGGCCCGACTTTACACAGAGAGCAAGCAGGACACAAGTCATGTGGGTGACCGCCATACTGGTTTGCTCATTCCAGTGCTCTAGCCACAACCCCGGAGCTGTCCCAAATCAGCTTCTAGGCCACTTTAAAAGCAAGTCTCACTACATGAGTTCAAAATTAGCCTCAACCTACAGGTGGGAAGGGTGCCCGTTACTTATGCAAAACTGGGAAGGATTTCAAAAGCTGGAAGCAGAATGTGTAGGCATAGGAATGCCAGGGCCTCTCGAACTCCAGAAATTTCTCATGTGGGAGGACAGGACATCACAGGGACAGAGCAGAGGCTGGGAAAATTCCATGAGGCCAGACTGCCAAGCAGAGCTTATCAGGGCAACAGGCCACTGCAGGCCTTTGCCCATGTCACTCCAAGTACAGAAAGCATAGGTCACACCTGAGGCCACAAAAGCGATGGCCACAAGTTCTCTGGGGTCCCAAGGGCACCTGCCAACCCCACAAGAGCACCTTAGAGCCAAGGCCATGTTAAGAGTGTGGGGGGCCTGCCCCAACCTGAGACCATGTGCAAGCTTTACCTAGGGAACATCCTGAAGGCAAAGCAGTGAGAGAGACTCACGGTACTCACCCTGAGGGGCCTTCTCCCCCAGGCCTGCTGGCTGGGGCTGTCCTCTGCTCACACCATTTGTGAGGCCTACACACCTCCCTCTTCCCCCACCATTCACTGCCTACCCAAATCCCACTTATCTGACAGAGCCCAGCTGAAAAGACCCTCTTCTTCCATGAAGCTTGTCCGGATAACTCTTACTAACAACCCCACCCATGTCCACAGCCGTTTCCCATTCAGCTTCCCACACTCTGCCTTTGGGACCCCCGCCTCTTGCATGATGGGCTTGTGATGGGCATAGCTCATTGCTTAAGAGCCAGACTCCTGGGTCTGCCTGCATGGATTAGAATCCCACTTCTGCCCTTACTAGCTGTGAGATCTTGGGAAAGTCAATGAATTTCTCTAAGGTTCAATTTCCTCAGCCTTGGGATTGGAAACAGTAATTTTATAAACCTTACAGGGCCCCTGTCTGCAATGGCCTCAGTACATAACTGCTTAATGAATGCTAGGAATTATTAGTTATCTTTTTTAATGTCTGTATATTTTAGCTTTTGCCCAGCTAGCACATCCATGATAGCAGGTGTCTTCATATCTCCTGGCTGGAATGACAACACTGTCTACTTTCTAGGAGGGGCCACTATTAGCCAAGCCCTGTGCTAGATCAGTGAATCCTAAGCTGTACTTTAGGAGTCTCTAGGCTGCAGATCCTCACTACCTGGTACCCTACACAAAAGCCATTTTTGTCAGCATCAACCTCCCTACAGTGAGCCTTGTGCAGCTTCTGCACCCCACTGTGTCCCAGACTTGGTAGATACCCTCAAAAGGAAGAGAGGAAAGGGTGGCCACGTGGATTTACATATTTCCTGAAGGATGCTGCAAGGGCACAAAAGGAAAACTGTGGGTGGGGGGTGCCCATGTAACATGCATAGGTGGGGTGGCCTGTACAGAGCATTCTATATTCTAGCCCACTTCTTGAGCCTACTATATAATTGGCAATGTGACCTTGGTCAATTTTCTAATTCTTGGTTTCCTCATCTATCCATAGAATTAGAATTTCCTCATGGTGCTATTATTAGAATTGCTTCCAGCAAATATTTATGGACTATTCTTGCCAAACTAGGAAGCCACCCACCCTCCCCTACCCCCTGAATCAAAGGGAGAGGGCATGTAGCCTTGGAAGAAAGCTCTAAGGGACTCAGACAACAGAAAAAAAAAATAGCTACATGTATGCTCTTTATCAACACTGTCAACAGTCAGGGCAGAGATTCCTGTGAGAACACCAATTCCACTAATGGTTAAGAGAGCTACAAATTCAACAATATGCACAAATCCGGGGTTTCTTCACACATATTTGCCCCCAGGTGCCATACTGTAATGTGAATGTTAGCAAAGTCAAAGCTAAAGTCAAGGATGTGTCCAGAGTGAATATTCACAATGTCGGGCAGAACTCCTAAGGCCAGGAGCCACACTGCACTCAGTTCAGAAGGCAAACTCTTCCTGAGAGAATCACTCTGCTTCAACTTGCACTACCCACTACTTTAACGTGATAGAGTGAAAGCAAAGAGAATTTATGTTAAATGACTTAAGGAATACAAGAGCATCATTTGAATAAAAAGAAAGGTATCTTTGTTTTACAGCCATGGATTTAAGAGCCAACATAGATCCTGACTCTTCTATAAAATGGGTACTATAAGAGTGCCTACTTCATAGAATGGTGGAGAGAACTGATAGTTCAGGTAAAGAATTCAGCACAATATCTGGTACATAGTAAGCTTTTGATAAATGTTAGCTGTCATGGCTGTTGTTTTTATTGTTCCTGGTCTTGAACTGTTAAAATTAAAGAATCATGAATTAGTGAAACAGGTATCCTAATCAATGGTGTAGTCTTTGCATTGGAAATCTTTTTCAAATACCTAAACATCCCCTTCTTCCCAAAATATCTCTGGCTTAATGGTACACAGATTGCACGGTTCAGGCACATCCAACAGAAAACCCTGCCATGGTATTCTGACATCCCAGGGCTCCCTGCAGTAGAAGAAAAGCTGAAAGCTCAAATGGAAAGACTGGGACTAAGGATTGGAAGAGTGGCTGGAAAAAAAATGGAATTAGTCCAAAACACACAAAAAATAAAAGGGAAGTGTGAAGAGCTCTTTAAAAGGCTCACATGCCCTGGGAGAAACCTTCAAAACCTTCAAAGGAGAGAAGAATGAGCTAACCCTTCAGACCCTTTGAAGTACTTATGTGTATGGTGGAACCCCTTGGTCTACTCTGTCTTCAAATCCTGCTGAGTTAAGCACCCCTCCCCAACTACACTCTTTGTATGGTGTGTACCTGAAAAGCCAAGTGCTCAGGCATTGCAGGGAATTTGCCTCACTATTTAACAAGGAATGCCTAGAATATTCCGCTAAGAAGTATTTCTTAATTTCCTGTGCAATCTGAAGGCATTATCCAAGGGTTATTTTTGTTTTGTTTTATTCAGAAGTGGGGTTGCTGGAGCATTCCTCTTGGACATGTTCAGATCTGAATTAATTAGAATTCCTGTACAGTTTTCTTCGGTTATAATTATAGCTTAATTTGATTGCTTAATAGCTCTGGTTTTCGTAATGTTTAGCACCTGTTGTAAATTGCACAAGATAAATCACCTTCTACCTTCCACCGTGTTTATGCCTAACTTTTGCCTTTTCCTTTTCAGCTGGTGGGCTTGTGACGACAGCCACGCGCTTTGCTCATCCCTGCCCTTTCCACCAAAGAACTCTCTTATTCAAGGCTGTTTAACCAGAGGAGAAGTGACTTTTACTTAAATGCCTCCTTAAGACTGTTAGATTTTTTTAAGGGAAAAAAATTGAAAAGAAAAAAAAAAGGAGTATTTCAGATGCTATAAACTCTGAAGACTGACCTCTGGTATTATGTAGACTTCCACTTAAGGGTCACCTTTTTGATGCACTGAGTGTATGGGGGCATTTTTTCCCCGCCTTTCCTTTCGAGAATTATTAGACAGCAGTGGAAGCCCTGCATCATTAATTGATTTCTCCCATGCATTGTGCTATGATACAATTTTTCAAGGCTGTGCATAATTGTGTTCTCTGTGCCAGCGTTCTGTGTTCTGTCCTTGTCATATTGTCATTGAAGGCTGTTTCCACCCTCTGTAATTGGAGATGTTCTACTTTTGGACAAAGGTGTGGGGGCAGCTCAGGGGAACAGCGCTGACATTTACTTCATCAATTTATTTTTATTGTTCCTACATTTATTGCAGCTATAACAGCCCTTTAATAGTTATATCTCCTCCCTGTAGGGTATTCTGGTATTTGAAATTTTTTTAACTCATTTGTTCTCATAGATAACAGTAAAGTGCATTTCAGGATAACCTTTAGGTTTCAATCTCCTCTCTTCTTTTGGCTCTGAGACAGTCTTCGCTTTAAACTTTTACTGCATTGCCAGTCTAAAGGCCAGAGCGCCAAGTTCATTCTAGCACTGGAGTAACCACAAATTAGTGGTCCTGAAAATTTCAGGGAGGTTCGTCCTAAACCAAGAGTGCAGCTATTACCGTAATTCAAAACTGGTCATCCTTTTAATGGGGGTGGGGGGTGCTAAAGGAAGGTGGGTGGGAAGGGGAGAAAGTGAGAGGCGATGATAGAGAATCCCAGGAAATACTAACGGGGCCTCACGTTACAATCCTGGTCAAGTAAGGGTTGTAATTAAAGCTTTATGACTGATGAAGCATCACACTGGACCAATTCTGAGTCTCTGCCCTTCAAGGCCAAAGACACAGGGCACAATTAAGAGGAAACTGCACTTGGATTTACTGTTCTTGTCTTTGGATACTGTGACACTCCATCCTAGTCACCTCCCTGAGAAAATGCTGTCTTGGGATAGCCTTAGAAGTAAGTCCTTATCTGCAGGTCTAGTTTGTTTACTTTTTTTCACCAGCCCAGGAAAAAAAATGAATACAGATTTTGTCCACTTTCCTAACACCATCGATGTGGTTGAGGAAACATTTGTATGGGCAAAAATGTTCTGTGCCTCTTGTTAAAGCCATGATAGTAAGCCACTGTGCTGTGATTGCCAGCTTTAAAGCAACATTTCCTCTGAACAGTATCTAGGCACATTTCAAACGGGACTTCATTCTTGTTTCTATTCCCCAGTTTCTCCTACAGAATCTTCTTTACCTTCTCTTCCTAGCAGTATTACCAGAACTTACCAGAATTTACTGCTTTCATGTCATCAGAGGGCCAAATACCTTGTCTGTTCTCATAACATCAAATAATTAGCCAAGAAAAGTGCTTCTAAAGTCCATACTGTTTCTAGCACCAGGTGCCTTTCTCCCCTCACTACTAACACGAACGTCAACCTGGGAAATCACATATCTTTTGGACATTGTTGCCTCCATTTATAAAAAGGAAAGTTGTTTCAAACCACATAAACTCTCAAGACCTCCATTATCATTGGATGGGTTTAGTAAGACCCTGATAAAAGCAGAAAGGGTCTAAGTGGTTACAGTGGGTGCTCCTGATCTTGGTCCCAGGTTACCTCACAACAGTAGAGAAGAGGTCCCCAAGCTCAGGACATCTTCTTGACGTTTCTAGGGCCAGGGAAGCCTCTACTCCAGTGGTTCCTGGAGGCAGGCTCTGCTAAGTGATAACCCTTGCCTCCACAGCGCCCATTCACTTTTCAGTTTCTTCTACCCTCCCACCCCCACCACCACTTCCCTTGCAAAAGCAGGAGGGAGTTACAAAACCAGGAGGAAAAAATATCACTGACCGTCTTTATCCTGGAATCCTAGCTTGGGCAGAGAAGCTAGAGAAGTGCACAGCTCCAGGCCTCTGCTCCCCAAAAGGACTACACAACCACCACCCCAGAATGCTGCTGCCAAGATTCCAATGAGGACAGAATGTTTGGAGGCTCAGTTGGGATTTTTTTTAATTATTATTATTCTGGTTAGACTTTATCCCTAGATAGCTTCAGAAAGATACCACCAGCAGGGCACTAATCCAAATGAAAATATTTTAATGTTTCCCTTTTATAGATATGGCTTAAAATTTCAGGTCTTGTTTATTCAGGTTCTTGATTCTTTCCTCATCTTTGAAGACATGAAGAAAATCATGATGAGCAAACACACCATAGCTTGAGCCCTGATGAACCTGAAGAATATACCCATTGTCCTGGCAGGGCCAAAGGCAGCTGACTTTCTGATTTCTTTGCCCAATGGCAAGAGTTGTCACAGGTTGTCATTTGAATCATGGCTGTCATTAAAGACACTAACCAGCTACAAGTTTCACTAGCCACAGGCAACTTCATTTCAAGGATGCTGGAGCCTAACTGAGATGAGAGTTACCAGAATCTAAATAACTAAAATTGCTGTAAGTTAATTCTTGTCAATTCTGGTTTTAGATATGCATCTCTGTTAATCAAGCCAAAATGTACTATTGTAACGTAAGCTTGACAACAGTGGCATTCTAACAAGGAAGACCTTCCAGAGAGGAAGGATGTCTTTGTACTCAGAGATGAATCCTGAAAGTCAAGTGTGGCCAAGGTAGCCTCCTGAATAGAGGAGCAAAGATGGACTGCAAGAGCACAGGGAACAGAAGGACAGAGCTCGACATCACTCCTTCATATCTGAAAGTGTGATGCCAGCTCTGGGACAGAGCGAGGCCAGGAAGAAGGGAAGCTGCCTGAAACAGAAGTGAAAGGAGAAAGAGGCCCAAAAGCGGGAAGCCTGATCATACTGTTCTCTAGCCAGCTGCTGGGCAGCCCTTAGCAAGGACATGCAAAAGAAAAGGAAGGGTAATGTCAACTGGAGATGGCCCTTCCATGCCAAGAACAGGCTTCCAAGCCAAGCCTATCCTTCTTCAAATGGTATGTCAGGTAAAGCTGAAGTCCAGACTGGGTAATGGACAAAGTGACAGGTGCCCAGAGCTGAGTTACCCTTATGCCCAGTTCATGGCACACATCACTGTTTACCTCATTTGGCCTTCTCATTTTCCGTTCATTCTTCTTCCTTAGACTCCACTCTCACCCATTACAATATGTACCTACTGTGTTTCAACCTTCATCTTATATCTATGGATTCTGTGGGGTTGCTTCAGGAGTGATGCCATGTTCATTTGCCATTTGGTTTTTCAAGATTGACTTTAAGCTCTGCTTTTCATTTTGTTTAGGCTACCCTAAAAGTCTTAAGAGATCACAGACTTCCCTTCTGATGACCTAGCAAATAAAATATAGTGGTGGATTTCAAGGACTGTCTTAAAGCATATATGCATAGCCACATACAAATTATTTTTGTGAATGGTACCTTCTGGATTTATAGAATGAGAAACCTGTGTAACTGGACATGGTGGTTGCCACTGAAATATTTTCTGAAATCCATCACTATTGACACTGCTATTATTGTGTTGACATAGACACAATTTTTCAGATTTTAGGATTTTTTTAAAGATTTGTTATTTACAAAACTAAAAATATTCAGAAGGGTGTAAAACTTAAAGCACCCATCTTTCCTCACTAGCAACCCCCATCCTACTCTCTCAAAAAAACAGTTAGTTCTTCCTTGTATGTACATCCTTCCAAAACTGTTACAATACATGCAAGAATACTTACAAATATTTTTATACAACTGAGATACTACATATACTGTATTACTGCTGTTTCTCTTAACATATTTTGGAAAAGTTTCCATAAAGATGTAGAGAGAAAGACTAATTTCATTCTTTTTAGCGGCTATACAGAAATCCATTTTATCAAAGTATCATTATTTATTTAATAATCCCCTACTGATGGAAATTAAGGTTGTTCCAATTTTTGCTATTATAAGCAATGTTGCATGTCAAATATTTTTATACATAAGGAGACATATACATATACACATACAGTATTTCTATATCAATAAAACACACATTTTGAATTTTGAGATATTATCAAACTGCCTTTTTACAAAATAGTATCTATTTATATGCCCACCAACACTGTTTGAGAACTTGTTACCTAACACCCTATTAACACTAGGCATTATGAGTCTTGAAACTACCAATTCGATAAATGGAGAATATGTATAGTTTGACCTTCTTTATTAAAAACAGGATAATCTCTTCCATGTTTATTGGCCACTCAGATGTTGTTTTATTTGAAATATCTATTCTTCAGTTTTGCCTATTTTCCTATTGGTATATTTGGCATACTGATTTGGAAGAGCTCTTTGTATATTAAGGAAATGTATGTTAAAAAGATTTTCCCCAGTTAGTCATTTTTCATTATTTGTTTATGGTATTTTTGCTACATAGAATCAGTTAGCTATGTTTTATTTCCTATTTTTGACATTCTTCCATGAAGTTTGAGATTTTATGTTACCAAACTAATTATTTTTTCATAGTTCCCATGGTTTCATGTCATATTAGAAATATCTGCTCCACCTGAATAGCATTGAAAAAGTCATTGTTTTTTTGTGATTATACTTTTATAGTTTACTTTTTCTTATTTAGGGATTCAGATTTATCTTTCCAAATGACTTGCCAGCTGTCTCAACACCATTTATTGAATAATATATCAATTATCTATTGCTATGCAGTGCCACTTTTATAATTTTTATAAAGTTTCATATATTTCTGGCTATATTTCTGTACTTTCTATTTTGGTCCACTGCTTTATCTTTTTCCAGACTTCATACCACACTGTTTTGTTACTGTAGCTTTACAATATATTTTTGGTCTGGTAGAGCACTTTTTAAAAACTGGAGTTTACAAAAAACACAAAACTGTGAGGATCTTAGCAAGGCTAGAGATTTTTTCCTTACAGGAAAGATAGTCACACAAAGAGTTTTGAGTTTATTTAAATTAAAAAAAAAAGGCAAAGCAAAACAAAACAAGTACAACCTGTTAAACAAAAAAACAAAAAAATTAGTAAGAGTTTACTATATTAGTAGCCAAGAAAATTGGTAGAAAAAGATAAGGCAAAGACCCCAATCTCATGGAATTATTTAGATAAGAAGGTACTAGAACAAAGCTACCAGGACAGTTAAAATCAAGGACAGCCCCTGTGGATTTGAGTGATCAGAGAAGCTTTTCAGGGATGGATATAAATACCACTCACAGAGCCCTTGTATTGTCCCAAGTGGGAAGGGTCCCTTTCCCCCGGAGATCTGCTTACAGGCTATGTATTTTTTGCTAATAATAAAAACCAACATTACTGAGCACTTACCAGGCACTACTCTAAGTGTATTACATGCATGAGCTCATTCAAACTTACAACAACCCTACGAAATAAGTACATACACTTACTTGGCCTATTTTATGGATGGACAAACTGAGTCACTTGAGCAAAGCTACCTAGCTACAAAGTGGCAAAGAAGAATCTGAACACAGGCTGTCTGGGTCCAAACCTTCCTCCTTAATCATTACACCTCACTCTCCAAAGCCAGAGAGGGGGCTTGATCCATGCACAATCTCTGCCTGAAGCACTCCCCAGATGGTAAAACCATTAACAGCAGGCGACAGGCTGCCCAGCCAGCAGAGCCTGGAAGCTCCTGTGTTTGGGTTGCAGACACACAGCTCAATGTCTGAGAGTTCAGAGAGTCTGAACTTCCTGAAGGGATGGAGGCATCTGGAATGCTGGCCGCCTGGCCAGAGTTTGCAGTTCATTCCCATCAGCAGTTGCAGCTCCTCTCCCGCAGAGGGGACCAACAGTTCATGCTCCTGCACATTCCTCGGTTCTCCAGTACAGTCTGGTCACCTGGGTGACCCTTGCCCACCTGGGACCAGGGTGGCCTCTGTCTGACCTCATCCCAGGATGACAGCTGGTGCTGCACTCGCCCAGACAGCCAGCACTCCAGGCCGGATGGAGTATTTGTCTCCTACCCTGTCTTACAAATGGGGAAGAGAGAGGGAGCCGGCCACTCCTGTTCAGGCGTGGCCTCAGAGGGGGCAGGTGCCTGGAATTTAGGAGATAAGATGAAAACAAGAATGCCAGCTGCAAGTACTTCTGACTTTAAGAGAGAAACAGGACCGATGGCCTCCTGAAGCCCAATGCCAGGAATTGTTGGAAACAAAAGGCCCTCTGCTAGGCAGGGTCAGGCTAAAGCACAAAGCCGCATTGTTAGCCTACACCAGTGGTTTTCTCAACTTTTCTTTTTAAGCCATGGAACTATTTGTAACCCCTTAGCCTTGCCTTCAACATCTGCAAGGGCTTTCAGGTAGAACCCATTACCAAAGAAAACAATGGTACTCTGAACCCATCATGAGCAGACACGACAGCATTGAGACACTAGCACAAAATGTCAATTTTCCCATCAAGTCACCTTTCATTCCTTACAGAGGCTGTTGTGGATGAAATGTCAAAGAGTTCTTTCCTTCTGATCTCCCCTCACCACACCCCTATACTGAAAACTTGCAAGGTCCGAATGAACCTTTCTTCTGGCTCCATTCCAGAAGGACAAGGCTGGGTCCTCACCCTGCCTATCAGTCTCTCAAATTCTTCACAGCCACATAAACCTTCCTCTCCCTAATGTTGGTGGCCTCCCAGTAGCAGCGTGGCCATAGGATGCGGTGCTAACAAACCTCTCCCTCTTATCCATCACTGTCTCTCCCTCCACTAGAGGGGAGCAAGAAAGGGAAAGAGACAAGGGAACAAAAATCCTGACCCTCCCCATCATTTTTTTCAAAGGGTATCAGATGCAGAAAGCAGCTATTGTAATACTTACTACTCTGGGCCAAGCAGGGGCAACAGGACTTTACTCTCCCAGTCTTTGAGAATAAGATAAAAGTGAAAAGCCTCATATACACATTTAGCATCCAGTTTCAAGAGGTGCGTCAACCCTCCACAGATTCAAGGACCTCAGGTTAAAAACCTCAGGCCCAGCTTTTGAGCTCTCCTGTACCATTTCGGAGTCTATTCCAGAGATAGATAGGTTCTCATCAAGCCTGTTTTCTCTTCTGGGCTCACAGCTAAACTACACTTCCCAGTCCCCTTGCACATTAGTGGGGACATGGGACCAATTCTTGCCAATGGACATAAGCGGAAGCAACGTGTCTCTTCTGTTTGGAGACAGGTAAAAGCAGGTGAACCGTCTCCACTCTTTCTCTGAACTGCCAGTTGGATGATTCCAGGGATAATCTGAAGCCACGTGATGAAGATGACTGAGGCTTTACAAAGAAGGACTTTGGGTCCCTGAATGACAATATGGGACAGAAAGTCCTCTTCCCCCCGACCCATCTACATAGAACTGTGGGGTGAACTGGAAATAAAGCTTTATTTTGTTATACTACTGAGCTTTGGGTGTCCTGTGTTCCAATAGCTAGCATAATTACCCTATAATAGGGCTCCTTCATACAAACACCCAGCCCAAGCACTGCCTTTATATACTGCCTTTCAACTAGATGAGTGGTTCACAGCCCTGTTGAACATTAGAATCACCTAAAGACCTTTTGTTTTTTAAAGTAGAGCCTAGGCATCATAAACTTTTAAAAGTTTTTTGTGCAATGATCACTTAGTCACGAGGGTGAGTCTGACAACAAGAGGAGCTTTAGTTCCCACAGGGCAATGCTCTTCCCATTCAGTCTCCTACGTGAAGTCAGGAAGAGAGTGAAACTCACCCAGGCCAATCTCTGCCATTGGCCGCATGCTTAGGAAGACACCAGGAGCACAGTGGCTGGCACTACTGAACTCTTACTCTGCACTGGGCTTTGTGCTGAGCACTTTACAGCCAGGACTTGATTTGAGCCTCTCAACACAACTCAGAAGGTACTAGGTGTATATTCATTTTACCTTTGACCCAGAAAGGTTACACGACTATCTTCAGATCACACATTTAGAAAGAGCACCCAGTTCTAATATTTCTAACCTGCTGACTTTCTCAAATTACCTTTTCAAAGACAGACATCCCTGAGGAGAGTCAAATCTGAGGGCTTAATAGTTATCACCTCGGTTATCAGGTAACAGTGCATTTGGAATTGATTAGCACTCACCTGAAAACAAGGGGCATCAAGGCAACTATGGTAGAAATGGGCACAGGTGGGAGGAAAGGGCTGCTGGTTGCAGAGGCGAGAGTCCAGAAGGTAGAAGGGTCTATCTACCTGACCCTTGGCTGAGAGTGGGCCTGGCCCTGACGTTCAGAATCATCTCACAGCTAGTCTTGGGACCTGGGCTGCCCTTCCATGCAGGCCATGATCCCACATGATCACATGGCTACAGCTGACGAAGCAGAGGGATTGAGTGCTCGGCCCAGATTTACGAGAAACGAAAGAGAGCAGAAGGATTTTGGATGCACAGTTTTCCCATTAACCCCACCCACCCAGAAGCCCACCCTTACTACTAGACCAGACTCCGAGTCCTTCGGCTTCTCCCAGCCTTCCCGTGCCTTACCCAAAGCTTAGAATCCCTAGTCTGTAAAACTGGCTGTGCAGTTTGCAGTGGGGAGGGAGAACCATTTGTTAAGGTCTTTATTTCGTCCTTCTCCAAGGCCTCCAAGCCGCGACGGCAATCAGAGAAGGAACTTGACATTCCCTGATCCACGCTGGGAGACCCGGATGAAGGCGGGGCCATGAGCAGAACGCGGGCTTTGTGGGGGTGGGGCTTTTGCGTGGGGCGGGGCATTGCGCTGGGGGCGGGGATTGTGCAGAGAGCAGGCTACCAGCAAGGGTGCGTGCCTCGTCACACGTCCGGCCTGCCTGTTCCCTCGTTGTGCTGACGCTTTGGGCACTTTTAGTCTTTAAATCCGTTTCGCACTTTATTGCACATTCCCTTGTGCAATTTTTAAAAATCTATAATTTATGAAAGCTGTCATTCAATAGAGTCTTTACTTCCCTGGCTAGAACTTCTTCTAAAGTACTTCTCAGTAGGCAGCGAATCACTCCCCTTTGATTACCATGTGATTAGTTTGTTCAACTGATGGCCTTTCTTCTCTAAGACATTCATTGTGTCTTCTGCCTCCTATGCAGTTCTTAAGAATTTAAATGAGCCATTTTATTTCTTCCTCCAAGCCCAGAATCCACACACCCAGCCCCACCCTTCGGCCTCCCCTTTGAGCTTGCCTAATAAACAGCAGCACGGGTTCCGAGGGCCCCCTCTAATGGGGAATTTTATGTTGTTTCTGACATTGTTTGTTGTGCTTCCCACAAGACCGAATGCTGCTAAAGATTGAGAGACAGTGACATAAATGTCAGGGAAACGCCTCGGTAGTGTCAAGCCTAATTAGACGCTTGCACTTGGGGGACAACTACAGATACCATAAAACTCAGAGCTCATCCTCTCAGCACTCGCCTGGAGTCTGGCAGATGGGGCAGGGCAGGAGAGAAGGCCCAGGAACAAGATAAAAGGGGATGGAGAACAGTTTCACTGGGATGCTGAACTCGATTTTAATACATCTTGTTCCTTTTAGGTCAGTCGCTCTTGTCCTAGAAGTACCCACAGGCAAAGCCACTGTATGCATCAGGCACTGAAGGCATAGCGCCTAGGGCCTTTGGGCTTTCTAGGGCCAAGAAAATATTTGAGATGAAAAAAAACATGGCTCCTAATTACAAAACAGAAACTGAAATCAAAATGATAATTGAAGTAATAATTAACAAAGCAAATGACAAAACGGATTTTACAGAAAAATTGTATGTATGCACACACAAACACACGTGCATGCATACAGTGAAATGTACATGCATTTTAAAGATTACATATAGTGGAGTGAGGCTTCTGAAAGTCAGTGTCCTCAGCCCATGAAGGTCCTCAAGTGCCCACATCTACCAATCCATGAGACATTTCTACACATATGTGTGGGTCAACTCACATAATGAACATTGCTGATATTCAAGTTCTTTGGCACCAAGACAGCGTCACTGGGGGACAAGAGAAATGAAGGTATAATCCCTTTTCCACCACCAGCTATTAGAATCTAGATAAGGAGATCTGACTAAACTATGAGAAACAATTCACTCATTTATTCAATAAATATTTCTTGAGCGCCCATTACATACCATATTCTCTATATTGAGAATAGAACAATGAATGAAAGATACAAAAATCCCCACTCTCAGGGAGCTTTCAACAGTACTATGAACAATAGTGTACGAAAGTACTAAGTTCAACATAAATGCCAATGATAAAAATGCTAAACGAACATTTTTAATAGAACAGAGTAAGGAATAAAAGAGATTGATGTTGCTCAGATGGTCAAGGAAAACTGCATGCAGGGGGGAGGATGTGAGGTGGGTCTGGTCGCTCAGTTACCCATTCTTCAGCCTGTGCTTCCCAGATGTGTACAGAGAAGCAAAAGGCCCATTTTTGCTCACAGAGAGATAATATATACACGGATGAGATAATGTGTGTGAAATGGCACGTTGTAAACTCTCAAGTGCAATGTGAATTATATATCTTATTATGTATGTGACACATTCTGTTTATTCACCTGAAGATACTGAAGTCATTGTGGAGAAATCCATGTTCAATCATTTTCTGCTTTCAATTTTTACCCAGATTCCCTCTCAGCTAAACTGAACCAGCTTGTACATAAATATCTCAGATCTTCTTCGGTCATACTTTAGAAGCCCACTGAGGTACTGAGAACAGTAGCCACCTCAAACAGCATTTAGAGAAAGCCAAAACCAGCTGAGAACTTATCCAAATGGCTTTCCTTGCTGAAAGGAGGAGAGGGGGTCAGTTCACTTCCTGTCAAGCGAGCACAAGGCATGGATTCCAAGGCCTGGATCCCCAAAACTGTGTGGTATGGGTCCAGAGTATGTTACAAGACAAAAAGTCCATTGCCTTTAATGGTAATAGCATTTGAGCTTGAGCATTATTTCAGCTGATAGCTCAAAATAAACTCATGAAGGAAATAAAATAATATTAATAAAGTAATAAAATAAAATAAGCCCCATTTGACAGATGCAGAAAATTAGACAAAGCAGACTTAACAGAGTTGCCCAAGATCACGGTGACTGACCATAATAAAGGAACTCAGCTGTCCTGCCACATTCTAGAATTCCTTTCACCATGCCTCTCACTAAGGCCCTGGTGACAAGAGCAGCTAGGGACCCTTCTCCTTGGGAGTACATGGAACCCAGGGTTGACCTCTGCTGAAATAATTATGATTATTTTATGTGTAAATCCTCTTAATTTCCCCATCAGACTTTTCCTACAACATAGACCTGTTCAGTTGCCCAAGATATTTTTCCCTAGACCCTCTCTTCCCTTCCCCAAACACACACCTAAAATACAAACACACCCAGGCTCATACAATGTGGATCTTTTCAAAACCCTTTCCTCAATGCCTACCTTGTGGGGTTGCCAGATTTAACAACAACAAAAATACAAGTACCCAGTTAAATTTTAATTTCATATAGACAATACATATTTGTTTAGTGTAAGTATATCCCAGGCAATATTTGAGATATTCTAAAATAAACTTTTTTTGTTGTTTATTACATTGCACAAGACTGTTTGCCCAAATGGAATCAGAGTTCATCCATAAACCATCTAATCCATAAATCAAATGCTCATTTCCGGACCTAAACATACCTCACTCCTACTTGCAATCCACTGGAAACGTGAGAAGTATGAACTCACTTGTTTAATTTTCTAAAATCTGAGGGTGATGGAAAATTTAAGGTAATTTTGTCCCTGATTCCCATGAGATTACACCTGAAGCAATCAAGACAAGAAGAAATAATCTACATATTCATACAGAATTCAGAATTCTCACTGGGCATGCTACAACTGCCATATCCAGGAGGCTGTGTGCACCCAATACAATTCTCAGTGGCTATGAATACAGTCATTTCACTGCATCCTTCCTCAGTGGTACCCAAACGCCCTGCTCCGTGCCACAATGAACTCTCCCATAACAAGCCTAGTGTCCATGTTGACACATAGCAGGCTCATGCCTTAATTGTGGAAAAAATAAAATGCAATGACTATCAAAAGCCCTATTTCTAGTAGGTTAGCTCAAGTTAGATAAAACTGTGAAGAATCAAAAAAGGGAAGTTCTGGAGAAAGGCATCATTGCTTCCTTTGGACAACACAATCTCTTGGAGAAAGATTAGCACCCCACAGAAACAAGCAAACAAAATATTGACAAGGCAAATGCAAGTTTTCTCCTCAGAATTCTGAATCACTAAGTACTCACTCACACTTCTCAACAGTACAGAGAAAGACAGCTAGCCCCATGCAGCAGACATCTCCTCCAAAGAGAACTAAAGAGCTTATGGGCTCACCTATATGTCCAGCATCAGGGTTGGGAGTGGCTGCAGGGGGCAGGAGCCTTCCAGAAGGATGTTGCTGAAAGCTCAGCTCGACTTCCACGCAATTAGGAAGGCAGCTCCTTCTTGTGTTTTTAATCCCATTGTGTTTATTTTAGAATGAAGGTTCCTAAAATCAAAGAGAGCAAGAGAGAGCCCTTACTTTTTTTATTATTTATATTTAGTACATATAATGCATTTACAGTTCATAGCTCCTACTAACTACAACTCAATAAACAGTTTTTGAGAGCATGTGGAGAACTGTGAAGAGAGGCAGAAAACTACTAGGAAATAAGCTGCAGAAGCATAAGATAGGAGATGGTCTTGGCTAGGAAGAATTAATACAGTCAAAATCGCCATCCTGCCCAAAGCAATATACAGATTTGATGCAATCCCTATCAAATTACCAGCAACATTCTTCAACGAACTGGAACAAATGGTTCAAAAATTCATATGGAAACACCAAAGACCCCGAATAGCTAAAGCAATCCTGAGAAAGAAGAATAAAGTGGGGGGATCTCACTCCCCAACTTCAAGCTCTACTACAAAGCCATAGTAATCAAGACAATTTGGTACTGGCACAAGAACAGAGCCACAGACCAGTGGAACAGATTAGAGACTCCAGACATTAACCTGAACATATATGATCAATTAATATTCAATAAAGGAGCCATGGACATACAATGGGGAAATGACAGTCTCTTCAACAGATGGTAGTGGCAAAACTGGATAGCTACATGTAAGAGAATGAAACTGGATCACTGTCTAACCCCATACACAAAAGTAAATTCAAAATGGATCAAAGACCTGAATGTAAGTCATGAAACCATAAAACTCTTAGAAAAAAACATAGGCAAAAATCTCTTGGACATAAACATTAGCGAATTCTTCATGAACATATCTCCCCGGGCAAGGGAAACAAAAGCAAAAATGAACAAGTGGGACTATATCAAGCTGAAAAGCTTCTGTACAGCAAAGGACACCATCAATAGAACAAAAAGGTACCCTACAGTATGGGAGAATATATTCGCAAATGAAAGATCTGATAAAGGCTTGACATCCAAAATATATAAAGAGCTCATGCACCTCAACAAACAAAAAGCAAATAATCCAATTAAAAAATGGGCAGAGGAGCTGAACAGACAGTTCTCCAAAGAAGAAATTCAGATGGCCAACAGACACATGAAAAGATGCTCCTCATTGCTAGTCATCAGAGAAATGCAAATTAAAACCACAATGAGATATCACCTCACACCAGTAAG
The DNA here is from genome assembly GCF_030020395.1 of Manis pentadactyla. Taxonomy (NCBI): domain Eukaryota; kingdom Metazoa; phylum Chordata; class Mammalia; order Pholidota; family Manidae; genus Manis; species Manis pentadactyla. The sequence continues at coordinate 185,448,931 of NC_080020.1, read as the reverse complement.
GATGGCTACCATCCAAAAGACAAACAACAACAAATGTTGGCGAGGTTGTGGAGAAAGGAGAACCCTCTTACACTGCTGGTGGGAATGTAAATTAGTTCAACCATTGTGGAAAGCAGTATGGAGGTTCCTCAAAATGCTCAAAACAGATTTACCATTTGACCCAGGAATTCCACTTCTAGGAATTTACCCTAAGAATGCAGCAGCCCAGTTTGAAAAAGACAGATGCACCCCTATGTTTATTGCAGCTCTATTTACAATAGCCAAGAAATGGAAGCAACCTAAGTGTCCATCAGTAGATGAATGGATAAAGAAGATGTGGTACATATACACAATGGAATATTATTCAGCCATAAGAAGAAAAGAAATCCTACAATTTGCAACAGTATGGATGGAGGTAGAGGGTATTATGCTCAGTGAAATAAGCCAAGCGGAGAAAGACAAGTACCAAATGATTTCACTCATCTGTGAAGTATAAGAACAAAGGAAAAACTGAAGGAACAAAACAGCAGCAGAATCACAGAACCCAAGAATGGACTAACAGTTACCAAAGGGAAAGAGACTAGGGAGAATGGGAGGGTAGGGAGGGATAAGGGCAGGGAAGAAGAAAGGGGTATTATGATTAGCATGTATAATGTGGGGGGTGGGGGAAAGGGGAGGACTGTGCAACACAGAGAAGACAAGTAGTGACTCTACAACATCTTACTATGCTTATGGACAGTGACTGTAATGGGGTTTGTAGGGGGGACTTGGGGTAGGGGAGAGCCTAGTAAACATAATATTCTTCATGTAAAAATAAAATATAATAAAAGAATAAGGCCTTTCCAAAAAAAAAAAAAGATAGGGGATGGAAGGTTCTAGAAAAGATTAAGCTATGTTTACCTCGGCCCACCCTGTTGCTAGCCACTGGCAAGGAAAGCTGAACTGGAAGGGGAAGGAGCAAACTGAAACCAGCGTGAGCTGGGGGTCTAGCCAGGCTGTGGTAACAGCACAGCCTCTCCCCTCAGGAAGGACACAGGACTGGCCCTCAGGGATTGGAGACAAGAGGAAAGATTGACATGTCAAAAGCAATTCCACACCATGATCTGAGAAACTATAGTGTGACTGGCAAGCAAGCTAAGCACATGCACGGGGCTCAGCCTAGCAATGACAACAACAGCAGAGAGAGAGAGAAAGATTTTTTTTTTAATTTGTGTTGTATTTCTCTCCCCCAAAAAATGCAAAAGAGAGAAAAATCAGAATTTTGTTAAACTTCCTTACAGTATATGGTTGAGACCATAGAGTCTGGAGCAAGTCTGCCTACACTGGAAGTCCAGCTCAGACATTTATTAGCTTTGGAACTTGGACAAGTTATTTAAACATTCTAGGCCTCAAGTTCCTCATCTATAAAATGGGGATAGCATAAAACATATTATGTGATAATTAGTTTTTGTGAAAATTAAATTAATTTTAACATGTAAAGCATCAGAGCCTGGTATATAACAAGTGCTCAATAAGTGTTAGCTATTTTTACCATGACATGTATAGTTTAGTATTATTTTTATTTTAGCTTGCATATCAAACTGCAGATACCTTAATCCATCCTGGTTTAGAGTCTCTAAAATCTTAATATGGTCTGATAATAAATACTATGGCAAAGGTATACCCTGGGCAGTATAGTTAAAACACCCCTAGAAGGAACTCCTCACTCAGATTGCAGAAGGGTAGTCAAGGAGGGCTTCCTGTAGGAACTCTCTAAACTAAATTCTGAAGGATTGTCTAGGTGAGGGGAAGAGGAGTAGTTTGCATAAAGGTTGGAGGCAAGAAATGGTAAGACTCTACCATATGAGGATAAATAGCAAGAATAGGACAGCAGGACCACTGAGGGACAGCTGCTGAACCCCAGGCAGCAGCCTTCGGCTTGATACCAGGCAGTGCAGTGCTGAGGGAGATGCATATCCAGATTTGGAGAGGGTGACTGTGTTGTTTTTTTCTTTTTCACAACAATTATATTTGTCGGGTCCCTTCCCTGTCTCTGACCCGCAGATGAGGGAAGAGACATGATTGGCCGTTGAAGATCTTAAGCACCAGCCAGGGGACTCAAGGCGTGACAGCGCAATAGTGGTGCCGAGAAGGCATCTCTCATATTTATTGATGAAATGGTTGTTAACAACAATATTGGGGTCTCCATGCACAATCATTAATCAAGTCCAACTCTCAACAGTTTCACCTTCTGAAGGATAATGAAAAAATCCTCACGGTGAACGAACACAGAAACTCTTTCTGTCTTGGCTACTGTTTCTGTCTTGACTACGAACCATGAACTACAAACAAACCATCAAGGCAAATGTGCTTACACATATGATTTTTATGCTTTATATATAAATTCCCACAATATTATACAGCAGTAATACTATACCTCCTTTTGGGTTCCTGGACCTGATTGCAATGCCTGTGCGGCCGGGGGTGGGGGGTGTTCTTCCCACACACAACAACCAATTCTTGAACACCAGCAGGGTGTCAGAGAACACAACACAATTCTGATACTATCTCCCCAGAAACAGCACCAGATTCCGCAGGTTAAGGGCTCTGTCCCTCTACCCCCACTCCAAACGTGGGTGGCAAGCCCCAGGCACTTAGCTGTGCTTCTGACCTACCTACAGATTAGAGGTTCCCACGACCTCCCACTTAGTTTCAATCAATTCGCTAGAGCAGCCCACAGAACTCAGGAAAACACTTAAGTTCACCAGTTTAATAAAGAATACAAGTTAACAGCCAGATGAAGAGATACAGAGGGCACGGAGCTTCGATTATCCTCTTGGAGCTTGGGACTGGGCTCGGTGGCACATGGAGGCGTTCTGGATCCCCAAGTGTGGAGGCTCTCTCCAACAGAGAAGCAGGATCCAAGAGGGTGATAGGCTCCTCTCAGGGATTTTTGAGGGCTTCATTGCATAGTCATGATTGACTAAATTATGGACCATTAGCTGATTCAACCTCCAGCCCCTGCCCTTGGGTGGGGTCCAAAAGTCTCTCATTAACGTTTAAGTGTGGGGTCCAAAAGTCATTAGTTTAAGACTCTGCAGTGTTTTCAGGAACTGCAGATGAAGACCAAATACCAAATATACCCGGGAAATACATATTTGGTCACATGACCAAATAAACCTGGGAAATACATATGACCAAGTATGTATTTCTTATGACTCACTATATTGCAGTCCCCCCAACTGCAGGTATTGATAGGCCTTGGTAATTGATTGGCTATGAAGATAAGGTAGAAATTGACTTCTTCCCAACTGCTGATTTGGCCAACTGCAGAGATGCTGTCATGATTCTCTGAAACAGGAAAAAGAAATAGGAGATGAGCTGGGGGCAGGAAGGGTGAGGGAGGTGGAAATGAGCTACGGTCATGACTTCCATTTGGAACCATTTACCTATGGTATTTCTGTAAAACAGCTAAGTGTGAATGCTAGTAGGTAACTGGATACAAAGAGAAAATAATTAAAAATTCAAGAGCCATCCCCTATCTTATACAGAGTTCTTCTGTAGAATGAATTGTTCCATACAGTTTTTATAATTCCTGATTTGAGAAAAAATGTGACTATATGTACATATATATAGTGTATATATACATATACACACACATGTATATACATATATATCAAGTGCTTATTATGCTAAGCATTTTCATACATTAACTCATGTAATCCTTTCTTCAACCCTGAGAGGTTCATACTATTAATAATCCATTTTACAGTTAAAGACACTGAGGCTCAGAACTAAAGATTAAGTAGGTTGACCAACGTCACATGGCTGGTAAATAGCAAACTACATGGTTTGTCTCACTTTTGGACAGATGCAGAAACTGAAGGTCAAATGGGATGAGGGATGTGTATAAGGTTACAGAACCAGGAAGCTGTGGAGCCAGCTCTAGAACCCAGATCTGCCACTTCAGAAGGCCAGTGCTCTTTGCATCATGCCATGAATTCAGGTGACAGAAGTCTATTATTTGTACAAGGCAAGAGAGAGATTATCAGGTAGGTCCAACTGGCAACCACTTTCCAGCAAGGCAAGAACTGCTTTTTTCCCTGTGCAGCCTCCTAAAAATGAGACACTTCACACCTGCCTGCAGCTGTTGATGGTGGAAATGACTGACAATGATGATGAAGGAGGCTGGACGCTACTGAGGGTGGAGCTCCACTGGGGCTAACACTTTAATTAAGACCCAGAGACCTTTGTGACCCTAGAGCTCTGGAGGATACACTCTGGACTGAGCATTATCTTTTCTCTAGAGATTATTCAAGAGAAGGGATCTCACGTTGTTTTGTTTATGTTCATTCATTTAACAACATTACAGTGACTGAGCAGCTACTGTCAGGCCCTGTGCTAGACACACAGAACTCAGTGATGAACAAAATAGACATCCTCCCTGCTTTCCTGCAGCTCACAGTCTTAAATACCCCAGCAAGGCATGCCTGCTGGTTGAATGGCAAGTGGCAACAGTGTCCCTACCTGAAAGCCAGCTTTGGCGGTTTTTGTTGGGTCCCGCTCACAGAGGGGCACTAAGACACCAGCTATGGGCTAGGCCTGCATTTCCAGTGCTGGTCCCACCAGTGGCCAGGTGGGAGACCTTGGGAAACTCACCCAGCTTCTCTAGCCTTGATATAAGATGAGTGAAAGGGGAGGGCAAAAGGACTAGATCTATGGTTTCCAAACTCCTGTTAAGCCTCATTATTCATTCTTTATTCACTTAGCAAATATTTACCTACAGCTGACTTTGTGCAAATAACATGAACAATACAAACGAGGCCCAGGCCTCAGGGAGTTTGAGGTCTAATGGAAATCTTAGGCCAAACTCCACCATAAGAAACAGATAAAAACGGAGCTAATCCTGAGGTCATCTGGGGCTCTACAAAACACAGTTATACACACAGACTAGCTAATCTCTAGGTTCCTTCCTGTGCTCGGATTCTTGGTTCTTTCTCCCACTCCGCATGCCTATCTCCAGCCTAGTGTTGGCTATTTTCTGTAATTTTGTCCAAGTCCCAGGCACTCAAGCTTGTCCTGGTACTGCTGCTTTGCTCCATTGGGTTGTTCTGGTGAAGCCAGCCATTTGCATGAGACTCTCCAAGTGTCTAGTTCAGATCAGGCAGGGACAAGAAGGCCATATTTTCAACTGAAGTCAGAAGGATTTCCATGTATTACTCCCAAAGCACAGTGTGAGCCCTGGAGAGGCTGCAATGGATGTTAGCAAAAGCAAGACAAAGGGGCACAACTGTGAGTTGCTTCTTCCCAGAGAATACTTTTTTTTTAAAGAAGGGAATGAAAGACCAGCTCCCCTATTCCCTTGCCAGTTTTGCAAAAACAAACAAGAGCAAATAATTTTCATTCATTGACTTTATTTTTCCTTTCCAGAGAAATCTCTCCATCCTCTAAGGAAGACCCATTTGAAGTTTACCGCACACTGTCTGTCCACTTGGTGAGAAGGGATCTTTTTTTTTTCTTTCTCACACCATTCTGTGCCAACGTGAGCCTGACCATTTCCAGATGAAACACTGCCTTTACCAGAACGAAATGTTTTCGAAAAGATCTTTAATGAACTGAAAACGTTAATTTGAAAAGTCTCCTCTGTGGAAAGAATGAGGCTTGAAGAGGGAAGGAAATGACACACAGCCTGTGGACTGGCAGACGGCTGGTTTCTCTCAAGTTTTTCAAAGAGGAGAGATGGAGAATGGCTATATTAGGTTGAGATCCAAAATGGACCCTCACTTGGAGGGGAGGACCAATATGGCAAGTCTGAGCTTCATTCACACACTCAATTTCGTTTTACTATTTTAAATGTCTGTATACACAGGACTCATCGTAGTGAAAAACCATACACAATCCCAGGCCCCTTCGCCACCACCAGAAATGCCGACACGTGCCGACTGGCACTCTTCAAAGGCAATCTCAGTGAGAATGATGTTCATGTGAGGGGCAACAACCATCGCTAAAGCCACCACTTCGTTTTTAAATCAAGGTGTTATTCCCCGCCCCCACCATCAGTGCACCCATACCGCACACAGGACGGGAAAACGTAAAAGTTACAGACTCTGGTAAGAATGCCGATTGTAAGCCATGGGGCAGATGTAAGTACAGGAATTGCTCTCCCCAGCCGAGCTGATCTTTATTTCAGCAGCTCTGACCCTTCACGAGGATCTTGCTGCCACCCCTCCCCTAGCTTTCCACCCTCCCCCCACCCCAAAGGGCTTTTCTAACTGAAAGCAAACCCAAGCCAAGTCCTGCTTATACTCCCGGCCAGATGCCAGGAAAAGTGTAAATTTTCGTGAGCTCTGGCTATTTTGCCAGAAGTCTGCAATGTGTCTGGACACGAATGGCTGTTCCCTTCTGCGAGGCCAGGCCCGAGCACCAGGAAGTTCCAAAAGCAGCGCAGGGAGAGAGATCGGGTGACCGGAAAACAGCCTGTCTGTGGAATACAAGGCTCTCCTGGGGTGTCCTGCCGGTGCCCAGAGTCAGTCACCCCATTGCCCTTAAAGAAAAAAGGCAATTTTTTCCAATTCAGTATTCCAATCATGGACTATTAACTTTGTCCCCAAGGGCAATCCCCCAACTCCCTACCAGGACTCACCTTTCATAATGGAAATCAAACCAGTTAAATTCGTGTGTGTGTGTGTATGTGTGTGTGTGTGTGTGTGTGTGTGTGTGTGTGTGTGTGTGTGTGCGTGACTGAGAGAGAAAACTGCTCCTTTGGCTTTGTAAGAGATGAAAGCAAAAGGGAGTTGTAAGGCTATTTGAAGGAAAGGATTTTAAAAAACGTAGAGAGCAAGGATCACTAAACAAGTAGAGGGAGGGAGGGCATCATTAGCCAGGCTTTGAAGCACGGGTCGCCCTTGCCGCTCCAGGTGTACCTGCTGCGTACATCCAGAACCCCACCCCATGAGTGAGTAAAGGTGCTGTCCAGCCCCATGGGAGTCTTCTCCCCATGTCGATGCTTTGCATCCCTACAGTATCACACCCAGGTGAATTTTGCTGCTCGCTGAAAGCTTGTGGCCTGTCTCTAAATTCCCCAGTTTTCATTCCATTCTTATTGAAGGGGGCAATAAACTTTAAGATGCCATTACTTGGGGGCCAGGTGAGGCTTAACAAGCTTAAAAGCCTCTGAACAAAAGCAAATTCAAAGGGAAGAGTATGTTTCCAAGTGATTAAAAAGCAGTGTTATCCTTTCACACCCTCCCTGACCCCCCATCACACCCTGACAAAGCAAGGAAAGGATGCAAATCAAAGTGATCCAGCCTGTACTCACCAGATGAATGTGTTCAAGCTTACTTACTGCTAAATCGCTACCAACCTGGCAGTGGTAGGATGAGGCAAGGAGGAGCTGGAGTGAAAAAAGGGATGGGGCTAAAAACCCAAAAAAGAACACAAGTTTGCCTCGAATCACACAATAGACATGTTTCATAGAAGTGAAATATACATTGTTGTAATAAATGGATTTACTGTCAGTGTGCCAGCTATTGTTCCTAGAAGGAAACCTTTTGTAATTTGAGAAAGAAAAAGCAGCTGCTATTTATCTTTCAGGCCAATTTGGGTTGCTAGGTATGATATGGAATTTTTATCAAGTAAAGGATACCAAAATAAAAGGTTTTCTGAATTTTTTAAAATATGGAACTCCAGCCAGGAATATAGCTGCAAGGTACATGAACTGAAATACACTAAGAGAGAGAAAGACAGGAAGAAGAAAGAAGAGGAAAAGGAGATCAGGAGAGACATATACCCCTTTGGGTTTCTTGAACCAAATTCAGTGAATTAAGGTGTCTGTGCCCCATCTTGAAAGAGCCTGAGATGAGCGAATAGCATGCAGAGAAATGAACTGCCAATGTAGAGAGGCAGAAAGAGAGGCTGTTATTGCAAGGAGGAGAAAAGGGGTGAGGTCAGGGAAAATGTGTGCAGGCCCGGGGTACTGGGGGAAGTCAGAGAGTCCAGCCAAGTGTTTGCAATAGCTTTGGGCCAGGCAGGAGACGGTGTGCACAAAGAGAAAGGTAGAAAGGGGGGATGAGAGATACACAGGTTCCCCTTGTTTTCTAGCAAAAAAGATTCCAAAATAAATTGTGTCTTTGCTTCCTTAGAATCTCATGGACCAGAGGTCCATATGCCATTCTTACAGCCACAGCACCCTTCCCTAATGGAAAAAGAGTCCATTTCCAACTGCAAAACATACCCAAGTCCTCTCAGCCTCGGGGACAATAATTCCATACACAGAAGGCAGGATAAGAAGAGTTACCAAAGAGATGCAAGAATTGACAGCAGAACAGGAAACTTTCAGGCCATAGCATTCCTAATGAAAAAAAGTTTATTTCAAACTTGCAGACTTTTAAAATGTGTTTATTTTTTAATGTGTTATGTTTAATTTGTTTAAGGGGGAAGTTCAGAGAGACTGGTGCTTTTTCAGGGTATTTTAAGAAATCTGCCTCAGTAATTCTGCTATTCTTAGTCATTCAGTCAGCCTGCACACACTGTAAGGGCCTCCATAGTGTCCAGTGCCCAAGAAGCTCATCATGTGTGCAAGGCCCAGCCCCACACATCAGGAGATCACAGTCTGGTTGCATACGCAGGTGGGAAGATCAGGCCACAGGAAGCACCAGCACCCTTTCTTGAGAGCCAGACATTGTGCTGAGAACTTTGCCAACCGTATCTTAAATAATCCTCACAAAAACCCATGGAGGTAGATATGATTCTTGCCAGCTTGCAAAGGAGGAAACCGAGGCCCAGGGAGGTTAAGTCCCTTGCTGGAGGTCACACAGGAAAGGGCCTGAGCCCAGATTTGAAGGGGTCTGAGTGCCGAAGGATGTAGAAACACTGCATATGTCAGCCATCAGAGGAGAGCAGAACCCCGGATGCCTTCGCGAAGCCACCACAGCAGTGTCAGGGGGGACCCGGCACAGCCAGGGGAGGCTGCCTCCTGCCTGCTTGCTCAGGGCCTGTGTGAGGCACTGGTCAGTCACCCATGCCGCATTCAAAAGGAAAACCACCCTTTGCAGGGCACACAAAGGAAACCTATTCTTCCATCTTTAGGTCATACTGTGCCTCCACAGCCATCTGCAGAGGTGGAACTTGATTTCATTAAACATGATATTTTTGTCAGTTCTTCTATGCGTTTTTGTTTTGTTTTCTCTTGCTTTCAATTAAAGGATCTTTTTCCCCCTCCCAGAAATTCTTTGGGGATTTGAAACCCACTTCAAGGCAAGACAGAACAACAAAGAAGGGGAATCCATCTTGCAGTATTAGTCACTGAGATGGGTGTGAAGACAACAGGCTATAAACTGAAATCAGCTCTGTCTCCAAAAGCAGAGAACAACCTCCAACAAACTGCTTTGAACTTTAAGAACTAGAAATAATGCTGGCAAACTGGTTTGCCTTTCTTAAATGTTAACAAAAAATAAGCCTCCAAATTAACTCCCAATGGTTACAACCATCTAAAGAACATAGGCTGGGACTTCAAGCAAAAGCCAGGATGCTCCACCAGAAAATAATACTTAGCTATGGAGAAATAAAACTATGAGCTGAAAATAAAATTTAAATCGGACAAGAGCAAATTTGGACGTCTTGCATTCCACCAGCAAATACAACCCATGCAGAACTGGTCAATGGGACGGGGAGTAGGGGAAGGGGGCCAGGCTGTGTGGGGTTAGGTGGGAGGTTCCCACTTTGAAATCAAAGAAATGGGCATATGTGGGGTATCTGCCCTGCATGTATGACTGTCCCTCTCCTCAGCAGAGTTGTGATGAAATAATCTGCCTCGTGTCACAAGCTTTGATGTCACAGTCCCCTCTCCCCATGAAATAAAGATGTCCCATGTCTCAGCAAATCAACTTCATGAAGAACAAACCCTCTTTTTTTTTCCTTTCTGGCCTGCACCTGCCCACATAACAGGGGCTCTGCTTTGCTTTATGCCTTGTCTGTCTTGCAAAGTTTCCATTAGACAGGAGCCTTCGCTATGGCAGAGGCCAGCTGCCACCCCCATGTGGGGAGCTCAAACCAGCATCCCTCCTCTATGGGGGCTGGAGAGGAGGGGTCATGGGAGCAAGAGGGCTCCCAAGGGCTCCAGGCCTCCCTGAGAAAGGAGGCACTGACCCACAGGCAGGGAAAGGTCATGCTTGCTTAGCAAAGCTCCCAGGGTTCTCAGAGTCTCTCTCTCACTTGGGCATTCCTGGGCAAATACTGCTGTTCAGGAGCTTGTTGACGAGTTCATCTCAAGAAGAGACCACTTTCCTACATCTTGACTTTAGCAACCATTTCTCCTGGGTTTGCATCACTTTCTCTTTACCCGTAACTTTCTGAGTCCCTCTCAAGGCATCTTATCAGAGAGTCTACCACCAGAAAACTGTCTGGCAATCTCCAACAGCCACCTGTGATCTGCCCCCTAAGGAAAAAAGAGCAAGATTCTGGAATTAGCCACACTCATATTCAATTCAACCTTGCTGGGCCCCTTAACCACCTTAAGGTTCAGTTTCCTGATGTCTAAAATGAAAATCACAATCTCTTCCTCATATGTCTTCAGTGGCAATTACCTTTACGCATACGAGTAAAGTGCCTATGCTAGTCCAGTGTCAGGCATGTAAAATAAGTAATGAACCACAGTGGTTCCTGCTCCAACTGCCCTCATCTAGTTTGTTTCCTTATAATAATAATTACAACTATGTATTGAGTCCTTACTACTTGCCTAGTGCTGCCCTATTTTACATAGATAACTTATTGCATCCTCAAAACTAAAATCCTATGAAGTATCATCCTTACTCTCCTTATTCTCCAGACTTAAAAAACCCTGCTCTTTGGTGCACATCTGTTGCTTCCTATATCCTCACAGTATGCATGAAAACTCTTGCCTTACTTGCCAATCATGATCTTTTAAAAAGTTTCTCTCCTAACATCTCTCATTCATTCATTTGTTCAGCACAGACAAGTCCTAGCTTGCTTGAGATAAGAAGTTTAAGTGATTTTCCCTATCCCATGGTCACTTACACAATCCACAGGTAAGTACCTCCTGGGGTATTAGCAAAACAGAGATCTCCACAGAAAGCAAATTGCCCTTTGCCAAAAACCAAGTTTTAGCCTGAAAATAAACATATTTCTTCATATTCTTTGGGACAAGAAACCTGGGTCCTCACCCTAAGGCCACATCCACCCTGGCTATAGCCTTCACAATACCCACTTTTCATTTATCCTAAGGCACAATGAAAAATTTAAAACCTTTATTATTTTTGAATTCAGCCTCCTGCACACTTTGTTCTCTAACCCCCAGCTCAAATACCCCTGGGCAGCCTCCCCCTGTCCTTCAGCCCAAGGTTGGTCACCATGCCCTGAGGTGTCACAAGGCTTAGAGCCTGTTCTACAAACACTGTCTGGCATTTCCTTAAAGGGTTTTCTAAGTGTTTCAACTGTGGACATCTTGTTACTCTAAGAAGATTATAAATTCCTCAAAGGCTGGGATCTTGTCTTCTGTTGTTTTTGAAATTCCTAAAGTGCTTAGCACTTTACTAAGGCATCAAATAAATACGTAGTAGAAAGTCCATGGGTGCAATTACCAACCTGCCACCCCCCACTCCCACCCCACAAAGTGCTAAAAGCATCAGTTGCCTCACAAGTCACAAGTATACGTCTCTTTTTCCTCTGAAGGTACCAGCAGCCCTCTCCTAGTACCCAAGCCAAACCAATATGATGTGTGGTCCTGTAGCAATCCCACAGAGGTCAATGATCCTGTCTCCATGACTCCGGTGACCTGCCACCTCCTCCTCCTGAAGGTAATCTAGCCAGTCCTACCCAGCCCAGTCTCTCCCTGCCCTGAACCCTCATGTATAAGGAGGCACAGGGCATCAGTCCTTTTTTCTTATGATAATAGCACTCCCCCCATCCCAACTCTTTGGAAACAGCTCTCCTTTCAACAAAGCCAATGGTTCTAATGAGAGCTGAGTACCTCATCCTCCCAGCTACAATCATCAGTCCAAGGATAACCACAAGGATGAACATCCCCGTCCTCTGGTCACAATAATTGGTCCAGGGACGAGCACATGACCCAAGCTGGGCCAACAGGATCCTCCCCTGAGATTTTTCTAACTGGAACTGGCAGAGGAGAACCTCCTTCGTCTCTGATTGTGAGGTTGTGAGCATGAATGCCAGGAGCTGCCTGTCCCCTTTTGGAAGAGAGAAACGATCAGTAGTTAGAGCAAATGAAGCAGATAGACAGAACTCCAAACCTGAGATGTTCCAGCCCTGGCTGCAGTGATCCATCCCTAGGGCAGCCCTCCCGCTGCTCTGCCTGAGATTGGGTTGGGGGAGCCCAGATCTCCCTTTTGTCTAAATCAGGTTTCTTTCACTTGCACCCAAAGTGTCCTCCTAATGGACATCCTTCCCAGGGAGCATGTAAATTAAATTAGTGTCAGAAACAAGTGTGGATTAGGCCACCCTGCAGATAAAGACAGGTGAGTGGCAAGAATGGCATCATGGATTCCTCACAGGCAGGGCCTCTGCTGGTCTGTAGTGGGCACAGGAAGTTGCAGTGGCAGGAAGTGCTTCCCAGCCCACTGGCTCCTGCCTGGGCCAGGACCTGCATCAGAGGGCTTAGTACTGAAAGCCCCTGGAAGAAAGGTCCCTTCCTTCCCTGCTGGTCACAGGTGCTGATGGGCAAAGGGACTCATCAGCCTTCTGGTTGACCTCCGAGGTAGGGGCCTGTTCTCCCTGCTCCAGGAAGATGAGCAGCACAGGTGGTCCCTCAGCAGAGTCTGCTTTTCCATGTCAAGATGGCAGCAGAACAAAGCCTCATAGACCAGTCTCGTATGAAAAGCTGAGCTGGGAGTCAAAGCTTGAGACCCGGAGCTTCTCTGAGTCTCAGTTTCCTCTCTGTGACGTGGGTAGAGAGCTGCAAGGCTGCCTCTCCTCAGGCCTGCACAGGGCTCCATTAAGAGAGTGATGGTCACTCCAGCCTTCTGAGCAGTCACTCCGTGCTGAAGTGTACACACGCATCATCTCACTGAGTCCTCACAGCACGGACTGGCACACAGAAAGAAACTCGGGTTGGATTTTAAAAAAAGAAATCTTACTCAGAGACAAAGCTAAGCTGCAGAGCTTGGACTGCAAACCACATCTATATGAAAGTGTTTGTGCTTTAGCCATTATGCCGGTCTTCCACCTGGAGATAGCACTGCCAGATTTAGAAGAAAAAAGAAAGAATAAGACACCCAACTACATTTGAATTTCAGATAAGCAACAAATAATTTTTTGAGTCTATGTATGTCCCATGCAATATTTAGGGCACACATATATTAAAAATTTATTTGTTGTTAGTTTAAAATTCAAATATAAGTGGGTGTTTTGTACTTTACTGGCAATTCTACCTGTAGATCAACTTTATGAATGTATTTTTAAAATGGAGGCGTGCTATATGAAGCAAAGCTCTTTTGTTGCCAGTCCAACCCTGGGCCTAACTGGCAACCAGCACTATTCCAGGACAGTTGCGCCCACAGCTCTCAGAACTAGACAAGCACGCAGCCCCAGCAGCTTTCCATGGCCCAGAGGTCAGATGAGCTGCAAGCATAAAAGATACTTAGATAAATTTGGATCCAGAAAAAATGATCTTAACCATCCATATGTCCTCATCTACCACCCTACACACTCCCCTACCCAATGGCTGAAGGATCTTCCCTGAGGACTCACATCCTCCTCCCCCTGCCCCTTAAATACCAAATGGCAAGGTCCTCCCACTTACCAAGTTTCTGGCCACTGCATGCCAATTTTAGTACTAGATTCTGGGGAATTTTACTACAGACCTATGAGCCCTGCCCTCAAGGTGTCACATTGATTGGAGGGACAACGTACGATTAAGTGTGGAAGCATAAGAGACATCTCTCACTTAGCCAGCACCTCGTACTCGTCAGCCACTGTGCCAGCTACATGCCCGGAGCTGATCTCGTACAAGGCTCCCAGAGCCTGTGCAGGACTCGCCAGCACCAAGCAACCTGTCAAAGGAGCGGGAAACCTCCCGGGAGCTCTGTCCTGCTGTCAGGAGCCACATGAGGCACTGGCTTCTTACTTGAGGAGTAATTAAAATCACCTATTTGAATATTTTAGGAGAAGAGACCCTGCTCTTTTCCATTTTTCTTTCCTTTTTTCACATATTTCTCCTTATTTGCACATTCACATCGCCTTAAGACTGTTCATACCTTGGGACATTTAGAGTGCCAAACTGGATTGGGTCCCAATCATGACCCCCATCAGAATGCACAGTACGGCCAGGACAACGCCATTATCCCTCCTCTGTGGACAGAGGGGACAGAGTGTCTGAGTTTCCTTTCCCTAATGAAGGTCTGTGGTCCTGCCCGCACAGTCAGCTACCACCTCCCGGATCACTTTCACCCAGACTTTCACTTCCGTTTGGCCAGTCTCAGCCCTGCCCTAGGTGACTAAGGCCCTGCTTTTGTCTCATTGTGGATTCCTAATCTCTTCTCATTTTCCTCCGTAACTCCAGCTGATAATCGTCATCCACCTTCTCTCACTGTGGAGGAGAGCTTCTGTGATAATGAATCCTTGTATTCATAAGCAGTTAAAGGAGAGGATTCCACAAGGATTTTCTAAGGAAGGCCTAAGAAGAACAGAGCAGAATATAACAAGCTCAGAGAGACCACACTACCTCCACCGCCCCACACCGCTTTCCCCAGCGCAGCCCCCAGGGGTATCTATCTCGGAAGCGTTGTGCCTAAGCACTTCTACCGTATCGACACTACCAGTATCTAAGGATGGTTTCTGCTCATCTTTTTCCAACAAGTTACTCTGCTTCGTCTTGCTTCTCAACCCAGCCTTGTCCAGGCTCTACTGCGACCTTGAATCACTTTTCACTGAGGGGCTGCAGTGGAACCCTTTGGAAGGTGTGAGGAAGCCAAGGGACCACAAGGCTGCCCACCTTGGGTGCCACTTGGGCTGGATTAAACTTTGGGACCATCTCTCTTTGTGATCCAGGAAATACGATGATCCTACTTGACTTGAATGTTCTGCTTTTATCATCCTTTCTTCATTTTCTAGAATACATCATTAATTGCTTCCATATTAAATATTTGATCTGCTTTCAGTCCCAAAATCCTCAGTGCTTCAAAAGGGTTTTCAATATAAATTTGTTGTTTGTTTCTATTGTGCTTTCAAGGTCTTCATTTTCTACCACTAACTTGTGGTTAAAAGGATTGTTTTTGTTGTTTCTACCTATCTGTTTGGGGCTTTTTGTTATAGTTTGTTGTTCTGTTACTATCCTTAAGAGATTCTAGGATCCTGCCTTTGGCTCCAATATCTGATATTTGACTTCATTCTTATCTTTGTGCATCTAATACTTCCTGTTCATGACCTAGAATATGCTATCTTGCCTTGGGTCTCTCTGAAGTCTGTGTGTTGGTATTCCTCCCCAAATCCCCCTTTACTCTTTCCTTGGTTGTCAGTCCCTGCATAAAAGGATTAGTTAAATTTTTCCCCTCAAAATGACATACAATCAACCAATTCCCCCTCACCATTTTCACAGCAAAATTCAACTTAAAAATTAAATAGTTTTTGGAATGTTTCTTTTAGACTTAGGTCCATGACAATTATGTCTGTGCCCTTTACAAACGGATGGCCAATCTTGACTCACTGTGACTTCACGTTTCAAATCCTGCTCCCAAAAATGTTTTCCCCCGTCAGCTCATCACTGACTCTGAGAATCATCCAGGGATCCCACATAAAAAGGACATGATACACAAATAAATTTTAGTGCCCGATGCTTGGAGGTTTTAACTGAAAACAGATTGGTAGTAAGAAAACAATGATGCATGTATAGCACAAAAAAATGTATTGTATGATATGTAGGTTAATATATCATATATATATGATGCTGTGTATATGGTGCATATGTCAGTAGCCTTAAATCCAAGATGATAATCTGCAAAATAAAATACAACTTCTGCCCAAACACCTGAAGAACTTTAAAATGAAACAAGTGTCTCATGGATGATAAAGCTATTCAAAACCCTAATTATACTTCATCTTGGATACAATTGCATCCTATTTACTACTCCAGCTCAGTAATCCTCACATATAATATTATTGCACTTACTGAGGGTTAACTATGAGCCAGCACTCTGAGCATATATGCCTAGCTTTTCAGTCTCACCAAAACCCCATAAGATATCTATTTTTATCATTCCCATTTTACAGATGATGAAAACATGTCTTAAAAGGAATTGGTGACTTGCCAAAGTTTCCATAATCTGGCAAGATGACAGAACAAGAATTAGAACTCACACTTGTCTAGCTCCAAAGCCCATTGTAGTGACTGCCTCTGTGTTCTCCTTCTCTTGAAGGGTACTTCCAAGGGCTAATATTTTTTATCTGCACAAACCAGGAGCCTGAGGTCCTCCCATGACTGCTCACCAAGAGATTACTCGGTCGGCATGGCTGTAGTAGATCAAACTTTGCTCCCCACATTTGGTGAAGCAAAGGTGATTAACTGCTTCCATGGAAATGGGTCTAACCACTTTTTATGAAAAATCCAGGAATCCCATATCTTTAGAGGGACTTCTCAAAGAAATCTGAATGAAGGAACAAAGTAATTGAATTTTTCTCTCTTTCTTGGCATTTTAAGCCACTGATTAAATATAGAGTACTGGGTGTTAGAAAGACTTAGGAAGATCAATAATAATATTAACCCTATGAAAAGGTGTGCTGTGAGAAGGGATTGTAGCTCAGGGTCTTCAGTGGGAAACAGTCAAAGGTTAGAGGTCATGAGTGCCAGCTCTGTTGGGAGGGGGCAGGGGTGGGGCACACTTTCCTGCTACTGTGATCTTTGATGTTTCCTCAGAACTCTAGCTCTCTCCTGGTCCAAGACAGAAGGTGACTACCTCCTAGACCACTTCCAGATCAAGAAGAAGAGGAAACACTAGGGTTGATGGCCACATCCAAGGCAGCAATATCTGGAATAAACTGTGCCCTCCCCCATCACCCTCCCAGCCAGGCAGACTAATCGTCCACCCCCACCCCCTCCACCCCAGCTCTGTCCTATTAAGAATGCCCCTTGTCTCTCAGGACACACTTGGGAATTATCCCCTCCCACCCTCTCACCCCCTACCCTAGCGGTTCCCCTCCTTCCAACTGTCCTTTGGGCAGACATGACTGACAAGGGTACCACAGGCAATGATGTCACAAAGAGAGGGGGCAGTGTGCCCTGTTGGACCATCTTTCACTCCAGTGGACTCGCCTTCACAGACAAATTGATTTGCAAAGGTTCAGGCTGCCAGCCCGGCCTGCTTTGCATACAGAACACTCCCTGGTGACACAATAAAAAGTGGCCAGGCTAACAGAGGAGCACAGCAGGGTCTGGCCAGTTCAAAGTCCAAACTCCACACCCCCTCACCTCAGTCTGGTTTGAAAGGTCACTGTGTGTCTGGGAAAATAGTCTCAGGATACAATCCTTTATTAAAGGTCACTATTTTTCAACAGCACTTAACACACACTTACACACAAATTGAGACTGGAGAGGGGAAAAAAAACTGGGGGTTGCATCGTATTGTATATTGTGCTTGCAAGATTGATGTCTTGTGGTCACCAGCAATAAACACACACTGCTTCAGTATTAAAGTTCACATTAATCCACTGATTCTCCCTCCCCTGGAAATCAGCCTCTTCTCTGGCAGGCAGACGGGGGTAATGGAGACTTTTGTTCACCTCTTTTGTTCCTTTCCCATCTTTTCCTTCTCTTGCTGCAAGTTTTTTAGTTTAGGGGTTTTTTTTTTTTTAATTATTGTCGATGTTGTTATTATTAATGTCCAGCCACAGAACTTTGCTCTTGGTAGTTTCCTCCCTGTCCAGTGCATGGTGTGATCCTAGCATGGGAATCCAAGACCAGGTGTACTCACCATGCCTGATGCTCCAAGTGTGGCTCAGTATGTGTCACAGACCTTGAAAAGCAGATGCCAAGTCCTTTCCTCTGCTGCTTGCGAAAATCCAGGGGAGCATTGATGCCAAGCCTGTGGCCATAAAGCCATCAAGGAGACTGCCAGTCCTGTCTATCCATCATATTATATACTTTATTTGAGTAAATACTTCCCATACAGGCAGAAATAGCAATTGTGTTTTCCTCTAGTAACAGACAGTTCATGTTTGGTTCCCAAAGAATGTTAACAATAGCAATTCCTGCATTCCTAGTAAAAGAAATTATCAAAGAAGTCAGCCCGAGCTGTTAGATTAATTTAGGCAAGAATTGCAAAAGAAAATATTTAGGGGAAATTCTATGAATTTCAAATAGCCAGCAAAATATATAATGTCGAGGATTCCACTCTGCTCTGTAGCACATTTTTGCCAAGCTTTCGCCAGTGATAGATTTCTGAGCTATCAAAAGCACATTAATTTTTTCTGATTAACCCAGCTGTGAAAATATACAAGTGTAACTGTGAAAAATCCAGGGCTTATTGTAATACTTTAAGCAAAACAAGGATAAAAGATTTTTAAATATGGACTTGCCAAAAGTAAAATATCTAACACGGGAAGAACTAATTCTGCGTGTGCTTCTAATATTTTGGCCTAAATGCTTTAATCCTCTCGTCCATCCTGTTGGCACCTCGTCTGCGGCTGACTGGTTAAGGGCGAGTTCCTCTGTAATGTCATCAGCACCTCTCTATAGTTATTGACTGTGCTCTCATCAAAACGGCAAGATCACAAACTGGCAGAAGTGAGAAGTGGTAGGCAGGCAGCTGGCTCCTCACTACAAAGGTATTCAGAAAGGCAAAAGAACCTAAAGGAGAAATGAAAAAAACAGGACAGAGGTGAAACTGTCTGACAAGGAGGAGGAGGAGGAGGAGGAGGCAGGAGACTTCCAGATGTGGGGCTGGAGTTTGTCGACAGTTGTTTTCATGTTTCTGTTTACCATAAAAATACACAGGGAATCACAAAGACCAAGTTCAAGTTGCTTAGCGAGTTCACCCGGAGTTACGCCCCAGATATGGCACATGCATGAAGCACACACACACAACCACACACACCTTGTCTTCTCATTATTTAAAAATACATCCTTTTTGGAGGGAGGTGTTAACTTTTCTTGCTTGTGGCCCTCATTTCGGCTTGGATGGTAATGATTTCACTGTGGACCTAGACTCTTCATTCCCTAATGTCCTGCCCTGAAAAGGGTGACCTCATGAATGAATCATTGTGTGAATCGAAAGTGTGATGGTAGGGGTGCATGCCTGACCAAAACAAGGTGCCTTTTGAGGAGAACCACCCAAAATTCAGCCCCTAACTCTAAAGACAGCTTAAAGATTAAGAGAGAAGAGAAGAAGAGAAGAGGAGAGGGGAGGGGTGGAGAGGGGAGGGGAAGGCAGGGGAGGGGAGGGGAGAAGAAGAGAGGAGAGGAGAGGAGAGGAGAGGAGAGGAGAGGAGAGGAGAGGAGAGGAGAGGAGAGGAGGGGAGAGGAGGGGAGAGGAGGGGAAGGCATGGGAGGGGAGGAGAGGAGAGGAGAGGAGAGAAGCGCTCTCTTTCCTCTGCCCCGATTTTACAGGGTGTGCTGCACTGACCCTCTGTGAGCTCCCATTCAGACAGGAGTTCTGAGTTTGGGGGCGAGGTTGCCAAGTGACACCTGTTCCCAGCAAAGAGCCCAGATCCAGCATTCTCCTGCCACCGAGGCAAGGACATGAATGCCCCAGCCCCTCAAAGCTCTCAGCAGAGGGCTCTGCAGTCCCAGGGCCTGAGATTCCGACCTAGAGCCCCCAGCATGTTCAAAGGCAGCCCACTAATGCAGAAAACATCTGGGCATCATATCAGTCTCTGCAAATGAGGCTCTTCAGGCAGTAAAGGATGGAGAGTCTGATTCCGAGGAGGTGGGCAAATTGCTCGGCGGGAATGGTCCCTCTTTCCCCTGCCCTTGACTCTCTCTCCCTCCAGCCTCCACACCCCGCTCCCGAGGCAGGTGATTAATTTCAGGCCCAAGAGAGTCTCTAAAGGGACTGCACATTCACTGCAGTGACACCCAGTGCTAAGGGAGAGAGGAACAAGCAGGGGCACCTCTGTTGCCAGCTGTAACCACAGGCAAGCAAGTCTCCTCTGGCCAGACTGAGCATGCCCTGGTCTCTGGGCGGTGGGGCACTCTACCCCACCAAGGATGGGCTGCCAAGGGCCATACTCCAGCCACAGTCCTGGGGTCTTAGGATGCCCTGCCTCCCAGAAGGGCTCCCACCACCTTTGGCACAGCACAGTGGTGCCCTCAAGCTCTGCCCTCTTCCTCTGTACCCTGGTTCAGCCTCCTGTCCAGGACCATTCCACCCACATCTGTCTCTGCATTCTGACCCACCCTCCCCGCCCCATCACAGAAAATGAGTGGCAGGCACCCATAGGTACTGCCCATCCAGGTACCTTCCAAGGAAATATCACCTCTCACTCACTGTAAGAAGTGCCTGGACTTTCCCATGCACTAAAAGCCCCTCACATTGTCCTTCCAGGTGGACAGAGCCTGGCTAATTCGAAGGCCTCCCTTGGCACAGTGGACCTTCAGGCTGAAAACCAGTGTCATTTTTCTCTAAGGCTAGTGGACTTAGGACATTTTAGTTTTTCCTACTTTTGCAGGCCCCAAAGAGAAGTGCCCCAGATATTCTCTTATGTTTGCATTATTTAAGCCTCTAATGATTATGTGGGAGGGTGCGCACGTGTATGTGTGTTTGTACAAATCACACTGGGGGAAATATGGACGAGCCATCCCTTGGTCACAGAGAGTCCTCAGTTGCTCAGAGACTTTGAGCAGAGGCAGCTTTGTGTCAGTGTGTCCAAAATGTCAGCTCCATGAAGGCAGGGTTTTTGTCTGTTTTGTATGCAGCTCAGCTAGGACGGTGCTGGCTCAACAGTCCATGCTCAATAAGTGTTTATTCAAAAATTTCACATGCTGCAGGATGCAAGTATGCAACTCAGTGGTTTTTAGCACTTCTTTTTGTTTCTCACTGATTAAAAGAAAATCACCAGGAGGTTGACAGGATCCCTTTTGCTGACTGCGCCTTTCTTTTGCGGTCTTTCAAAGGGAAGATAAGAAAAGTGTGGCATGCATCTGTGTACGTGCACATGTGTGCACGTGTGTGTGCATGTGTGTCTCTATACGGGGTTTTTTTCCTTTTGCATGTCTTGTCCAATCCTTCCACTACTTCACTGCCTGGGTCAGGCACCTGAGCTCTGTTATAATAATAATTACAATGGTTTTGACAGCCTTGCGAGTAGAGTTCGGAAAGCAGCTGTCACAGAAATAAGCAAGTTTTGCCAACAGCTGAGCTCCGAGGTGATGGAGCCCAGGCCGGGACAGGAGGAGTTAACTGAGATGCGTGGGGTGTTATGCAAAGCACCAAATCCCTAAACTCCCGCAAAGATCTTTGACGGCTGTGATCAATAGATTCTCAGACCACACTGACATAACCTTGTCATGCCTCAGCAAGGGTACAGTGGCTAAAAAGGCGTGGGGAGGTGGAGAGGTGGGAGGAGAGGGGGAGAGAGAGAAAACAGGAATAGAGATATCATATGCCCTCCCATCTCCTGCACCCCCAGTGCCCCTGCTTTCTACACCTACCCATCTTCAACAGACATCACACAGCAAGTGACTGGTAATGCTTCTGTGGCCTTGTACAGCTTTTAAAATCCTTCAGCTGAAGCATCTCAGCTCCAGTCGCCAGCAAAGCTTGAGCACCCTTGAGACCCTGGTGCAGATAATCATCATCCACTCAGTGACAAGGAGCTGAGTGCCGCTTCGGTACCAAGGAGACCGAATGTGGCAGGGCACCAAGGTGCCATCTTACATGCATCCAGGCAGCCACAGGGGCCGCAGCAGCGGCATACAGGGACATGTCTGTGTGTGCAAGTTGTCTTTCCTCCTTTTCTGCTTTCTCTTCTCTTTTCTCTCGCCCTGCTCAGAGAATCTTTTCTCGAGAAGGATGCTCTTAAGGCAGCTGCTCTTAGCAGGCTTCCCGTTACCCAGCACCTGCCGGACCAAATTGAATCCCACAGTCAATACCGTTGGAAAGGAAAATGACATTAATTTGTGTAAAAGTGTAATCAAAAGGTGGCTGGGTGATTTTTCTTGCTTTCAGAGAAATGTGGGTTTGAGGTTATGATTATATAAAAGACCGCCAGCCGGTCAGCAGCTTCCTGCCTTCATCCCAGCACTTCCCAAGTGCTCTTTCTAACATGACAGCATGAGAGTTAATGGTGTTGCATTATGTATCCAGTACACTGTGGATGTACAGCTGGCTGGGATGGTCCTGCAGACCAGGGTGCTGATGGGTATTTACACACCAGCTGAAAGGTGGAAGAGACAATATCCAGAAATAAAAGAAGGGCCATCCCTAATACACAGAGAACTCAAAGCCCTAGCAGCTTAACAGTGGGTAAATTTCCAGATCTCCAGGGCCCCTGTGCTTATATTCCCTTTTCCACCTCAGGCCTTTGGCTCACATTTTCCATTCAGAGAGCTCCCTGGCAAATCGAAGATGGTCTAAACAAGGAATACCACATCCCTTGCACATATTAAAAATAGCTCTCCAAACAGCTTGAAATATTTTCATTCCATTGTCAACTTTCCATCTCATACCTTAACAAGGGGCAGTCCTCAGAGAGGGACAGTGCTGGGCAACCATCCTTTGCAGGCATGACTTTACGTCCAAGTCACCAGACCTAAAGCCTCTGCCCAGATGCAGATCAATTTTACTATTAAGCAGTCATACATAAGAGATGCAGACACTGGCGGCTGGTGCAAAAGAAGATGCTGCTCCACGTCCTGCTGAGCACAGAGGTGGGCCGCACATATGCAGCTTTGCTATCCTCCAGGGGCAAGCGAATGTTAGGCATTGACCGCTAGGCTGGAAGAGGTCACGGTAATGAAGCCGGGAGCCTGGGAGAGTAGGAAAGGAAAAACCATCTTTGTCCTGAAAGTACGGAAAATTTGCCAGGAACCAAAGCAGGGGATTTTAGGGTCCCAGAGAGCCTAACGAAGGAAAGCTGCATCTTTAAAAAGTTATTTAAGGGATTGACCTTATGTGGGGGACCAAGGAGGTGAAAGCCAGTATGTGAAACCCCAGTGACAGCGGGGATAATCCTGGTGACTTTCTACGCCCAGTGATTCTCCCCTCCAACGAGGAAAACCGTTCCTATGTGCCAAACAAAACTTGAATTCACTTAGTTGGTGCATTCATTTGATAAAATGTGCTGATCATCTCCCATAGGTTCAGCACTGTGCGAGGTCCTGGGGGTACAACAGTAAACAGAACTGACAAGAAGATCTGTCCACATGGAACTTAGGTTGTCCTTCTACAAAGGATAAAGCTGTTCATTAGACAGTGAAAGACATAAACGGTCTTGGGAAAGGTAACTAAGATGGAAGTTATTAAGATCTGTGTTCTCTGTGGAGTTTGTAGCAAGTTGAGAGGGAAGAAGGAATTGGCGGGGGCTGTTGGGGGGCTGAGCAAGACTTGCAAGGAGGGAGGAGAGAGCACAGAGCTGAAGGCACCGAGGCACGATCCACCTCCTCTGCAATTTTGCAGAGGATTACCACTGGTAATGAAGAGGAGATCAAGCAAATATTCATAGAGCTAAATGCCAAGATTCTGAGTTACTATTATATTTATGTGAGGCAAAAAGTTGGCCAAAATTTCTGCTTGGCTGCCAATAAGCCCATGTTCCAGGGCCAGGTCTAGAGGCAAAACTCCAGGACTCTCCAGTATTCAGACAGCAGAGACACTGCTCCTGATCTCTAGGCAGCTGGCCTTGTCTTTTCTTCCCTGGGTTACCCACAAATCTCTATAATGTCTGGGAGCCCAGGCATGTCAACCAGCACCCCATTCACTGAAAAAGATCCAGCAACTTGAAAAATCACAATTCTTTCCTAAAAGTCTGGTGTGCTATTCAAATTTACTGAAAACTTAACCTTCATCCTCAACCACTGCAGCACCCAGAAAAGCCACAGATTTCACTCAAGCCACAGTCATGCTTTTCCTGGTGTTCAGGATTGTTCAGAGTCCTTGAGTCACACAACAGCCTGCCTTGCATCTGAATCATCCCAGAGCTTGTGTCAAGTCACAAGAGAGAAGAATGCCATGGCCCCCTTGCCGTCGTGCTATTTGCAGCCCTAACATGGAGTCACTATCCCTTTTCTCAGTCCTGATCCTTTTACCTTCTACCTGCATCATGACATATAATTTGGCACTGCCCCAACTCTAGAAAGGTCTTTTCCCTGGTAGCTGAAGAATTGCTGATTTCCTTCTGTCATAAAAAGAAAAAAGAAAGCTTTCAAATTACTTCAGGGGAATTAAATAGTATCCACAAAATAAATAAGTCCCTTTGCAAGGGCTTGCATACACACGCACGTGCACACACACACACACACACACTTACTCACAGGCAACCTCCCAAAACTATTGGCCTGAAAACTTGGCTATCCCACAGATGCCCCTTTTGACATAACCATAGAAAAAGAGGTCAGGTCTTGGTCTGCAGCCTGAGCTCAGTCTGTGGTCTGCCCAGGGTCACTAAAGTAAAAGATTATCCAGAGAGCTGAAAGAACCCAAGTTCCCCAGTGTGCACACCGCCTAGGGGTGCTGAAACAAGGTTGGAAATACAACCTGGCAGGTGACAGCAGTGTGGGATATTAGCTTGTGGCTGCCCTTGGTGCTGACTGGCTCGCTGATATATTGGGTGCAGTTTGGCTACGCAGAGAAACTAGCTAAAGAGAGAGAGACCCATATACACAGAGTGAAAGAGAAATAGGGAGAGAGATCGAGAATCAGACTAAAGATCCAGGGAGACAGAATGAATGACAATGAGACAAAGAGGCAAGGGAGACAAAAGTGGTGCCCTTTTTACCTCAGTGTTTCCAGAAGTTAGAAATGAAACCAAAATGAACAAATTGCCATCCTGATTGGTGATATTGGAAACATCTTTTTTTTCCTTGAGGGGAGGGAAAGCAGATGATGTCTTCTCTTTATCCAATTTTTTAAATAATCTGCAGGGAGCTGGGGGTGAGGAGGAATACAGAACCAGGCAAGACAGTGACAGGAACAGGAGTCAAAGAAGAACAGTGAATGGACTATGAACAGACCCCAGAAGTTTGTATGTCAATCAAACTGCTGTGGTTTTATGACTCGGATTTCTCCTCGCCAGTGTTTTTTACTTTCTTTTCCCACCCTCCAAACTTTTTCCCTTACACCCTGCTTTATTGAACCTTAGACAATAGTGACCTCAGCACAGAGACTTATACCCAGGCAGCCTTAGCCTGAGGCGGGAGATGGGAAGGCAAAGGGCAAAGGTTTGACCCTAAAAAATATTTCTCATGGGGTCAGTTCACACTGCCTGGCCGGAGGGATTTCTTTCTCGCCTGATATTGTTTTCTCTCTTCGAGTAACTGATTTTCCCAGCCAAATCTTTCACTCCCATGCAGAGGGGAGTGATGTTTGCCTCTTCTGGGTTTGGATCTAAATATCTGTGTCCTGCTACTTCCCACTGAAGCCGTCACTTTTTTTTAAGTTGCCATTTCCTCAAGTCTCAGCCTGGTGCAGGGATGAACTGCAGCAGCTCCTGCATCTATGTAACCTCCCGCCTCCCTCCCCTACTCCGTGCCCACCCCTCTACCCTCCTCAGGTGACCCAGCATCTCTCAAAACTGCTGGGCTACACGTGGGCCAATGGGAAGGCATTTGTAAGTTGCAAATGTTCAAATTAACACTTAGTTCTGTCTCTGAGTCTACAGGGAAAACCAAGTCTGACTACTAATTACAGCTTTTGGGGGTGAAAATAAACAGAAGCATGGCAAATTGAGGCCTTGGTGCAGAGGAAAAAGTCTTCCTTTGGTTGCAGCATTTTGACATTTGAGATCCAAGAGCTGGAGAGGGGCCTCTAAGGGCTAAAAGGGGCCATAATTTCCTTGGGGGAAAAGCACAGTGCCTTCAGGCCTTGCCATTACACCCTGGGCATCAGAGCTGCAGGGATGCCCTCCGCATGTAAGTTGGGTTTTTGGTAAAAGTTGGGTTTTGGTGGGGAGGAAATTGTCCCAGGGGTCAGCAGAAGGTACAAGGGCACCATCATGGCTGCCCAACACAGCTGGTCCTTTTCTGCCCTATGAGCTCAAAATTCCCTCCACTGCACCAGACCTGGCAGAATTTCCCAGCCTTGTCATTATCACCCATGAAGACTTTTCTGACTGTTCCAGCTCTTGCAGTCTCTCATCCTTTATTGCCTTGAAGTACTTTTTTCTACTACGCTTTTGCCAATGTAACTTCTTTGTAGAGTTTGCTGACTTTTAGTTATTCTGCTCAGTCCTAATAAGTCAATCTGGGAAATACTATCTTCATCTTGGGAAATTCTTAGCCAGTACACCCTCAAATATTGCTTTGACATCTTTTTCTCTATTTTCTCCTATTGGGACTCCTACTAAAATATATGTTGAGGCTTTTTGATCTGTCTTCCAGATCGCTTATCTTTTTTTTTTTTTTTATGTTTTTCATCCCATTAGCTCTTTCTGCCTCATTTTGGGGTACTGCCTCAGCTTAGTCTTCCAGTTCCATAATTCATTTTTTGGTGTGTGCAATATGCTAGTCGGTCTGTTGGGTGCTTTTAAATATACCTGCACATTCTTTGGTGGTCTTCCCCCAAGAGGTGGCATCTAACTCCTCTCCCCTTCAATTAGGGCTAGTTTTAATGATTCTCATCTAATGAATAGAGTATGGTAGAAGTGACTGTGTAACTTCCAAGACTTGGTCACAAAGAACATCGTGGTTTCCTTCCTCCTTCCTCTATGATAACTTGCTCTTGGGGGACCCAGCTGCCATGTCATGAGGACACATCAAGTTATACTTTTGTAAGGCCCATTTGAGGAAGAACTGAGGTTATCTGCCACCTTCCCTTTGAGGGAGCCATCTTGGAAGCAGGTCCTCCGGGCCCAGCCAGGCCTTCAGATGACTACAGATCTGGCTGACATCTTCACTACAGCCTCAGGACAGAAGCTGAACTAAGAAGGGCCAGCCAAGCCATTACTGAATTCCTGACCAGAGAAACTACGAGATAATAAATGTCATTTGTTTTAAGCTACTAAGTTTTGGCATGATTTTTTAACTAATACAACCATAGACTCAATTATTTTATTCTACTATTTCTTTATTTCTGAAGTTTCTATTTTTTAATAACTGCCTGTTCTTGTTTCATTGCCTTCTGTTCATATTTCATCAAGCCCTTCCTTATTTTTGAAAATATTTAAATTATTTACTTTAAAGCATTTTTTTATTGCTCTATCATCTCTTTTCCTTGGATGTTGGTTCACCCATTTGCTGAATTTGTTATTTGTCTTTTGTGGTGTTGGACTTCCTTGGTACTTTGTAATTTTTTGTTTGTGAATTATCTTTTATGATAATTTTCTCCTATAAATATCCAGAAAACTCAGGGAAGTCTTAAGGAGAACTTGCTACTCAGGATTCAGGTTCAGGTTTCTCAGCTCAAAGTACTCTGCTTACCAGCCCTGGCCCTGACCATACAACGTGATCCCTATCATGCTGGGTGGCACTTCTCAGGACCTTAGTCACAACCTCAAGCCAGAGAGCAGGGTTTTTCTGTGACCCCATTCCCACCCTTAATGTAAGGAGTATGTTTCCAGGCCTTAGCTTTATATAGGCTGTATAACTCCAAGTCTAGACTTGCGGGAATATGAGGTCCCAGCCTGAGCCTATTGATTAGCCAGTCCCATCCCCAATTCCCACAAGCCAAACAGCAAAAGCCTCCAAATTCCAGTGTGGCCCATGTGTTAAATTATTTTATGGAAACCTCTCCAATTATAACTGCTATAAATTTCCTCTCTTGATTTGGGCATAACTATGTACCTGTTAATTTTTTTTCTAATCATTTATAAGTGTTTAAGTTCAAAAGAGAAAGCTTCAAGCTGTGGCCAGTGTATTTTCCCTATACCAGAAGTCTTATTTGCTAACTTTCGACATAATGTTTCCTCTCTCCCCAATCACACATAAGCTTCTAAAAGTCAAGGATAGGATTATGCCATTTTTTGCTTCTCTTTGGAAAAACAGAATGCCTTCAGCTTGGGAGTTGCTCTGTAAGTATTTGAGTAACTGACAGGTGATGTAATGGGGAGGTTTGGGAGCAAAAGGAAATAAAGCTTCTCCCATATTTCATCAGGACTTCTGACCCCCAGGTTTGGAATACTTCTAAGAAGGTGGTTTTTAAGCATTGAAATTATAGATATTTTGCAAATCTAATTAGACCCTCTCTCCAGGAAAAAAAATAATTTTTAATAAAAATAAATATTATATATATAATATATATATATATATGCTTTATATATATACACACACAAAAGAATTTTGCTTTATATATACATACAGACACACATACACAAAATTTTGCATTCTATTTTGGGGATCTAAGTAGTTTTAAAAAATTAATCTTAAAATGTAAAAATGTTTCTTTTTGTGCCCCTTAACACACTTTCTTTTGATGTTGAGTTATTTTTTTCCTGTCACCAAAGATCCTTTTTAAAATCATTAGAAATAACCCCGTCTAGTGTCCCTTCCTGGCAGACATGAAAGCTGAAGGCCTGAGAGCCTATGTGACTTGCCCAAGCAAATCATGGTGTGACCTCAAGCTATCTAGGCAACTCTAGGACTAGCTGTTTTGCACTATCTAGACTTCTTCTCCTCAGAACTTTGGGACTAGGTACACTCCTAGGTGGTAGCCCCACAAAAACGTCAGAATTAACTTTAGTTGAATCAGTAAATGACACTCATTTGTTATCACTATGGAATCCAAACTTCACCTTGTTTTATAAATACTCCCTCATACCTGGCCTTTTGCTGTGGATCAGTAAAGTCAACTGGTACATTTAAAAATTGGACCTACAATCTCAGCCCACTTAGCCAACTGAGCTCAAGTGTCATTCACTGTCAATTTAGCCAACATTTATTGATGCCTGGTATTTACCAGGCACTGCTTCTAACACTGGAGACACAGAAATGACCAAGGTCACACAGGACTCATTGGCTAATGGAATGATAGACATGCATAACTATAATAAAATGTATGTGCTGAACTAGGGGTGTGCACAATGTGGAAGACCTTTATAACAAAGAAAATTACAAATAATTTGAAAAAGTGAAAATTGTTTAAACTGCATACTCTATTCACCATGGAACAGATCTAGAAATGATTAACCCCACAAAATATCCTCAGCTCCTCAAAATTTTAAAAATTTACTCATAATTTTCAGCTAAAGAGATAAAAACAGTAGAGCTCAAGACTACATAGAAAATTATATGCATGAACTTATGAGATGCTCTCAACTCTATAGTCAGAAGGCAAATAAATAGCCTTAAATGTTTTCATTAGTAATTTTTTAAAAAGATAAAAAGAAACTAAACTTTCAAATTAAATGATTTAGAAAAAGTAAAGAATAAATGATTAATAAAAATTAATGTATCAAAAGAGAAAAAGAGTGGAGGATGTAAATATATCTGAAAGAAAAAATATAAATATTCAAAAGTAGGCTAAAAAGTATAAATAATCCACTGACATGAAAATATTTTTACTTTCACAAGAATCTTATGTGCCACACTACAACAAATAAAAATGAAGTTTTGTAAAATAGATAATTTTCTAAGAAAATGCAGATCACCAAAACTGTATCCAAAAGAAGTTGAAAAGTTGAAAAAACAAATGCTATGGAAGAAATTGGAAAAGTCTGCCAAGGGATTAGACCCAGATGGTTCTATGGGCAAATTCTTTCAAACTTTCAAGAAATCAACTATTCTATTGCTATAGAAAATGTTCCAGACCACACAATTTTTTGAAAGATCCCTGTTTGTTTTGTGAAGTTAGCATGATGCCAATACAGAAAGCTGACAAAGACAAAACAGCACAATAAACAGTCTAACAAAACTTTGGCCTATCTCATATTAGTGTAAGTAAAAAGATCAGTAAAAAGATAAAAACATACCAAGGGCGGGTTAAGTAGCTCATTATTCCCCATGTGGTTGAATATTTTTTCTAGACACTAAGCCAAAGCAGTAAGACAAGAAGAAATGAGAAGTGCAAACTTTGAAAAAGAGACCAAATTAACACTATTTGCATAACCAGTTGCCACCAACACAGAAAGCTCAAGGTAATAAACCATTGAAACTATTACCCAGTAAACTAGACAATTATAAAATAACTATATACAAAACGATAGTTCTTAAAAATGTCAGAGGTAACTACCTAGTAAATATAACAAGTCAAAGTTTCCATTTCCAATAGCAACAAAATACAAAGTATCTTGGAATAAGTTTAAGAGAAATGTGCAGGACTTTTATAAAGGAAAACATGCTTAACAAAGATCCATAAAAACTACCTGAAAATAGAAAGAATGGTATATATTGTATCTGAAATAAAAAATAAAAGTGAGATTTAATATTGGAAAGCTGTACATCCTACACAAGTTAATGGACTTTTACTCAAAATCACAAAGGGAACTTTTGGAATCTGAAAAAAATGTTTTGAATTTTGGAAATTGTTTTGAAAAATCAAGAAAAATGAGGAGAGTTTGAACTTCAGCTGCCAAAATGAATTACAAATCTAGTAAATAAGATAATGCAGAACAGAATAGAATGCACCCAAATAGGCCCAGTCAGATAAGAATTTGCAGGAACTGGAAAAGATAAAATGTTTAAGAAGTGACTCTAAGAATACTGGGTAACTATTTGAAATAAAATGTAAAATTCAATCCTAACCTCACATGGCATGCCAAAATTCCAAATGTATTGAAAAAATCAAATGTTCAAAAAAAGATAATGGAACAAAAATATCAATGAATATTGATCTGATAGTGTGTATGGAAAATTTTTCTATGAATAAAATTAGGAAGGAAGGGAGGGAGGAGAAAATGTTAATAGATTTAATGACATGAAAGTTACTTCTGGAAATAAAAATGACATAAAACACTGAAGGCAAATATTAACTTGATGAAAATATCTGCAACATGTAACAGATAAAGAATTAATATTATTACAATCAGCTCTTGCAAATCTGTAAGAAAAACAACAAAAATAATGTTAAAAATGAGCCAAGAAAATGGACAAACAATTCAAAAAAAGGAGAAAGGCAAATACCGTATAAATGAAATGTTTAGCTTCAGTAACAACCAAAGAAATTCATATTAAAACAAAGCACCATGTTTCATTTAATTTCAAAAATTGAAACACCCAAGCCTAGCGAAGGTATAGGGTAATGGCTTTTTAAGCAAGTTCTGTTGGCAGAGTTGTAAATTAATAGAGCACTTCTGAGGAGCTATTTAGTAATATGTATCAAAACCACACAAATATTTGCCCATTTACCCAAGGTTTCCACCTCTCAATTTTACCCTAAGATAATGATCAAAGCTGCGCACAGAAACGTGCATACAAGAACATTTATTGCAGCACTACTTCAATAAAGAAGAACGTGAACATATAACAGGGCCCTGGTTAAATGACTTAAAGCATAGCTACAGGTAAACTCATTAAAATCTTACCTGTAGATTATCTAATGACACAGGAAAATGTCCAAGATTCATTGCTAAAGAAAATGCTACAAAGCAGTATGCATAATATAATCTTGACTGTGTTTTAAAATTTTAATCGTGAAATTTGTTTAATGCCTGTCTTGTTCATTCTCACACTGCTGGACTGGGCTCATCCCTGGCTGCACGTTAGACTAGTCTGGAACACTTTTACAGAGTCCCCTGCCTGGGTTCCTCCCCCCACAAAAAAAAATTAATCAGAATCTCCATGGGTGGGTTGTCTTTTTCTTTATTTCGCCAAGTGATTCTAATGTGCAGCCAGTGCTAAAAACTACTGCTGTGTAAAGCAGTGGTTCTCAACCTGGGCATACTGCACCCAGGGCACATTTGGCAGTATCTAGATATATTTTCGGTTGTTATTCCAACTTGGAGAAGGGAGTACTATTGATGTATAGGGGGTGGAGGCTGAATTTTGTCCCTCCAAATGCATATGCCCAAGTCCCAAGCCCCACTACCTCAGAATGTAATAGTATTTGAAGATAGGTCATCAAAGAGATGATTAAGTTAAATGAGGCCTTTAGGGTAGGGCCCAAATCCAATGTTGTGAGTGATATCCTTATAAAAAGAAGAGAGACACTAGGGATGTGTGTGCACAAAGAAAAGGCCATGTATGGACACAACGGGAAGGCAGCCTTCTGCAAGCCAAGGAGAGGGGCCTCTGGAGAAACCAGCCCTGCTGGCAGCTCAATCTTAGACTCACAGCCTCCAGAACTGTGAGAAAATTAATTTCTGTTGTGTAAGCCTCCCAGTCTATGGTTTTGTTTCAGTGGCCCTAGCGAACGGGGATGCTGATAAATATCGTACAGTGTGCATCCCCCACAGCAAAGAATCATATGACCCAAAATGTCATTAGCACTGGGGTTGAGAAACGCTGCTCAAGGGCCTAGCTTGGTGCTGTGTGGAGATAAACAGTAAGTTTTCTTCACTAGATGAATGAGATATAAGTGGGTAAAAATCAGCAGGACTTGATCACCAATTGAATGGGGAGAGAAAGGGAGAGGGAAGAGTCAGGAATGGCAATCAGATTTCTGGTTGAGGGACCAGGTATAGGGGGAAGGTAGAATTCAGGAGGGCCGACAGTGGGAGTGGGGAATCAGGTGGAAGCCGAGGGGGGCACCTGGTGGAGGTGTTCAGTGGCTAGCCAGAAATAGGCTTCTGGATATACAAATGAGGCAATAGCTGGTGTATAGCGAGAGGTTCAGCTGCTGCAAGAGGACTGCCCCAGAGGAGCACCTGCAGTCAGCTAAGTACCTGCCATGGAACCTTGAAGAACACTAGTATTCAGAGAACAGGCCGAGTACCAAGGAGCCGGCACATCAGAGGAAGGAAGAAGAATGAGGCCTGTTGAGACCCTTCGTCCAAGGGCAGCCACATACACTATGGTGGTTAGTTTGACATATTGGCTTGGCTAGGCTAGAGCACCCAGTTATTCATTCAGGCTGATCTAGGAGTTGTAGGGGTATTTTGTAGGTGTGGCTTATATCTGCAGTCAGGTGATTTTAAGTAAAGAATAGGGTCCTCAATATTGTGAGGGAGCCTGATCCAGTCAGTTGAAAGGTCTTAAGGGCTAAACTGAGGTTTTCCTAAGGAAGAAGAAATCCTGCCTTAAGACAGCAACTCCAGCCCCGGACTGGCTTTCCTGCCAGTCGGCCAGCTCTATGAATTTCAGACCTGCCAGCGCCCATGGTCACACCAGCCGATCCCTCGCTCTGCTTCTCCGGAGAACCTGCATGTCCTGACGGGTCCAGAAGCTGAGGAAACGAGCTGATGACTGCTCTCCGCACCAGACACACTG
The DNA here is from genome assembly GCF_030020395.1 of Manis pentadactyla. Taxonomy (NCBI): domain Eukaryota; kingdom Metazoa; phylum Chordata; class Mammalia; order Pholidota; family Manidae; genus Manis; species Manis pentadactyla. Next base: position 185,415,558 of record NC_080020.1, on the reverse strand, counting down.
GCCGTGGCGACTGTGAGGGGACAGAGGTCACTCCACACCCATGGTGAGGGCTCCGGAGAGGAGAAAAGAGAAGAGAGAGAGGGCGCAGGAAGATTTTGAAGTTGTGTGCCTACCAGTGGAAATGAGGCGGTGCCAGGATGGCGGGACATGGATGGACCAAGCCCAGACCTAGGCACCAGCGCTGTCCCAGCCCACCCCTGCCACCCCTTGCTGAGGCTCACCACACTTCAAGTGTGGCTTCAAGCACTTTACACTCACTAACTCTCACCGCAAACCTTTGGTGGTGGGAAGGGCGGGGGTTCATCTTTATTTTACAGATGCAGCACCTAGACCTGAGAGACAATAAGTAAAACTTGAGATCCTTGCCTAGTATGACGGGGAGTCCAGTTCCAAATTCAAGCCTCTCTGATTTCACACTCCTGTTCACCACAAAGCTGTTTCTGCACAAGCAGCTTAGTGGAAACACTAGGAGTGGGGAAAGTGGAGTTGTAACGAGGCCTCTGCTCTGACTGGCTGCAGGACACATGCAGGCAGGTGGTGGGCATCAGCTGCAATGATGGAACGGCCACACTTTGGGGCCAGGCACCTGGGTCTGGATCTCAAGGCCACCACGTACCGGTTGGGTGGCCTTGGGCAGGCTTCTTACTCTCCCATGATTCAGCCTCCCGATCTTTAAAGCAGAGAGATATGACAGCTACCTTTAAAAGATGGCATTTTCTGAGAGTGTACATGAATGCCTAGCAAATGCTCAAGGAGTGGGAGTTCCAGTTTGCTCTCAGCCTTCCTCTGGCCCCCAGTTTTCTCACCCATTCCACTTCCTACAGGGTTGTTGGGCTGGTCCAATGAGATAATAAATGCAAGCGTCTTTGGTAAGTTCAGAGCATCCTCATTATGGGAGGACAGGATACAAACACTATACTTTATGCAACATTCACCCACAAGCTGTACAACCCTCAGTAAGTCATGTAAATGCCCTTTGCCTCAGTTTCTCCATCTGAAGTGCAGGCATAGTGATAGCTGTTCCACCTTCTCCAGCACTTGGGCTTCTGAGGACAAACAAAGGCAAGTTATAATTATTGTAAATTGAATTCCAGGCTACATGGTTACGTTGGACTTCTAAGTAGCCATATGCCATCCCCAGGACTCCCCATCCCATCCCCCAATATACATACCTCCCATATCCTATAATGTCAGCTCACTTGTCTCCTTGAGGACACACTAGCTCTAATTTTAAAGCATTTTCTTTTGTTCTTTCAGCTCCTGACTCAATGCCCACCCCATGCCCTGCTCCCCCTGTCGTCTCCCCAGAACTGACATATGGCTGAACTGAGATCCTTCCTCTGTTTCCTTTCTTGTTACTACATGTCCAGCAGTATTGCATTAAAGTGCTCAATGGGAAGGGTCAAGCTCAGTTTCAAGCCTGAGGTCTGGGATTACATCAAATCTGTAACGTTTATCTGCCCTTGCCATCAGCCAAATACTTCCCAGTTTAGGTATTGCTCACATCAAGAGAAGACTGAATTGTCTGGGCTGCAGCATGCCCTGCTCTCGCCTCCATTTTTCTTGCTTAATTCCAAGGGTAGAGCTCCCAAACCCACTTTGGCCCGATTAATGGTCACAGACAGTGTGGCTGTTTGAAGCCAGGCAGCATTTCTACCTAAGGTGGCTGTGGGGGCTGCTGTCAGAGGGAACAGACCACCTCCATCAGGCTGGAATGAGGACAGCCTATACAAAAGGCTTTTTGTTTCCATTAAATAAGTCAATTTGAGCCCCATTTCCATAGTGCCTTGCTCTCCCTGTGCCTCAGACACACAGTGACTGTTATTGTTATATGACAAAACTCCCCCATGATACCTCACAGGGACATAACTGGAGGTGGAGGCATTGACGTGCCCCAGACCCTGGCATCCTTGCAGCCCGCAAGAACATCAGGAGTTGCCCCCCAACCCCACGGCAGATGTGGTGTCCCAATCTCTTCTCTCACCCCTTGTGCATAAATCCATTTTATTACCCCTGAATCTACATTGAATAACCGGGTGCATCCCCAGTGCCTAGGGCAGTGCCTGAAACCCAGAAGGTACTTCATAAATATGTGTGTAGTGACTACATGAGGAATGATGCACAGATAAATGCAAGTGGGAGTTAAAAGGGAAAACAGAGTTTGGGGTTGGGTTTGGTTTGGTTTCATTTTATATTTAAATGAAAGAACAGAAGAAAGAACTGTAATTTGGATTCCAGATTAGAAGGCAAGTATGCCCAGGAAAAAGTAAGTTATTTCTTTGACCATTTGGGGGCATAGCTGCTGGCCAGCAGGTATCCACCGTTGGCAGCTCAAGGCATGGCTCTAAAAATCTCCCGGGTCCAAGAAATTTCATCCCCCAGATTCTGGGACATCTCCCCTGCAGCCTCTGCTCCTTCCTTCTGCCTTGTTTTGCTCATCTTGCTCCAGGTACACAATCTGAATGAGGTTACTTAACCCTGACAGCTTTCTCTGGGGAGCAATTAGAGCCTTTGAGATCTTACCTATGCTTCACCAGAAGTCTTCTCATTAAACAGTTATTTTAAATATTCCTAGGGCTTAAAACATTAAGATTTAAAGGCAACAATTGACTGCTTTTTTCCATGGCAGATCAGACCATTGTTTAACATGGTGAGAGCTACCACTGAGGTTATCGGAGTAGAAAAAGGGGGTCATGTGTTGCTGGAGAACAGAAACTGAGCTGGGAAATTAAAACCAAGATTGGTTCAGGGGCCAAAATAGTCAGTGTGATGGCTTCAGAAATCAGGTTTTGCAAGGGTCCTGCAGCCCAAAAGTCAGATGTGAGCTGGCCTCCAGGACTTCCAAAGCCCGGTAGCTCTGTGTTCCCTGAGCTGCTGGAAGGATGCCTACCACAAGGAGAAGTCTTCCCAGAGGAGGGGGCCACTGGCCTGCCTCGAAGGATGGCAAGCCAAGCGGCGAGAGCAGCAGAACACAAGGTATGGTGCTGTGAACAAGGGGGCGAGAGGCAGCGGGCCCAGCTGAGCTTGTGTGCAGAGGAACACGGAGTTCTTTTTACCAACCATGCCCCACCCTGCCAAGAGAATCTTGCCCTCCGCGGAAAGTGCTGTGGAGAGCACCAAGCACACCTGCTTCCTCTGCTGCAGGGGGTTCACAACTCAGTCATCTTGGAGTCTGGGTTTGTGCACTGCAGTTATGACAGGGTTTCCATGTATTCAAAATCTCTAAATGGTATCAGGTCAGGTCAGAAAATGGAAATGGATGTCATCTTCTTCAATCCTGAAGTTTACTGACCAAGGACAGGATGAGGCCTTTCAAGTGGGCAGGGAAAGATGAACACTTCCATTTGGTGTCCAGTTCAGGGCACATGGAAAACATCTCCGTGCTCCTCTAAACACTTATGGGCTTCTGTTTACCAAAACTTTCTCAGAAAGAATTCTTCACTTTTTTGAGTATGAGTTTATGAAGGCATCATGATAACTCAGTAAATAAGTCCCCACACAGAACAAACTCACAGTTTTTTGCCTTCTTCATTATTTCCTCTAAAAGCCCTTGTTCACTTTGCAGGGCAGGGCACAGCCAGAAAGACCAAGCCCACATAAGTTCGCCTTGGGTTCCATCCAATTCCCTTGAGCTATTTCCATGCTCACGAGGACCCCACCCCAGCAGGCTCCGCGGCCATGCCTCAGTTGAGATTGTAGTCCTTGGTGATTACCCCATGCCAAAGCCTCCTTTCTGGGCATCTTCTTTCCAGGGTCCAGTAAGGTAATGTAAGCTTTTTATTCTAATATCTTGAATTTTAAACATCGCCTGTAGACGTTGCCTGCAGGCAACATTGGTCCTCCCTTTACCAATCCTTTTATATTTGGAACATTCCCACGACAGCAGTCCTGTCTTCCCAGTGTAGTCAGCACTTTAACTCCCAGCTTCTTCTGCAGCTAAGATGCAGGCCTGTGACCTAGCTCTAGTGTCATCCACACAACCAAAGGCTGTGTTCTGGAAATGAGGAAGTGAGCAATGGGAGGAACCAGGCTCTGCCAAGACAATCCCTTTGACTGACCCTAGTAGCAGCAGATGAGTCAGGCTTTGGAGGACCAGGCACAGTTTCAGACCCAAAAGTGGCCCTTATGCTGGAGGGAGCAGCTCACATAACAGAGACGATGAGTTCTCAACGGCTGCAATGGCGGTTTCATCTTCAGACCAATTTTACAATGGGGGGCAGTGAGGGCATTTTTCCTAGAAACTTACTCTGTTGTCTGTGAACAAGAATGCTGACAGTGGGCATTTTGGGAGAACAAGGGATAGGAGCCTAGGGATGCACAGACCTTTAACAGTTGGCAAGGTAGGGGACAGGGCCCATCCCTTCCTAGGGATATAGGGAACTCATTCTTTCATTGCAAAGCAACATCATAAGCGTAATCTGTTCTTTGAATCAGTGATGTACTGCAGATTGTATGTTCCTTTGACGTCCACTTTAGGCTGCAACACAGAAGAGCTTCAAAATGTGACCTCGGGCCGGGGTTAAGCTTCCATGATTTTCCTTTCCCCTCTCTCCCCCAGCCCTCGCTCAAACCTCTTTTCCCCCCACCCCTCTCCCCTTTGGCAACTTACAGCTCTTTTCCTCTGTATTTCTGCCTAGCTCAGTCTTTATTTACTTGAGCCCTTTCCAGACGCCCAGTTACCTCCTGTCTCAAACACTTCTCTCCTGGGAACCTCAGAATTGCAATCAACCCTTTTAAAGTATAGTAACTAAAAATAGCTTAGGATATTATCCTTTGTCAGAAGTATTTGCATGATAACAGGAATCAAAGCCTTGGACTAAAAGAACTACACTTTCTAGTGAAATTCTAAGCATCAGCCCAGTCAGTAAAGGAAACTTGTGTTTGATAGGCTTCCACATTTGTTTTGGGCAATGAAGTCTTCCCAGGGTCACTATAAAGCCATCGTGTGTAAAGGAAGGACTCTAACACTTATAAAAAGGTATTGTGCTAGATGCTTTTTCCAACCTTGTCACACTTACCCCTCTCCCTCCCTCCTTCAGCACCACCAGCCTCACCTCTCCTCTGACACCAAGCCCACTCCAGCCTCAGGCCTTTGCATTTGCCAGTCCCTCTGCTGGAAGCACTCTTTGCCCAGATGCGTGCACAGCTCCCTCTCTTATTACTTTCAGGTCTCTGCTTAAGTATCCTTAATTAGAGACACCTCCCCTGAACCCCTGCCCCTCACCCCTACCCCTGGTACCCTCATCCCCCTCATTGCTCTATTTGTTAGCCATATCGATGATCACCATATGGCATAACTATTAATTTACTGTCCATCCTCCTCCCCACCCCACCCCCACCAGAATGTAGGTTCTTAAGGGCAGGGATTTTACTTCCTCCCAGCACTCCCAGCACCTAGAGCGATCACTGGCATGGACCAAGTACTCAATAAAATTTGTTGAATGAAATAAATCTATACAGAATAATGTAAACATCATTCTTATTTTCAGAAAAGTAGTGATGATCAGAAAAATTAAATGAATTGTTCAAGGTCTCCCAGCTAACCTGTGGTGAAGCCTGCACCCAAACCTGAGTCTGTACAACGAAAGAGACCAAGGTTGCTCAGCCCACCCACCCAAGGCATAGAGTAAGGCCAACCACATCAGTTCCTCAGTGACCTTCCAACCCCTGCCTGGTACTTTTACTGCTTAAGGTAATACTGGTTGCTGCAACTAATAAACTTTCATAACTCACTGGGTTAAACAATGAAACAGCCTGACACAGGTGCTCCAGGTAGGAATGTTTTCCCAGGGACCCAGGCTCTTTTTAGCTTGTGGATCCACCATCTCTGACATATGGCTCACAAGGTTGGCCTGGGAACCACTTCAACTCCAGCCAGCCTGAAGGGGAGCAGGGCATGGGGATTGTGGGGAGGCGAGGGGTAGTACACTTCCGCTCACACAGTCGGCTAGCACTCGGTCACTTGCATGGCTGACCTGACTGCAAAGGAGCCTGGGAAATGTGGTATGGCTATGCGCCCAGGAAGAGGAGAAAAGAGGTATGGTGATCAATTACCAGCTTTAAGAAGATCCAAATGTCATCTTCTATTAGTAACTCAGGTTTTAGAATGCCCCAACTGCTGAGTGGAGAGGCACCATGCAAAGGGTGAACCATCCGGATCTAGAATTCAGTCAGTCTTGGGTTCAAATCCCACGCCCTGCACTGACTACTTGCTTGACCTTAGGTAAGTAACTTAACTCTCTAAATCTCAATTTTCTCAACTATAAAATGAGGACAGTAATATCATCTGCTGTTCATCAAGCTGTAGAAAGGAAAAGCTGAGACTCCAATGGTGGTTGGAGCCCTGACAGTCCTTACACATGGCATTACTGGGGTGGGGGGAGGGAGCCCCAGCTTCCTCTCCTGGTGATCTTACTTCCAAGGTAGCCGGTGGTCCAAAGAGCCACTCTGGGTCTCAGAGCGTCAACCAGACACAATTTGTCCCCACTTGATAAGTGCCCTGTAAGTCTGTCTGTTGCATCCTATTGATGGTTTCTGACAAATCCCAGTGTTGGTTTGTGCAAGTATATTTGAAATGCCCTCTCCATTAACACAGGAGCTCTTCTATTAACTAATTACACATTGGCTTTCCCTGAGTTAGCCATAGCCCAGGCCGAAGAGGCCAAGTATGGTGGCCCCTGTATGGAGAGAAGGTTTGTGCAGATGGCTAGGGGCTAAGGTGGACATGGGAGTTGCTGACCCCTCTCCGTGCCCTCCTGCCAATCCAGTTAATGTGGGAGAGGCCTGCTGACAAGAAGGCCCATGGAAGAGTCGCTCCCAGCCTCCCTCAGGAATGTTTTCAAGGGATTTGGAGAAACTCAGGTTTTCAGAAAAATACTGTAATTCAGAAAAAAATTAAATGAATTGTTCAAGGTCACCCAGCAAATACATGGTTTGATTATGGTGGGGTCCTGATGGGAAGAACTCTGGTCTCAGAAACTGGAGCCCCCACTGCTGGTTCCAACCCCATGGCCAGTATCTGCAGGGTCAGCCCCAGGCCAGACCAAGAAGCAGTGGTCTGCCCGTTCCCATCTTCTACAGTGACTTCCTCCATGTTGGTCAAAAAAAGGCCTCAGCTTTGGAGTGGAGCAGCTCTGACTTCAAACCCCCTCTGCTGGGTCAGTAAGTTGTATAACCTCTCTGAGTCTCAGCGTCCTTGTGTGTAAAGTGGGAAGGTCCATCTTGGGGTGACTATAAAGATTGACTATGAAAAGGGGTAACTCAAAGTAGAGACCAAGTAGATATTAGTGGGTAGGAGTTTCCCTACTCCCACTGCTACCCTGGGATCTCCCATTTCTGTAGGCCTCAATGTCTACGCCTGAAACATCCTCGAGTCACCCTCTGATGTCGTCTCACTAATGTAAAGCGCTGTGCAGCCGGGGATGGGGGAGCTCGCTCCACCTTGAACAGTGATGCAGGTACCTGTGACCAGTGGAGGGGGCCCATCAGAAACCCATGTACTGGAGTCTGAAGAACCTCTTGAGGGACAAGTCCTCCTGAAAGAAAGTCAGACATTATGAGCTTCACCCAATAGAAAGCCTTCAGCATGGAAAGGGAGTAAGGACACTGAGTTGGAATCATTCAAATATATCCCAGCTACCTGGATAGGTGGCTAGGTCCTGGACGTAGAAATAGGAATAGAAAGAACTGAGCTCCTTCCAGTTAGAAGATCATAAGAGACTTGCTCTCATCCTAACAATGAGGACAAGCCAGATAAACTACAAAGTCACAATTGTTTTAATACCATCAGAGAGCCAAAGGTGCAAAGAAGTGAAAATGAACTAAAATCTCAAAAAGTGAGGATCCTTTCCTGGCAAGGAGAGAGCCATGGTGCTTTCATCACTGGTGAAGGAGCAGAGAAAGAGGAATCTGCCGTGGATGGGGATGAGGAGAAAGCCACCACACTCTTGAGAAACTGAGAGTAGTGAGTGGGTTGGCATGACGTATTCGGAGCCCGAGGAGCCCCAGCCGGACCGTGACTCCGCATCACCCCATCAACAAGCTCCCGTTGTTCCCATCTAAGCCCCGAGGTAGAACGCTGAGGGCGGGGGAGGGCAGGGTAAGAGGGCTGAGACACATCCCCCTAGTTTCCCAGGGCCTCCCCCAGGTACAAGCCTGGAGCTGGGGGTATGGCAGGAGCTCTGAGGCACTGAGGCGGGAAGCACACCGCAGCCATCCTCTGAACGATGCGGGCAGGGCATCTGGGGAGAGGGAGAACTTTCAAGGTGCAGAAAGCTGGGGGCAAACGTGGACAGCAAACAGATTACTCTCCAGTGAGGGGGGCGTTGGGGGAAGGAAGCTGGCAGCAAGATTATAAGACATAAAGAATTTTCTGGAATTTCACCAGTGCTCAAGATCCCAAACCCTGCAAAAGGGAGTCATGATTCTTTTCCTCAAATTGTTTTAAGTCGGTGACAAAATGAATTGAGCTGAATTGAAGTTGCCATCAAGCCCAGACTCAGCTAAACTACACAGGGTATCAACTCAACACCCCCCACACATGCCCTTGGGAAAAAAAGATGACCTCTTGCTGGAGGTCACTACTGTTAGCTATATAGCTGGTGTGCTGTATTAAAATCAGACAAAGTAGACTTCAAGACAAAATATATTACCAGAGACAGAGAAAGTATTTCGTAATTATAAAAGGGTCAATTCATCAGGAAGACCTAACAATCTGAAAAGTATATACACTCGTAACAGTGTTTCAAAATTCACAAAGAAGAGAATGACAGAACTAAAGAGAAATCCACATCCATATTTGTAGATTCTAACATCCCTCTCTCAGTTATTGATATAACTAATAGACCCAAAAAAAAGAAAAATCAAGAAGGGTATAAGAGTTGAACACCACTTTAAAACAGCTTGAGACAATTGACATTTATAAAACACTATTCCTCAAACCTGCAAATACTCATTAATTTCAAGTGCACCTAAAACAGACACCAAGAGAGACTACATATTTGGCCATAAGACAAATCTGAAAAAATTATCAAGGCTCAACGATATCAAAGTATCAAAATAATATTCTCTCATCACAATAGAACTAAGTTAGATATCAATTAGAAAAAGATATCTAGAAAATCCTGAAATGTTTCAAAACTTAAACACCATCTTCTAAATAATGCATAAGTAAAAGAAGAACTCACAAGAGTAATTAGAAACAATTTCTAACTGAATAATAAAGAAAATATAACAAAATTCATGAAATAGAAATAAAGCTGAGCTTAGAGGAAAATTTAGAGCTTTAAGTGCATAGTAGAAAAGAAAGGAATAGACCAAAGGCCTGAATTTCTACCTTGAGAAGAAAAAAGATCAAATTCAAATCAATACTAGGAAGAAGAAAACAAGTAATAAAATTAATAACAGAAATAAATTGAATAGAAAATGGACAAAGAATTCAAAAAATTAAAAGTTGAATATTTGAAAAAATTAATAAAACCCATAAATCTTAAGCAAAACTCATCAAGAAAAAAAGAAAACACACATTGTCAAGGAGTAAAACAGGAGATGCCATTTCAAATTCTACTAAAAGAATAATTAGGAAATGTTATGTACAATGGATGCCAAAATATCACCAACTTATATAAAATGGAAAAATTCCTTGAAAATAAAACTTTTCAGACCTGAAATAAGAAGAAACAGGAAATCTAATGGTCCTATTAGAGAAATTAAACTCATGATTAAATACCTACCGACAAAGAAACCTCCAGGCCCAGTTGGCCTTACCAACTAATTATGTAAACATTTAAGGAAGAATTAATGCCAGTCTTACACAAGCATTTTCAGGAATTGGAGTATTTCCCCACTTGCCCCACTTGTTACATAAGGCTCATATAACTCTGATATCAAGGGCATTATAAGAAAAAGACAAACAAATTTATAGGCATTATAAGAAGAATAATACAAATATCCTTCATGAACATATATGAAAAATCCTTAACCAAGTGTCAGCAAAATAAATTAACACACACACACACACTTCCATGAAGTTGATCTGGGAATGCAAGATTGGTTTAACATTTGAAAATTATTCAATGTAATTAAAGGAGAAAAAAATTACATAATCATCTCATTAGATACAGAAAGAGCAACATTATACAGAAAGTTCAAACAAGGATGATAGGAAGAGGGGGGATCTTCCTTAATCTGATAAAAAGAATCTATAATAAACCTTAGAAAAGAAAACCATTGTCAATTGCAGACAATTTGATTAGATAGGTAGAAAATCCTATGGCATATACAAAAGAAGGATTAGAACAAATAAGTGATTAGCAAGGTCACAGGATATAAGGCCAATATATAAAAAGCAATTTAACTTCTATATAATACCAATGAATAATTGGAAAATAATTTTTAAAATCCTATACACAATATCATCAAAAACATTAAATATCTAGAAATAGATCTATTGGAAAATATGCAGGCACAAAAGAATTTTGCAGAGGGAAATTAAGAGGTTAATAAATGGAGAGATATACCATGCTCATGAACTGGGTGATAAAATATTGTTAAATGTCCACTCTGTGTATATGGATCTACAGATTCCATGCTATTCCAATAGGCCTTTTTGAAAAATTCACAAGCTGAGTCTAAAAGTTATATAAGCACAGAATATCCAAAACATTTGAGCAAAAGTAACAAATTTGGAGGACTTGTACTATATGATTTCAAAACTTACCATAAAGTTATAGTGTGATATCAGTGTAAGAATAGACAAATAGGTCAATAGAACAAGATAGATAATCCATAAATCAGCCTATACATATACAGTCAATTGATTTCAACTTTTGTTAAAAAGGTCTTTCTAACATAAGGTATTGAATCAACTTTGAAAAACAAAGTAAACCTCTACATCTACCTCACTCCTTACAAAGCAATTAATTCAAGAAAGATGGATCACAGGCCTAAATGTAAAGGTAGAGCCATACAGCATCTGAAAGAAAACAAAGAATATGTTTGCCATCTTGGAGTAGGCAAAGATCTTCTAGGATGGTTACAAAAACACTAACAGTAAAGAATAAATTGTTTTATTAGAATCATTCTGGGGCAATTGTATTTTCCAAAAATGTCTACAGCAACATTTCTAACTGAATAAAGAAAATATAGCAATATTTGTGAAATAGAAATTGGAGGTCATGGTACTTAGTCTTTCCAACAGCCCCATCTAAGGTCTATGCTGATAGTATAAATGACCATGCATGTGAGTGATCAAGATGATTTCAGCCTTTACGTCACCCCCATAAACACCAAAGACAGAAACCAGCTATCCCTACTGAATCCTGTCAAAATTAAGATTTGTGAGCAAAATAAATGTTGTCATTATTTTTAGTTAAAAAAAAAGAAATGGGGGATAGTATGTTATGTAGTCATAGTCTCTGGAGCAATATTAAAACAGAAATGATTCTGTGAATCAAAAGACACCGTTAAGAAAATGCATAGGCTATCCATAAATTGGGAAAAAATATTCACAATACATATATCTGACAAAGGACATGAATCCAGCATACCCAAAGAGTATCTACAAATCAAACATTTAAAATCCAGCAGCCTCTATTTTAAAAAATAGGCAAAAGACACTTCACAAAATAAAGACATGCCCAATTAAAAATGAAAAGGTACTCAACATCATCTTGAAGTGAAAATTAAACCATAATTTCATACCGACTAACATGATTAAAATAAAAAGCACTGGCAAAGCCAAATGTTGGAGACAATAGCGAACAAGTAAAATGCCCTTCATATTGCTTGGTGTAAGTATGAATTGGCACAATTCCCTTGGAGAACTGTTTGGCTGTTTCTTATAAAGTTAAATATACATCTATCCTATGACCCAGCAATTTCATGACTTGTTCCTTTCACAAGAGAAATGAAAACATGCTTCCACAAAAAGACTTGTATAAGAATGTTAATGGCACCATTTTTCCTAACAATAAAAAAATGGAAACAATCCAAATATTCACCTATTGGAGAATAGAAAAACAAATTGTGGCACATCCATTCAAGTGGATATAACTTACAAATATAAAGAATGAACTATTGATTCTTGCAACAACATGGATGAGTCCTGAAAACAGTCTTTTAAGTGGAAGAAGCCAGACACAAAATAGTGTATAATGTATGATTCTGTGTAGGTGAACTTAAATCTGATCCAAGATGATAAATTAGAAAACGTACTCTGGGGAACAAGGGAATTAACTCTAAAAGGATACAAAGAATCTTTTGGGATGTTCTTTATCTTTTTTGATTACACAAGCAAATACAATGGTCAACACTCATTGAACTGAAGATCTGTGCACTTTATTGAAAATAAATTATACTCAATTAAGACTTAGAAAGAGATGTTTCTCAAAACACTGTAATACATTGGTTCTCAAGTAGCCTTTCTGTGGGACCCCTTCTAACAAAGAAGACAAAGGCAATTCCCCATCCCACCCCTCCCAAACCCTCCACAGTAGAGCAGTAGATTGGCCCACAGAGGCACTGATTAGGACACTGGGGAGAGCAGCAAGACATGCAACAGCTATCCAGGGTCCATCGGCAGGAATAAGCTTGTTTACAGAGTCCCAGGAATACCAGTGTAAGTAGATTTTGAAGGGGAGGCCCAAGGTCATGAGTTATGCAGGTAGGAATAATGAACCAATCAAACGTGTGATTTTATTCATACCCTCAGCAACCTGAAAAAATTTAACAATTCACCCCAATGAGTTTGCTCAACTTACTGTGTTTCCCAAGTCACCATATTCCCCCTGCCCCTACCAGCTACCTCCTCTACCCAACTGATGAGTTCTAATGTCTTGCCATGTCTTGCATATATACATACTATTATGCTCCAAATGTGTATTTTCCAAAGTGTATGTAGACACAGATTATTCAGATAGAAGCTCAGTTCATTACTGAGTTCACCATCTTCTCAAACAATAAGTGCTAAAAGTAGAACTTCTATTGATGGAAAGCTTCTTCTCATGAGCACCGCAATCCAAGTGCAATCCAAATCCCAGTAAAATGGCTAGGGTGACCGTGTCTTCTACTCCCTGCCAGTGTTACAGACAGTGGAGAAACACCCAGGAAGACACCTGGCAAACAAAGACCTGGGAGTGTTAACAGTCTCTTCCCTCAGGACTAGCAAATGAGTCAAAAGTTTATTTTTGCAAAACCAAGCAGAGGACCTTAGTGATGGCAGAGGAATGGGTCTGTCCAGTGAGTCAGCCTCTTCCCATTCCGATTACTGCCACCTAAGTCAGCCCTTCGCTGCCTTGCCTTGGGACTCTGGAGAAAGCCTCCTCACCTCTTACCAAGCCATAGAATGCTTCCTGCTTCTATTCAGCACAGCCAGAGCCGTCCTTCCAATGCACGGCATCCGCATGTGCTCTTGTGCACGAAGTCCATCAGTGGTGCCCATCAATACTGCACTGCCTTCCACCAAGAATACTTTCTATACTCTACTGATCCTTAAAGGCCCAGCTCAAGTCCTACTGCTTCCAAGAAGCTTCTCTTCATGCGTTCTTGGATGAGGTAGAGTGCTCACTCACTGGAGAATCTCAAGAAGAATAACTCAAGGACCTGTTCACAAATCTTTGTTGGTTCCCTATTTTCTATTGAATTAAAAAAAGAAATACCTCAGACTGGCACTCAGTATGGTCTACAACATGATCCCTACCAGATTTCCATCCCACTTTTCCACCACACCTGGCCTACTCTTCAGTTAGTCCTGAGAACTCCCTGCACATGCCCACGTCTCTGTCTTTATTCATGTTCTCTCCACCTGGTATTCCCACCCTCTGATTGTCAAAATGTGACTGATCTTTTGAGAGTTATTTCAAATGCTATTTTAACTCTGCTGCTTTCCATATATTATGCTCCTCCCAAGTCCCTTAGCAGCTTGGTTTTTTTTCCCTGAGACTCTTAAAACCTTGGCATTTCAGTTAAGGCTACACTTGAGGGACATAAGGCCACTGAGGATGGAGACTGAGCCCTTTGTGCACTGCAATCCCTGCATCAGCACTGTCCATGCCTTGCACGGGGCTTCGGAATCATTGGGGAGGGACACTGGAAAGCCCATGTCTTGATGGCTGTACAAGGCATGCCAGCACTGAGTGGGAAGTCAGACAAAATGGCATATAGAGCCCCTTCCAATTCTAATCTCCCAGGAGCCTGAGAAGGCTCTAAGAGACCCCTTGAATTCTGCTTTTTCTGAATTCCTTTGGCCACAAGTCACAATGTTACGACTGGTTTTGTTGTTCTTGCTTATATTTAATTTTTTGCAAAGATAATACATTCACACAGTTCAAAAAAATTTTTTTGTGATTAAAAGGTACAAAGGCCATCTTGCCCCTCCCCCACTCCTGTCACGTGACCGCTCAATTAACCACTCTTACTAGCTTTCTGTATCTTCCTAGTTTTTTGTGTGCAAATATAAATCTATGCCTTTCTATTTTATCATACAAACAAGAGCTTGCATTTGTTTTTGCAGTTGAGGGGGGCGGTTAAATTTGCCTCACCAGCTGCAGGTAAAATTGCTGTGTGAGGTGTGTATCTTAAAGCTCCTTTATGCCCTGCTATGCCCAGCTCAAGGCTCAACACACACAAATGCTTAAATATGTGCTTCTTGCTTGGCTGCCCTTCTCCAGCTTTCTCTGCCCTGTCTGGAGCTGAGAGCATGTGCCGCACCCACAGCTTCAACGTGCGAGGAGAGACCCTTCACTCTCACTTCCTCTGAAACATTTTTAGAGAATGATCTGAGCCCCAGGGTGGGTCAGGGCAAGTTTCAATCCGTGCTATACCAGGCCTCCTTCCACCTCTCAATTCAGTGGAAGAGAAGTCACAATTCCCCAGGGAGTCAGGAGACTTGGAGCCAGCAGCAGCTGTGGCCCCAAGTGGCTGTGCGACTCTGGACAAGTCATCTGCCCACTTAAGTCCTCGTTCTTCAGAAGACCTTCCTTCCAGCACCGGTGCAGCCCTAGGCAGGGTCTCCACCTCAGCTCTGAGGATGTCATGTGCTGTGGGTGAGGGCATGTTTGCACCCAGGTGTCTGTGGAAGGTACCCAGGGCACTTCCTGGCCCTCTCTGCTCTCTGGTCATGACAGCACAGCCCTTGCTGCAGTCACGATGCGGGGTGTGAGCATCTCGGGCAATAGTTTCTCTCCAGGCCCACAGACAGCTGTCTGCACAAAGTAAGACTGAGCTTTTCTGGTAAATCAAGAGAGGGGTGGATGGGTGAAATAGGTGGAGGGAATAAAGAGGCACAAAATCTCAATCATAGTATAAATTAGTCACAGGGATGAAAGTATAGCATAGAGAATATAGTCAAAAGTTCTGTAACATCTTTCTAGTTTGACAAATAGTAACCACTACTTGGGGTGAGCATTTCAAAATAAGGCTCCATGATTGTCCAGACATGGGCCCCAAGAACACAAGAGCACATCTGGGAAGTCCAGGTTCCTATCCACGCAGCCTTCAAGGCCAGCACCCTTGTCGCCCCACCCTCTGAGCAGGTGGCACCAGAATGGGGAACTATGTGGTTCCCAAGAGGCTCTGTTGGGGAATTCCTCTCTGCCCCATTACCCTCCTCACCTGACTCCATCTGCCTTTAGAGATGGGAGAGAGCTGGCCTGGAAGGGACCTCCAAGGCCATCTGGTCCACCCTCTCAGTCTACTGATTCAGAAACTGAGTCGAGAGAGAGGAAGTCACTCACCTGGGACACACAGCTGCCTGAGGGGAAACAGTCTTCAATGACAAGCCACGCAGCAAGTCTCAGAAAAGCCAGCCAGGACATTCTCCCACCTCTGGAGGCCTCGTGTGCACGTCCATGGTGAGGCAGGTGCCACACCCAGGCTCTCCTGCTGGGGAACAGCGTGCGAACATGTCTCCGGACACAGCCAGGCAAACCCTGCTCACGGTTTCCTGCTCTGGCAGGAAGCCCGGTTGGTTGATTCCATTCACCACACCAGTGATGAAGACTAGCTGCCTGCCTGCCTCCAGGGTGTTATGTTGGTTATAAACTCACTGTGGCTGTCATGAGCAGGACAGGCAGGGAGGAGAGCCAGGTGACAATGTTGTCTTCAGCTGACCAGGCTTCAGGCTGAAATTGGGAATCAGGCCTGAACTCAGACCAGAGAACCCTGTCACTAGGAGCACTGTTTTCTGCACAGCTACAGGCCATCATGGCCTGCCAGATTAACCTCCCTTTACTGAGTTATCCCCACTTCCGTCTGTCTGTCTAAAACCCTCCATCTCTGTACATCAATGATACCTTAATAAAACAAAACAAAACAAAAACCTCCATCTCCTTCAAAAAGCAGCTTCGAGCTGCCTCTTCCATGAAGCCTTCTGTGGCTGCAGCTCCCTCTGTCTTAAGGTCTCCATCTTCTGAACTGGGCACCATGAAGTGTGCTGGGCCACTCTTTAGAACATGTGTATGCCCATGATCATATGACCAAAGGCTGGGAGTCTTCAAGAGGAGGCTAGTGTTCTTAACACCCTCCACAGCCCCTCGCCCGCCAAACACACAAAACAGGCATGTCAGCAACTTGCTGGGCATCTGACTCCAGTTTCTCCCACTAAAGGAAAGTGAAGCCAACCTGTGTGTGCCACACTCCGGAACCCCAGGAGGCTCTACAGGGAGAGGAGTGTGTGGTGGCTTATTGTCTCCAGGGTATGAGGCCCTGGGTCATCCTGGGAACCCATGTTGGTGAGCTCCACGCTGTCTCATGGACCAGCCATTGTGGGGCAGATCAGGATCGGTAAGTCCTACTTTTTATCCTCCTTCTAACTGTCACAACACACACACACACACACGTACACAAGGCCTTTGCGTTTTTCCTCCTTGGCTACTCCTGAAATCTCTTTGTACCCAGTTCTTCCTTGATGGATAAATTTGGACAGGTGTGATTGATCACAGGGCTTTTTTATCATATGGACTTTTCATGTGGACCTGAGTAAAGCTCATTCCCCAGTCTGAATATATTACCCCACAACCACACTGTCCCCAGTCCCTTCCTCTAGCTCTAAGAAAAGTCCTGTGAAAATGGCTCTCCGCACCCATTCTGGAGGGATCAGAGCAAGTAAAACCAGAAGTGAGGAAAAGCAGCAGTAAAACCTAGCACCACCACGCTGCTGCCCCTCACAGAAGCCCCAGCCAACATTTAGAAAGACCCTGCAATTTCCAGACCATTCCGGTCAGTCATAATCTGGGGATGACCTGAATGCTTGATTTCTCTTTCCCTGTGATTTGTGGCTTATGGAACTCAAGATTCTTGAGTCCAAAACAGTGTTTTTGCTCATTAGGCAAAGTAGCAGGGCCAGGCAGCAACGGCTCTCTCCAGCCTGCCCCCACCTGGCCCCAGCCTGAGGCAGAGGAAACCTCCTTGGCAAAAGCTAAGGGTCTCACAGCGACATTAATTCAGCTACATTCTACACGTGTAATAGTCCTGAGTAGTAGTTAAGCCTGTAAATCCATTATTTATGATGCAGAATTGCATGTGCAATGCGATGTGGATATATTAGCATCACTGTGAGAAACTTAACTTTTCAATGTCCTTGTTTTGAGAGGTACAAATTTTACAACTTGGGTAATGCGTCACCAAACATTTCTCACATTGCTACTGCTATATGTGGTTCAAAGTGGTTGGGTATATTTAAATATAGAATTTCCCCTACCTGATCACAATGAACAAATTAAAAATGGCTCAATCATTTGCATCCAAGTTCTGGGTTTCTTGCCATTGCCCTCGCTTCCCTATTGTAGTACTGAAATCAGACCTTAACTGTACTTGTGAAACAAAAACAGGGGAGGCCATTTCCATTGCAGAACAGAAAGTCATAGGCAAGCACCTGCATTTCTCTCTTTGTTGGCTTAAGGTGGGGTGGGGGGGAGGAGGAAGAGGAATATTTCCATTTCCACATCTCAACTGCAAGTCAGAGATTGGGAGATTTCTGGGCCTTGAATGCCTGCTCTTGGAAACAGCTACACCACCAGCACGTTTCGGCATGGACAGAAGAGAAGAACTAATCCAAGTGGTTAAGGCAAACATACCAGATTATCACAAGCCCTGTTCCCTTTCTGAATTGCACTGATCTGGAAACACAATCTACCACTTTCCAGTGCCATGTTCCATGGAGCTGAGAATTCTAAATTCAAATGGGTTTCAGATGGTTGTGAAGGTTCATGTGTCAAGGCTGAAGAACAGGATACATTTTAGCAATCTATTTGCTTTGTAACTTCAAAAGAGCTAGACAGGACAGGTAGGCTTCCATTTCTACACTTAGCCTACTCCTCTCTCAGTGGTGGGCTGGCTTGCCATTTCCAAACACACACTCTTTGTTTCAGTCAAAACCACAATCCCACTGACTCACCTGCTCATCCTTAAACTACACCATCCTCTCTCCCAGCCCTGTTCTTCTCCATACCTCACCAGGACTGCTCCCCATCCCAGCCTTTCCAAATGCTCTGCCCTTCCATGCTTCATTCAGCCCACCTCCTCTCTGAAGCCTCTCCTAACACCTTCTGCCCTCTCTGCAATTCTGTAGTGCTCCCTGCTAGGCCACCAGTCTTGTCCTGTGTAAAGACTTTTTAATCACCTAGTGACCAGAACCAGCTTGCCCCTCCACCCTTGGGGACCTCTGGAGGACCCTATCTTATTGTCTGTGCATTCCAAACAATGCCTGACAGTCTTGAGTTGAAAGTTGGCATAAATACTCACCTCTACTTGGAGGAAAAGCTGGCAGTTACAATCAAAAGTTTAAATGCACTTGGCCTCTAACCCAACATCCCCACTTCTAGGCATACAACCCTGTAGAAATACTTGCTCACTTACACAAAGAGATGCTAATACCTGCCTCACAGGACTGCTGTATGGACTAAATGGATTCATATGTATAAAGCATGTAGAATAGTGTTTGGCACAAAGAGTGGCTCCAAAAAAGCTAGTTGTCATAGGTATTATTATCTACAGAGGAAAAAAGACAAGGGATAGACCAAACTGTTAACGGTGGTTTCCTCTGGAGAGAGAAATTGGAGGAAAGGAAACTTTCTGGTTTCTCACCACAAGCAGGTACAACTTACATAATATAAAGACGCATGCTACATCCCAGTAGGTTGCAGGTTTAATTCGTAAGGACAACTGCTACCTGAGATGCAGGGAGATGTCAGGACACAGGTCCACAAGCCACCGCTTCCTCATTTCTAAATCCTGACTCTAACTCCAACCCACAGCCAGAAAATAAAAATAAAAGATGTTATCGCCAGCTGCTGCCCCCCATACACCCTGCAACCCCACAACATCCTAAAAAGTTGAGAACATCTGTTTGGAAAGAAAAAAGCATCAATTACTATTTTGAACGGGAAGAAAGGGAACAGGAAGCAAGTTTGGCGACCGGTGTATTTTTATTCACAGACCTTGACTGCCAAGGTAGGATCTAGCACCATACTGATCATCTTCCTGAGGCAGAAGATGGGTCTGAGTTGCACTGATCTTAGTGCTGCTCCGTCACCTCACAAAACCCTCCTCTTCCTAGAGCCTTCCAGCCAGCCGTGGCTCACAGCGTTCTCTCCCTCCCCTAATCAGAAACCTGTGTGGCCTCCTGCCTCTCGCAAGCGCCCGCTCCATGCCCCACGCTGGGATTGAACATAGGTGCCGCCAGAGGCCCACCCTCACTGCGAACAGGAGCCGCTCTACTGTGGGCTTCATCCTTCTCCACCACTTCTTGACACAACCCCATCCCACTGGCCACACTAGTGTAAAAATCCAAACTCCGAGGCCTCCGAGGCCTCTCCCAGCCCAGCCCAGCCTCATACTCCGTCTCCAGTCCCGTCTCCTCCGGCTCCCCTACAGGATCCGCCCTTTGTGGAAGGCCAAGTCCCTGCCTTCCGACTCTGCTGACTGCCTTCCACGTCTTGCTCTCCGGGCAGCTCTTGCTCTTTCAGTTGCGCTCTTTGTGCTGCTGTCAGCATTTCCTCCCTTGCTCTTCACCTGCCCACTTCCTTCTGTCCCTTCAGGCCGACTTCACACCCCACGTCCTGGGCCCTGGCCAGTGCAGAATGACCTCTTCACCCTTTCTGCTCTGTACCCCTCATCCTGTGCCCGGCAAATAACCTAAAGGCCAACAGCTACCCTCTGAATGGGTACAGCTTGTCTCCCCAACCAGGTTGCAAATTCCTGGAAGGCAGGACAGCTGTTAAGGTTCTTTTCCTCTTTCATATGGGGCCTGGGAAGAGAAGGGTGGAGGGCAGGTGGAGAAACGGGAGAAGGGGACGTGGGAATCCTCCCCCAAAAAGCTAAATTGGAGTTTCATTTAGAAATGAAACCTTTAT
The DNA here is from genome assembly GCF_030020395.1 of Manis pentadactyla. Classification (NCBI taxonomy): domain Eukaryota; kingdom Metazoa; phylum Chordata; class Mammalia; order Pholidota; family Manidae; genus Manis; species Manis pentadactyla. Next base: position 185,395,210 of record NC_080020.1, on the reverse strand, counting down.
TGACAGCTTCCTAACTTCTCATGGAAATCTTTTCTCATTTGTCTTTTTGTTCATTTTTCTAGCTAGAAAAGGGGAGTGGGGTGAAAATTGTTAAAAATTAAATCCAGAATTTTCAGCTCTGATAAGATGAGTTTTCTCAAATGCCAATAATTCCACATGGCTCATCTAAAATTAGAGAGAGAGAAATGACCAGGATTTTTAATGGATTGGCTTCCATAGTAGATGCAAGATAGTCAAAATCTATTTAAATGACTTTCTTAGGGAATCGGAGCAGCAGGCAATGCATCACATGCCAGAAGTCCATTTAAATATTACACTAAGGGAAGTGAATTCATTTGGTCAAGCTGCTACAAGAAACAGGCAGGGACAGAAATGCTCTGGAGAAGTTCTGGGTGTTTCATCTTGAATCCATTTGTAAAATAAACACATTTATTTACCAAGTTTAGTACTTCAACTATTTCTTGGAATCAGTATTTGCACAAATCCAGGTTGGAATGGCCAACTGGAATTAAAAAGTGACCAAGACTACAAAATTAATTTGACACTCCTCGGTTTCCTTGTTTAGAAACCCAGATCAAATCCTAATCAAATTGGAAGTTTATACAGTATTTCAGTCCACAGCTTGGAAACTGTCACAGTGCACTGGCAAACAGCAGCGCTTAGCGCCTCCAGCCCCAGGGCGCCGGCAATGATGGTCCAGGCTGCAGCTGTTTATGAGCTTAAGATGCTAACAGGCTAACTCCTTTCTTCTTCAGGAAGAACTTGCATTCCCACTGACACCTACTGCTGCCTTACAGATGGGCCCAGCGCTGAGATGTCAGGCCTTCTCCAGGAAATACACAGGCGTACCCACCCTGCTCAGGCCCCATGCTACCCAGACACTTTTCAAATTGCTTTTCCAGTAGAATCCCAGGAGAAGGTTCTGTTTAACTACTACCTGCACATGGCCGCGCTAGGACCAGTTTGACAATCTAGCCTCTCTGGTCCTGCAGGGGTTCTCAAGGTAACTCTGCCCCCTGCCTAGTTAACGACTGCTTATGGGCTTTGGACCGGGTGTTTGGTATCCTGAGTTTCCTGTGACCAGCAGAGGCAGGAAGACCACACAGTATCAGACATAACATCTCACAAGTTGAGGGTGGCCCGACAGACCCGCTGTGCGGGCAGGCAAGTCAGGCAAGGCTGGTGGCGATCGTCTAATGGCTCAGCAACTCACCAGCCAGGCCATCCCTGAGCACCTCCCTCCTCGCCTCTGAGGACCAGCACTCCTGCAGGCAGGCCTGGCTCTTCCCCACAGCCCTCAAAGGTTACAGAAGCCCCTTCTTCCCTTACAAGGTCTCTCAGCAATAGCCTGCCCTGTTCTCCCCATATTGTCAACAGTTCATAGCTGGAGCCTCAGCGGAATATCCCATCCAATTTCCCATAAAATGGGACATGAAAATAAACACACATATTGTATGTTGGTTTACATTTCCTGCACAGGCCCAGCAGGGGCGACAGGAAAGACATTAAGGAAACTATTTCTAAAGCAATGGGCTACATTTTAGCAAGAATACTCTCACTGACCCTAAAAAGAAAGCCATTCAGATGGCTAAAATCCCTTATAATTCTTTGAAAACATTCTTGAACATTCCCATTTTAATTTCCAAAATCAATATGGCTTGCTGGTGCCCCCTGTTCAATGACAACAATTCATACTGATGGGGACAGAGGTATGAACATTTTTCTATTGAATGGAAAATTTGGTTATTTTAAGGACATTATTACAAGAGAGAAAAAGGTATTAAGTCCACTGCACCTGACAGAGAAATGTTTTGTTCCTAGAAGGCTGGTTTCTCTTGACATCTCTGCCCTCATTAAAAAAGCGTATCACAGTGGCCACCTTTATGTTTTCAGACGTGCGGTTGCAAGTCCCAAAATGGAATGTTGTCATTTGTTTTCCTTCTGAAGAAGAGAAGCCCTGCTTGTATGCATGCTCAATGCCAAAAATCCAAGAGAACATTCCCATGACATCGCTCTAGCAAGTCTGAATTAGAAAGGTGTCCGAACTAGAGAAGAGTAAGGGCTATTTTATTTCCTTCAAGTAAATTCACCAGCTAGATAGTAATCACTTGCTATATTAGCACATTAAAATTGTCTTAAGTGGTGATGCTAATGTGCTAGGAAACAGTTTCTTCTCAGGCAGATAAACAGTCACCCCTGCAGGCTTATTCCCTCTGTTAACCTGCTCAGCAAACCCTCTCTTCCTGGGTCAGGCCACCATCATGCCAGGGGCACACGGACACTCCAAAGCCACCTTGAGACACAACACATCCGCCACCACAAGAGAGTCATTTTAACACACCCGCGAGCCTGTAAGAGGACCACAACAACAAGAAGGAGGCATGGCGTGCAATATCGTGGCCTCTCTTGGCAATGGCCTTTCTTCGGTGCAGAACAAACGCTAGCCCCACTCTCCACCCACCAGGAGAAACCTGATAGCTTCACCCATCAAACTTCCCTCCACATCCTGCCCCACACAGGAACTTGCTGCGCTGGTTCCTGCCCGGCGCCCTGGCCAGGCTTCTCCCCGCGGTGAGAGAAGGTGCAGAAGTGTGGAATGCCCGAGGCTAGGGCTCTTTCCAGTTTCATCCACTCACACGGCTCTCCCTTCGCACCCCCTGCCGCGGGACCTGGGACCATTGCCTTTGCGGGCTGACCACGGTGCGCATGTTAGACGGGCTCCACTCCAGCCGTAGCGAGACGTTTCCTCTTCACTGACTCTTCCTTGAGGCCTTGCGCTTTTTCTCATCCCAAAAACAAAACCGAAAGACCAAGTTCAGAGTGTGGTGCTATAGGACTAAGGCGATTACTAGACCGCTTTTGAGCGAGGCCTTTATCCAGAGCCAAAGGAGCCCCAGTGACACGTGCTGGGTGCAGCAGATTTCAGCAGGAACAGGAGCTTCCCCCAGGGGTGCAGGACCAAAGCCTGGTGGAAATCCACAGGGCACCTTTGCCCAGAGTGTCTGCTCTGCAGATCTCCCTTGAGCCTGATCTAAGGTTTGACGCTTAGGATCCTGGCTAAACAGCTTTCAACTCAACACAACTGGCCTAATGAATGAAGGAATTCTCCAAAGCAGGTAAGTGGAAATTTAGAACATAAGAAGATGAGATAATCCACATACAAATGACAAGTTCCCAAATGACTATGACTTGACTGTACTGTATACACATCCAGACATTTTCATAAATCAAGAAATGTTTAAAATTGACCAAGGTATTTTTTCCCTTCCTACACCTGCATATAACACAACTGCTAATATCCAGCACTATTTTTAAGGGTGACTGATTTTGACATTATATATACAGTAAGATCCATGCTCCAAAGGTATTAAGATTCACTGTCAGACAAATCAATCTTTCTCAGCTCTAATAGGAAACTCAATAGGGTAACCAGTTCAAGGGTTGTGCAACTTACCACCCCTCCTGCAGAGAAGAGTGATATCACACTTCTAGGGACCCCGAGATGGACACTGGTGTAGAGAATCCAAGAAGCTTGAAGTTCCCTGATTTTATTTAAAATTAAAGCAAATTTTATATTCAGCTCCATAATGTAATAACAATCTTTTCACTAGTTAACTTTTCTTCAAAAATCCTTAAGTAAAATAAGTGCTCCAGGAAAATCGCCATGTTTATCCTAGAGCTCCAAGGTTTACACAGCCCCCTCACACCTTACGGCACATACCCCAGTTTGAGAAGAAAAGCAGCAGGGGAATTAAAGTAGAATTCTAAATCTTGTAAAGAGAAGCGAAAACAATGCTTACCAAGGTAGGGAGAGACCAAAAAAGGATACTGGTTATATTTTTTCCATAACCATTTTCCATAGCCACTGCTGGAAAGTGATTAAAGTATTATACTGGTTTGTCATGAGGTTTCACACTGAATGGTGTTCATTTGGCAAATGAAAAGCTTTTCTCCTTAGAGACCATCAGAACTTGGCTTAGGAACATGCTCTGTGAACACCTTGAGAACTTCATACATAGAAGCCTAACTCCTTGATTCCTCAATATACCTAAATTCTCATGAAGCCACGGAGGTGTCAGAGCAAGACACAAAATCCTCAAGAGAATACCAACTCAGCATTTTGAGTTCATATGGAGACGTTAATTTCCCTTATCAGAGACAATCATGAAAAGGAGAAACCCAAAATGAAGAATACTATGGGTTTATCTCAGCTGGGTTTCCCTGAATTTATTACCTTAGAAAGTTCAACACAAATCTATGTCTTCTACCCAAAACAGTAGCTAGTGGGAATCACTTCTGGGAGAAAATCTCCCTGGTCATGGCAACCTCTTCCTCGGGTACCAGCTGTACAAACCCACCTTTATGAATGAAGAATTTTCATTTGGGGAAACAGGTTAAGGAAATCATGTGTCTAAAGACAAGACTATTTTGTATTTCAATACTATTCTTAGATAATATGCTCTATGATGGGATGAGACCAAAAGAGAAAAGATTAAGAGATGTGGGAGAAAAAGGAAGTAAGCAGGTCAGGTAAGAGAAGGAATGGGGAATAGTAGCAAGGATGCAAGCCCAGAAGACAGGGCAGGAAGCGTAGGAAAAGGCCAGATGGTAGGAATGGGGAAGGGAAGCCACCAAAATCCTTTTCTCAGAAGGCACACTTGTACCATTCAGAGGAGTATCTTTGTTTTGTCTTTTTTTACTGTTTCAGAACATCTGTGGCTTGGACAAACTTCTCATTTGAAAGGAGAAAAGAGCCCTCACTTTCAACTCATATAAATTTGGCAAGGGTACTTAAAGTTAATCAATTTTGAAAAAAAACAAAGCCTAAGCCTGAAGCTTCAGAGGATGGACTTTAAATTTGACTTGGAGTTTCATTCACCTTCTTAAAACAAAACAGTAAGTATTTCCATGGTTGCATCTTCAGCCATGATTTAATCTGGGGGATCTAGAGGCTACAAAGGTATGATGATACCTAGGGCAAGTCAAGGTCAACAGATCTACTGATTAGAGTCACAAGCACTGTTTTCTCTATTCCACCCCAACACTGGATATCGAAGTAACCTCTCTGTTTCTTTCACCCATGTGCCACCATCTTTTTCCTTATAATCTTAGAGCCACGTGCGTGACACAGCAATTCAGTCATCACTTGTCAGGTCAGGAACAGAGCCAATGCATAAATTTTATTTAAGAGTTTCCAGATTATCATAATTTCAGGATTCAAATAAAAACTCAATCTGACTTAAGGGGTTTTTTTTTTTACCTCCAACTTCTGGGTGAAGGTATGACAAAATGGCCCAAAGTTAGGCAGACCATGGAGAACAGGTGAAAAGAGTTGAAAATCCCATGCTGTTGAATAACTGAAAACAAACTAGAGACCCTTCTGTCCTCTGAACTCTCCCCACTTGGAAAGGAGGCTCCTTGGAAAGGCCTGGGCACTGGTCAAGGCATTCCAAGTTACAAGGGGAGCAATGCCTTGAAAGAAGAACTCAGTGAGAGACCCATGTCTATATAAATTGTAAAGACATCAAAACCATGACAATCTGCCTGCCAGTCTTGCTTTCACTCACTGAGCCTGCTCCATGCATGTGCTTGAATGCAGAAAATAAAAATGGTCCTGCAGTCCCTGGAAAACTTTCCTTAATCTTGATGTTACTTTAAAACCATCACAAATCACACAACCTGCCAATCTTGCCCTGTTTTATAAACTGTGGGGAGAGGTAGAGCATTTCTGGCCCAACAAGCTCCTAGTAACATATGCCAGTTTGAAGGCTGTGGTATTTTCTCAATACCACTCGACCTCTTATGGCTCTACAAATATATTAACTGTCATATTCTCAATTTCTTTTTTACAATAGGAAGTGATAACCTCTTATGACTAGCTCCATGGAACCGAGGGCAGAAGCTGTCTGGGGACTAAAAAAACCATCCAGCTGTGGTGGGCAAAGCTTTCCTGTCCACCAGTTACCACCCCTAACATTCCTATGGGTTCCCTCCAAGATTCTCCCTGCTCCCTCCAAGATTCTCCCAGGTTGCACCCCACTGGCCACCAGGTTACTGCTCAAACCTAGCCTGCCTCTGCAACTCATGGCCATCCAAACGGGTGCCAAAATCAAGCCTTGTGGGGGTACCCTCTGGCTGGCCTTCGGGATCAGCCAAAAAGGCTGAACCCAGGCAAGCCCAGGGCCTGGCTTGCCTTCAGGAAATTCCCGGCTGTCTGCAGCAGCTGTGGTTCGGGTAGTACAACAAACGCACTTACGGAATGACAACAGCTTTATTGGCAAGCCAATTCAATTAAAGCCCCTGCAGCCAGAAAAGTCTCGGGCAGCCCTCTCTGCACAAAGCACATGGACTCATGCCTACGTTTCCCTGAGTGCCCTCAGCCCTAGCTGTCCCTCTACATGAGAGGCAGAGGGATGAATGAATTAGATGCGGATGATGGTAATTAATGGCTGGCTGTCGAAGAGTCATTTTGGAGGCTCAGCCGTTGAAGGCTCCATATTAAAAACTGAATCCCAGTGCAAACTGACCAGGACAGGCTAGAACTCTCTTTCTACACGGTGGACGTGTCACAGGCACCTGGGGCGAGAAGGGAGGGGGGAGCAGGGGAAGGCGAAAGAGGGTTGGAGGGGAAATAGGGAAGCAAAACATCAGGCTGCTTGCATTGATCAATGCCTTTTACACTATTGATATATAAATAATATGTTCATTTTTCATTTTTACAAAATATGTCCTTTAGGCTACCATTATGGCAAACTTACTTCAGAGCTCTGACATGAGCTTATTAGGGGGGAAAGGGAGAGCTGACTGTGGAGCTATAAACAAAACACATTTTCTTATAAAATATATATACCAGATCATTTTCGCCTTCAGTAGCAAAGATCGAATAGAGTTTTTTGGATCGCTGGCAGTCTTGCCAATCAGTTGTTCGGCACTTGGAGAGAGGAGGATGGAGGAGGACTATCAGAGGAGGCACTAAAGGGAAAGAAAATGGCTAACCAACAAGCTCCAACTGGCTCGTTTACATGGAGAGCTCTCCCTTTGCCAGCAGCCAGTGCCACCAACAGAGTCAAGTGCAGGTTAACTACCTAGCAGAAGATGACTTGGGTGGATTGGGCTTAATTAGTCCTGATAGTAACAGGTGACCATAGGCACTGTCTGGCACACAGACATAAGCCAGGTACTGAGGGGCCAGACAGGTCCTTCTCCAACAGTTCAAGTCAGGAGGAAAGCCAGGCTCTCCGTTCATCCCATTCGCCTAAGGCCTAGTCTTAGAGGTCATGGGGCCTGAGCAGCCACCCATGAAGTATGGGAAATCCTGGGACTGTAGTACAATGAGTCTCTTGGCTCGCTGCTATAGAGAGGAGAGAATACCAGGTGGGAAATTCCATTTAGGGAATTTGCTTCTCTGCTCATGAAAATACTCCAGAATGTTTGCCTAGAATCTGACTTCAAAATTCCAAGTTCAGAGCAAATGGCCATGCCATCAAGAAGCCTTCCCAGATTCTCTCAATAAGAATAAATGACTCCCCCTGCTGCACTCCTGCAGAACCCTGCGAGTGCCTCTGTCATGGTCTTTAATTCATTCTTCCATGCACCATAGTCATCTGGTCCGCCTTCCCCCAAAAGATGAGGGTTTCCTGAGGGCTAGGGTCTGGGCTTTGTACATACCTGGCACTCAATAAATCTAAGTGGAATTGAATTGAAGGGCCCCAAGAAAATGGATACAATTTGGCAAAGCGTCAGTCTTGAAGAATTATGTAGGGCCTTGTGATGATCCTACAGCCATCAAGATTTCACTGCTGTTTTCCCCACTGAAGCCACTAAATTGGTTGCCCACTTTAATTAGAACAGAGGCCAGATGTCTGGCCAGCTCTGCTAGAACCGGAAGAGCTAGCAAGCTGGTGGAGTTTCCCAGCTGGGGGCTTGAGAGGCTGGCTTCGTGTGGTTGGGTCACCTTCCCTTGCATACTTCCTTCCTTCTTGCTTGGCTCTCCTTCTCCCACCCTCACCCCATCCTGAGGGCAGCTGTCCCTTTTCTCAGCAAAAGCCCTCTCCTGACAACACATCTGTCCAGCACAATGTTTCACCCTGTCCACTGAGTCAGTTACCCAAGGCATTTGCATCCTTAATCACTGCAAGGCATGAAACATTTGTGCCCGTAAAACGCCAGCAGAGGCAGAATATCTCCTTTCAGAAGCTTACCATCCACTAAGTAATGAAATCTAATATTTAAAGGGCGTGACACCCCGTTCATACTAGATTTCATTAATCAATGTTTTCATGGAAAGGATAAATCCTTTATGCATGGCTTTTTCCTGATTTTTCCCCCATTTAAAAAATGCAATGCTTATTTTTCTTCCTTGCTATTAGCTCACAGAGCTCCACTACTGTGAACCCTGGTTCCTTGCCTCCCAAAACTCAGCTTTTCACAGTCACAGTAAGTTCAGTCAAGAAAACAGAGGTAGGAAAAGAGACAGAAACATGTTGTAGTTAGTCTTAAGCATGTTTCATTAAACAAAACTTTCACAACCCTGAAAAATAAAATAGAGAACATCCCTGTAATTACAAGTCTGTACTTGGCATGCAAGTGACCAATACATCGGGCGCCTCAGGAATAGTAAGCAGGGGTCACAGCCTTCACTGGACAGTAAGGGCCATATTACTGATATTGAACATGAAATAATGTCAGTGCTATTACGGCCATAAGATGTGCACTTTAGGTAAAGTTCAGATAAACAGTATATGACCAGTGAAGGATGCTGGCCAAAGAATGTGCTGATTTGTTTCTCACCCTTGCACACAGTCTCTTATGTGTCGGCATGCAGCACTGAGATTGCCCTGAAGTAATGACAACCCACACCAAAGGACTTCACCATGTTGCTAAGGACAGAAGAGGCCTAACAATACCCCAAGATCTCTGAGTGAATCAGAGGTACTTTGAAGGTGTCTAAACACCTATGATTGTGCTAATACCTTAATGCTGCACGTTCCCCTCAATTTACAGAAGAGTGAAGACCCAGTGAATTGTTAAAGGATGCCCCCATTTTCCCACTGTGATTGTTAAAATACGCCCCATGTCCCCATTAGCTTCAAACGTAATCCCTACTGTTGAGTAAAATATCTTGGTTCCTGAATGACACTTTTTAAAAAATGGAACAAATAACACAAATATGGGAAAACAATATGCACAAAGATGCCCAGCACAGTATGCTTTATAACAATGGAAAATTGGAGGCAATCAAAATGATGACAATAGGTAAATGGTTAAGTAAATTGTGATTCACTGTGATGGACCATCACACGGCCATTAGGAGGATAAAGACCATATAGCAACATGGAAAAATGCAAGTGACACATACTAAGTGGGAAAGGGACTGGAAATTGTATTGCCCTGTGCTTACAACTAGATAAAAGCATACTTACAAAAAAAAAAAAAAGGAAGGGAATAAACAAAAACAGCAACTGTGTTAGGCATTATAGCCATTGTTTTCCCTTATCTTCTCAAACTATCAGTAACGCTATGTGTCATTTATAATTTAAAAAATAAATGGAAAGCCCAGCAACTTTTAAAGAACTATTATTTTTTTAAAGCAGCTATAATTTTGAACTAAAGAACAGCAATATGCAAAACATTCTAACTATATTAAGCCCAAATTAAGATGTTCCATGTGGAAACAGCGACCCTGGCTCCCACCACTAATGCAAATCGCAAAGAGCTTTTCCCTCTGCAGACTTGCCATTGACTCAGATTTACAGAACTCTTTCTAGATACTTTCATTCCATCTGAACAGTTTCTTTCAGTATAAGCATTGGATAGGGGAGGGCAGCAGCTGACCCTGTGGGCTGGAATGTCAGCAGTCTGCTTACCCACAGATACTGGGGTCCAGCTGGCTGGTTGTAGGCTTGTCAGCTGCAGTGAAGCTGATCATGGGTAGACTCTGGAAGGTCCACCTAGTAGACATAAGGGGCTGGAAATAAAGAACCCAGAAATTTAAAATAAATTTGACTCTCCTTGGCTCTGTTCAATAAGATTCCAGGATATTGAAACAACATAGGCCTTAAGTTCACCAGGAAGGATATTTGAAGAATTAAGAAAAATGGTATTGAAAGCATCAGAACACTGACGTGGACCAGTTTTATTTCCTTGTTCTAAAAGGTATTTTTAGTTCTAGTGGATCATGCCCACTTATTGTTTAGAATCCATTCCTAGACCACCACCTTCTGGACCCCACAGAAAAGAGTCTACCTAGATTTATCTCATGGGAAGCTGGTAATAATCTACAGGCATTAGCTAACAGTAAATAAATTTCTAAATTATACAAGGAGAACAGATAACCATAAGCTTATCCAGCAAGATGTCCCACTACGTTACACTCGTTGTACTTCATATGAAGTCGTACAGATCACACATTTCTGTATCACAAAACCACCTTTTCTGTAGTCTTGGGTGAGTAGAACTTACGTTTCCATAAGGACTATAAATGTTAATCATTTTTTAAGACAATGGCCTCCCTTTAGGATTTGGCTTCTTGACATGACACTTTTGATGTCTTGATCAACCCCAGTGTATTAAAATGTCCACATTCAACCTCATAAGCATAAACTCTCTTAACACTGGTCGATGAATCTACTCCTAAGACTAGCTCTATAAGCTGTTACAGCTATTTTTATATGCAACCTGAGTACAAGACAATATTGCATTCAGTTTGGAAGCCAGACCTTTTAAAGTGTGAAATCTTTTAACACACCATAGGAGCACACAAAGCAATTATAATACTAAGTGTTGCATATACTTTAAAATGTGACCTTTCTGCCGGCCCTCTTCCTCATCTCAGTACTTCCGGTCTCACTGTTTTGGTCAACACAGTAAGCTGTTTCAGCCATGTTCTTCCGAGGGAAGTGGAAGAAAGAATTCAGCTCTATCTTCAAGTGCAAGCCCTAGACAGCACCTGAATTAGGAGAGCTAGACAGAGGAAAGCAAGAGGCATCTCCCCAGCAGAGTGATTTATGAGAGGCAAGACAATCCTTATACTTTCGCTTGGCAGAAGCAGAATTTAGGAACTTATATCAGTTCCTGAAATAAGCCCAAAGGACATCTTCTCATACCACACACTGACCTGTACCACCTGCTCAGTAACTTCCCCTTAGACTCAGGTTTTTGCAAGTCTTTGCCTGAAACGGCTTCTTGAATCTGCAGTTAAATCAAGTGCCACCTCCTCCCTACAGAAACCTCAGCCTGCCCAGAGTCAAGGCAAGGGGTTATTACTGAAAGGAGGTATCAAGTTGGAAGGACACTTGGGGACTTTTTAATCTAGTTGTGGCCTCCAAATCATCAAAAAGCCTGTGAGCCACCCCAGAGACTCTGGTGCAGTGGAACTGGAAGCCACTCAGAAACACACACCCACACACACCCACGACTCCATCATAGGTGGCCCAGGCACACACTTTGAGAAACAATGATGTAGTCCAGTGCCCTCTGAGGCTCCCAAAAGTTGCCCAAGACACATAACCTACTGGCAGGAGAGTGAGGAGCAGTATCAAGGTCTGTAGACTCTTACCACATCCTGCTGCCCCAAGGAACTGGAGGACAAGCAATTAGGACCAGAGGCTAGGCAGACACAGGGAGCACTGCTCTCCCCAGGGGTACTGACCTGTGTTGTGCAGGTTGGAGCTGGGAGCAGGCACTTGGTGGAGTTGCTAAGGGGTCAGATTTCCCCCTTTAACAATGCCTATAGATAACCTTCTCCAGAGAAGCCACAGCAGCAGAACTCTTCTCTAGGCACCTGCATTTGATCTGATACCTAGACAGAGCTGGGCAGCTGGGACTGGCTCAGCAGAATCAGAATACCCAGTCCCAGCTTCGCCAGCTGCTGGCCGTGTGTCCATGAGCAAGTCATTCACTGCCTCTTGGGCTTCTGCCTGTCCACCTGAAAAAAGGAGCCTAATGCCTACCCTGCTATTCTTCTGACTTGTTGGGAGAACCAAATGAAATCATGGGGTGTCCTTTGAAAAATAAAACCTTCTGGAAGCATAAGGTCCTAGATAGTATCTAGTATTCTCGTATTCCTTATGAATCTTGTGCAAAAATAGAAAGAATGGACACTCTTCTAAGATAAGAATTAGATAAGACAGAGCTTCTCATAACTACTAGACTTACTCCTGTTATCTAGGAAGCCTACAGCCATTCTACACAGCATCAACGCAGACCTGTGCTAAGCAGAACAGAAGTGACAGAACCTTTAGAAGGCACTCAGGATGCATTCAGGTTTGGACCTCCTGGCTCCATCGACTTCCTAGAGCTGAGACCCACAGCTGTGGCATTCAGGTTTACCTGGTCCACTTAGCCTTGCTCAGAGACAACAGTCCTAATGATTCTGGGGTCCCTCGATGGCCCTGCTCCCCAGCTATCTAAACACAGGATGCTGGCGGCACTTCCTGTGCCTCCCAAACAGGTACTCGCAAACGCATTTCACGCAGGATTCCAAATCATCAATTTTCTGCCTGCATTTACATGTTCAAAGTGAGGAAAATGTTTCAGACCTGTGCTTTTTATTCCAGATGGAATCTGTTTGCAAAAACCCAGAGCTCCCTTCAGGGGCCATTGAGGGGTGGAGGAAAGTGAGGGGTGGGGCTTCTAGGAAGGCTGTGGGGCCCCAACTTCCTCTTAAGTAGAGCAGCTGCACTTTACCTAATGGGGCTTCCACAGAGGGCTCCGTTTTGCTAAAAAAAAAAAAAAAAAAAAGAGGCATGAAAACTAGTCATCTTATGAAGTGCCCTGGTTATAAGAGAGGAGGTCTCCTACAAACTTGCCCAGACAGGAAAAATATGGGAAGTTCTGCTTCTGTCAGGGTCTCCGGTCTCGGTGTGGGCTCCCACCTGTGGCAGGGTCTGGGATTGGCCTCTGCTGGGGCCCTCCAGGTAACACCTATGTGGATCCCCAGGGTTCCTTGCCTCCTCAGACAGCTTGTTTGGTCCTCTGATACCTGTGTAGCACCCTTTACAGAATCATCTCCACTCTAGGAGCTCTTTCGAAGGATAGTTCTCGAAAGAAACCTGTTCGTGACCAAAACAATTCCAGGGACATGAGTCCACACGAGGTGCCCTGGCTGCAACCCTTGGCTGCTCCCTCAAGGCCCGGGCCTGCTGATTCTCCTCAGCTCAGTGCATGTTCTCAGTTCTCCAAAGCTGTCGTCCCAGGGATTATAGGGGAAAACATTTTGCTCTTTCTGGAAAATAAACAATTGCATAGCTGAGGGCCTTGGGAAAGCTTCAAGTTGTTCTTCAAGAGTTCCCCTTCTAAGTCCCAAAGACACATATGAAGACTGACTCCCCAGCTATCAAAACCCTCGATACTGAAGCTGTAAGAGATGCCACTGGGTAGAACCTTAAAGTCTGTGCATGGGAGAGTGTTTGGATATCAAACTTCCAGAAACTTCATCCTCCATCACTATAGGCTGTCTCTTTGGTCTACTCTCCCCTCACCTCATTCCCCCAATGATGGGTGGGGAAAGATGAGAGAAAGTTAAGGGGTGAGTACGCAGGCTGAGCTTTATTCCATAGCACAAGTTGCATATGTCTAATACCTGACAAGTCTCCAGGCGTCTCAGGCATCAGTGCTTCCCCGGCACTTCAAAACCAAACCCAAAGGCTTGACCCCCGAAGGAGGGAAGGATGGCACAAGGTTCCAGATTGAACAGGATGGTATTCACCCTATAGAGTATGATGTCCTAACATCTAACAGATGTTAATAAAAGTCCTTTTTCTCCCTTTACCTGTTTCTCCCATCCTTTTAGCCCCCTCCCGTATGGCAACCACCAGTCTGTTCTCTGTGTTTATGTCTATTTCTTATTTGTTTGTTTGCTTTGTTTTTTAGATTCCACACATAAGTGAAAGCATACGGTATTTGTTTTTCTGTAAAGGGTCCTTGAATCGGGATTCCTTGGGGGAAATGGCTGAGTCTAGATCTAAAGCTACAAATACAACGTAATTATGGAATATCTGGATCCAGAAAGTAAGGAAGTAAGCAAAGATTAATAGAGGCATGACAAAAAAGGAGAGAGGAGCTGAGAGAGAGAGAGAGTGGGAGGGAGGGAGAAGAGGAGAGGGAAGGGGAGATGAGAGGGGAAGGAAAGGTTACAAAGAACTTTTTGATGAAAACAGGGGATGTGTGAATGTGGTATAAAGTGTATATTACATATTATTGTATCTAAGTTACATCTATTGAACATGGAAACAGTATTGCGATTTCCTGTACAAAAATATCCTTGTTTCTAGAAGATACAGTTGAAGTGTGTGTATGTGTGTGTGTGTGTTTAGATGGGAAAAGGGGAGAGGCAAAGACTGAAAAAGTGAGAGGTAAAGTGAATGTACCAAAATGGTAACTAGTGAATCCTGTTGACTGGAATACAAGTGCTCATTGCACCAGTCTTCCAACTTTTCCTTAGGTTTCCTTAGGTTTGAAATATATCCAAATAAATACTGGAGAGTGAGGGAGGGGTCTCAGACAGAGGCAAATTTACCTTTACATGGATGAGGCTTAAGAGCCAGGGCCCCTCCCTAGATGGGTCCGTTGTAAGACTCTGTCGGATCATTCAGTATAAAAGGGCAGGTAAGGTGAGTTACTGCACCAGAAAACTTAAAACATCCTGAAACTTTACTGCTCACATGCCAAGGAAACTTGACAGAGGTTGTCCCAAATTTAGGAACAACCTAAACATTCACATGACATTACCAACACAAGCAGCAAAGGTGAATTTTCAAAGCAAATTTTCTTTATTATCAATAATAAAAGACAAATTTCCATCAAACCTGCTAGAGAAAGACTAAAGTATATGTTTATTCTCTCTGTTGAAAAATATTACAAAATTGTTGTCATTTGAAGAGGTGAACAAAAAAAATGTGTAGTATAGCCATCAAATATAGAAGGAAAATTGCCTTAGGTATATATCAAGTATAAAATGAATAAAAATATGTTAGTTTTCTAGATCTTGTCATTGCTTGTGGTCTTTGTCAACATTTTAAATACTTGTATAGTTTATTATGTGTTTTCTTCTTCTATGTATGAATTCACTTTTATAGCCTCCCTCCTTCCAAATTTTTACACATTGTTTCCCAAATATGTTAATCACATAAATAATACATCCATATTGATACATACATATTAATACATATGTACACACACATGCACACAAATACATACACACTTTTTAAAAGCAACATCTTTTGCTGCTTTTTTGAGGAAAAAAAGTGGAAAACAGTGCCCCAGAGCAAAGTAGCCTCTTTTTATCCACATCTATCTACCCTAGTAATACTGCACTGCAGCATTTGACCTCCAGCAAGACTATTTGAAGAGCTTATTTAAAGCAAGGAAACCATGTTTTTCACTGATGACTATCTTGTATTTACATACTTCTGCTTTATGCAGCCACATTCATTAACCCCATTGAACCCCAAATAGCACTGTCAGGGAGGCAGGGCAGGTAATAAGCATTTTCCCCATGTCCCATTTTGCAAATGTCCACTCCCATCCCCCTCCAGACTCTGACTGACTACCTCAGGGTCTCACATGAGTAAACTGAGGCCAGTGGGGTGGGGGTAACTTTCTTAGAACAAGGTATAAGATATGTGCTTCCACTTGGGGGATTGCTATTGAATTAGTAAGTTATTGAACAGGTTCAATTTCTGTAGCCTGCTTGCCCTTTGATATCTAGTGCCCAGTGCTACCTGGGAGAAAAAGACAGAAGCCACAGGGGACAGAGAGGGTGAGAGGGAATCTGAGGTTCACCTTCCTTCCCTGTCCCCAGTGTGGAAATATCTTGTCCTTGCCCCAGCGGACAAGGGCCGTCTCTGACCCCTTGCGGTCTAGACCACGTCTGGGGGAAACTTTTGGGGAGGAGGGCAGCGTTCCCTGGGCTCCTCCTCTAACTATCCCTCAGCAGCAGCCAGGGACCAGACAAGGCCTTCTGCCCCACTGGGGAACTCGAGGGACAGAGACCCTTCACATCTCTCACTTGGCACTGCATTCTCCTGCTCATGGAATGGATTCCTGGGGCAGCAAGGGGAGGCCTTCTGGTAAAAACTCCAGAGCTAATGAAGGCTCTGAACTGAAACCCAGTAAATAATAATAGTGAAACAAGTGTCATTTATTAAGTATTTTCCCAGCCACACCATATACTGTCCATGAGTCATGTCATTTGCTGTAACAAACTAGCAAACCTTTCCTCAAACACTAGGGCAGGAGAGTTCCAGCAGTCCATTATGGTAAGGGTACGGGGCATTGCTCTGCTTCAATGAGCTCCATAGATAAAGAGAACTGACCCTGTGGTTAGGAGTCATCCCCTCTTCCCCACCCTTCACCCCACCACGACCCCTCTTGTAAACAC
Source organism: Manis pentadactyla (assembly GCF_030020395.1). Classification (NCBI taxonomy): domain Eukaryota; kingdom Metazoa; phylum Chordata; class Mammalia; order Pholidota; family Manidae; genus Manis; species Manis pentadactyla. The sequence continues at coordinate 185,378,829 of NC_080020.1, read as the reverse complement.
TTGGAGGACCAGCAACATGCAGCCTCAACAGAACAAGAGGGAGGTGGGAAGGAAGGAAGGGTGAGGGCAAGGATGGTGAACACATGGTCTGGTGTGATAGCCACCCTCAGATACCAAGGATGGCTAACAAATGAGATATAAAATAATTATACATGTGATGACACATTTGTGCCTCTTTATTTTAATAGTTAGACAATACCAGAGTTTATACAGTTGAAATAGAAATTCACTGTTTATTTTCTCTCCTACAATAATGGTTAACAGCTCAGTGGGTGTTATTCTGCACTCATTTTACCTACAAAGGGTATATAAAGGAGGGGCCTGACTCTACAGTAGCTAACACTTGTAGAGTACCCATGTGAGCAAGCATTAAGGTCTTAATCCCTGCAACAATCCCAATTTACTATTGTTATCCCCAATTTTCAGATGAGAAAACTGAGGCACAGAGAAGTTAAGTGACTGGCTACTCAGTGTCAGAGCTGTAGTTCAAATGCAGGCATCTGACTCAGGAGTCTGTGCACTTAATCTCAGTGTTATCCTGCCTTCCAAATGGAGGCATCTTCAAAGGGGTGGTTTTACTTTCAGTCCTTTAGTTGTCTTTATTCTCCAAATTCTCTTTAAGACGGACAGAGCCAAGACTGCACATGTCGTGAGGATACCAGATCCACATGACTTGAGTCACAAAATTAATCAGTGATTGGACACAGAATGGAACTTAATCGAATGCACAGAACAGATCCTTAAAATTCAACCAAGCAGACAAAAAATCCAGATACTCAAGTCTGTTCCTGATCAGCAGATATTTGGACCCACAAGTGTGGGAGCTGACTGCTAAGCTGAGCCCAGCTGTAGCCCCACGCCACGTCATATTCCTCCTCTAACTCACTGTGGGCAAGACGCTGAACCCACCTGAGCCTCCTTCCAAGGACAAAGACAGGAATCGATACATCTCAAGGACAAAACACTAATAAACATTTGCATTATTCTTAATCATTTCCAAAACATTTCAAATACATCATCTCACTGAGTCCTCCTAACAGCACTATGAAGTTTTGTATTTGTAGTATTCATTTTAGAGATGGAGAAACTGAGGCTCACAGAAGAGGTGACTGATCCAGTCTCATAGCTCAGTTTAATCTTTGATTCCCAGCTCTTTCCACTATGCACTTTCAGTTGTGCTCTGGTTCAAGATCCAGCAGTTGAAGGTCCACTTAAAGAGCAGGTTGGGGCAATCTGGACCTGCCATCAAGCCAGGGACTCAATGTTCATCCTTAATACCTCTACGTATCATCTGTGTAACACTTCTGTGTATCTCTAACACCTCTATGCATCAGTGTTCATTCCTAACACCTCGGTGTGTCATTGCCAAGAGAATGTTCTTTCCCATTATTTCACCAAACAGGATCCATGCCATGCACATTCCAACTGCTAGTCAGACTTCATGAATCACAAAAGGACATCATTTTCCAAATTTTTAATTCTATTCTGCTTCTGCCTAACTCCCATGCCACTTCATAAAACTTTGAGGGACCCCAAGATGTCAGTGGTCAACTTGTACAATTCAAGTATTTTATGGTTCAAAGAAAACTGAACTATCCTAATACAGTATATGTGTCTGTTTTTATTAAAACACCAGTGGCTACCAAAATCAAATTATTCTTTACATTACTATGTCATTTATTCCTCCTGGCAACTCTGTAATGTGGATTCTATGGTTATCACCATCTTATAGACAAGAAAACTGAGGCACACAGAGGTTGAGTGACTGGCAAAGTCGGTGTGGTTAAGAGTTAAGTGAGCCACAAGTCAGACTGAGCACTCTGCTCTCACTGGTAGACTATAGAATACTCAGAACTTTTTCAGCAGCAGCTCTCTAGGGTTTGATTTGAGGGTTTGGGGACAGGAGGGTTTGGTTTTGTTTTTAAAGTTTCACTTTTTGTTTGTCAATAGAGTTCATCACCACATTTTATCAGTATAGTTTCATTTTTTTTGGCTCTACAGGAGAGCCAAAGTTTTTTTGGTCTCTAAGGAGGCCCTTCCCCACCTACCTCAAAATAGACATCATCTTGGAAGGGGCATTGTCTAAAACACTTATCAGTTAATTTCTTAGCTGTCAAGTAATAAAATACAGGAGAAATGAGAAAAGGTATAGCCTCTGGAGAGACTTGTCAGTGCCTGGAGGTGACTAAAGGAAAAACAAGGATGGGTGGGAGAATTAGCTTTCCAAAAACAAATGTCACCTGTATCATCTCCCCCAGTTCTTTATAACATAGCACGTACCTCTATCAGTGAACATTCTACTCATCATATGGACAAATACGGAAGCCGTAAGGATGACTGAGTGCATCCAAAGATGCAGGCCCTGATTCCCTCTTCTCCTCCAGGCCAGCAGAGTTGCTGTGCTCCTGGACTCTTGGCCCCACAAGTTAGTCTCCCAGACATAAGGATCTATCACCATGCCTGACCAGCTCTCCCAGTCTTCGATGGTCAGACCCAGTCCTCCAGCACACCCCTCAGTCAGCCCTGGCCTCCTGGAGGGTATCCCACCTCATCTTCAAATGATCTCACCTGGGCGGTCCCTGGCTTATGATGGCACAACAATAACTTTTTGACTTTACAATGGCATGGGAGTGGTATGCATTCAGTAGAACACATACTTTGAATTTTGAATGTTGATCTTTCCCCAGGCTAGCGATACACAGTTCAATTAGCGCCTCATGATGCTGGGCAGGGCCAGCGAACCCCAGCTCCCAGTCAGCCATGTGATCATGAGAGTAAACAGCTGATACATTTACAACCATTCTGTACCCATACAACCATTCTGCTTTTCATTTTCAATATAGCGTTCAGTAAATTACATGAGATATTCAACACTATTATAAAATAGGCTTGGGAGCAATGATTTTGTGCAACTGTCAGCTAACGTAAGTGTTCCGAGAACATTTAAGGTAGGCTAGACTAAACTATGATGTTCAGCTGATTAGGTATATTAAATTCATTTTCAACTTACAATATTTTCAACTTACAATGGATTTATTGGGACGGAACCACATTGTAAGTTGAGGAAGACCTGTACTTCTTTTTCTCCTTCTCGGCAGTTTATTTTACCAGGCTCTTATTTTCATGTACGTGAGCCACTCAAGTACTTTTTTTAAATAAACCAAAATATTAGTAAGTACGTGAGTAAGTAAATCACACCACCAATAAAGCCAGAGGAAATAATAATAGCAACAACCACAACCACCACCATGTATGGAGTGCTTTCTGCATGCCCTGTACTTTAGATGCAGGACTTCATTTCCTCTTCTCAACATGTCTTCTTCAACATGTAGTATATTTTTAAAGGATGGGGAAACTGAGACTCAGAGACCTAAGTAACATGCCCACATCAACCCAAAAGGAGGGATGACCAGCTCTACCTCCAGATTTCTCCAAAGCCCAGGCTCTTTACTAAGATCCTAGACTCCCTGATACTCTACAACCAGGCAGACTTTGGTTAAAGGAGTTTAATCAATTTCTCTGATTGTTTGATTGTTTTTCCCAGAATATTTGCTAAATGGACATATTGCTTTCGTTAAGAGTTCAACCAATTACAAAGCTTGTGGTAACAGTTCCAACTAGACTGCCCCCATTTAGGTACTAGCAGCAAGTTTGGCCATATCCTATCCCCACTTCCGACAGGCCAGCCACAAATACCCTCAGCTTCAATAATTCACTAGAATGACTCACAGAACTTAGTAAAGTGCTATAGTTACAATGGCATTTTATTATAGTTAAAGGACACAAATTTCAATCAGCCAAGAGAAGAGATGCATAGGGCCAAGTCCCAGAGGGATCTAAAGGCAAAATTTAGGGTTTTCCTCTCCCCATGGAGTCATGGATGGTATTACCTCCTCCCAGCCACAATGTGTGACAATATATGCAAAATGCTACCAACTAGGGAAGCTCACTCAGCCTCCAGCACCCATGATTTTTACTGGGGCCCAATTATAGCCCACATGGTTGACCTTTAGTCTCCAACCCTCCCTGGAGCTTCAGACCAATACCTTTAGTCTTCAGTTCCTCTGGAGGTTAAAACTGATAGGGCATGTCCCAAAGCCACAACATAAATCACATTGTTTCACTGTTTGTTAGATTGTGCAGTGGCCACAGCCCCCAGACAAGGCCATTCCTATCAGGCAGGACACTCCGAGGGCCTACAGACCACCTCCCAGTGCCACAGGACAAAGGCCAGATCTCTCTTTAGGTAGGGTTAATTCTTCAGTACACTTAGTCCCTGAGTTCAGGTAGGTAATGTGCTATGCCTATTTTAGTGGGGGGATATAGAGAGTTTAATCCCTTCCCCATGGTCTTGCGATGGTGTGGACAGAAATAGAGCCTCATATCCTCTGATTTTTACTAAAAACACTCATTGCCCCCCACCATGCCATAATACTCCCCTCCAGATCCTGTTTGCCCTACCTGACATTTACCATAGTGGCCTGGGGCTAGAGAATGCACACATCTCTCAGTAGACGACATGCTTAAAGCGTGCTCCCTTCCCACGCCCCTTTGATGACCAGTCAGGAACACATCGTGATTCACTCCCATCCAGACTCCTAGCTGCTAAGGCCTATGGCAAGAGCACTGCGAATCCACTTCCACCCCAGAGCATCTGGGCAAAAGCCCCTGCTCCAGGATTCCAGGGCTGGTCACAGAAGGGTATTCTCTGCTAAGACCCACACCATCCCCACCAGCAGCACCAGTGTGGGACTGCAAGCAGCCAGGGACAAGGAGGCCCAAGCCTCCACTCTGCCCCAAGTTATTTCAGGTTTCTGGGCCTCCTTTTTACTCTTTGTAAAATGATAGGCTTAAGTTAGAATCTGGCTGCTCCAAGTATATCCAACAATAAGCCGCAAGACATTACCAGGGAGGTTTGAGAAATGCGCTGTGCAGTTGTTAGACTTCAGCGCCCCCCACTCCAAGCCGTAACTGCTGCACTTGATTCTGCTCTTCTAACAGGATCTCCACAGGATTCGTGTGAATACAGTTTTGAGACACCCCAGCTGAGGCCATCCAGGTCCTTCCCTTGGCCTACATTCTGTGATTCTCAAAGGACAGCTCATGCCTCAATCTCCAGACCCTGGGATTGAGATGCCTGTTGGAACTGGGGAGGAATCCAAGGTGCTCATCAGGATGGTCAGAAAATGGAGTCAGGCAAGGCGTCTGTGAAACCCAAAGCCCTTGGGCAGGCACCACTGGGACAAAGGAGGGGAAGAGACCGGTTCACTGTTCCCAAAGGCGCACTGTGTGTGCCAGCTGAGGTCTTTGATGTAAGGCCTCCTGGACTCTGACCTAAACAATGAGGCCAATCATGGGCTCACTTACCCCCTTCAGATGCAGGCTTGGGGTTGGCCCTCCCCAGGGTCCTGCAGGAAGTCTCATTTCAGAGTCAGGAGAGGCCTCTGGTTAACCAGAGCAGACCTGACTCTGAGGTACCAGTGTACAGTGTAATTACATGTAGGTTGACCATACTTACTGCAACTCTGTTGTTCTAGAATTTCAGACAAAAGCTGAACGCTAAGAAAACACAGCACTAAAGAGAAGCAGATTGTCCTGAGTGATTTATTGAAGAACAAAAGCAAGGGGAAGAAAGAAGAGAGAATTATCAGAGACTTACACATACTTCCCTTTCCCCTGCCTGGTCTAAGGGGAACACACAGTGACCACCGCCTTCCCACCCTCCCCAACGGAAAGGCCTCAAAACACTGACATTTTGCTTTTCTGAGGCATGCTCTCACGTGGCCACCTCAAATCCTGTGAGCCCCTCTAGACTCATCAGCAGTAAGCGGCTGCAGCACTGTCGGAGGAGACATCGCCCATCTTCCTGGCTCACTCCCTTGGCCCGGCCTGCTCACCCTCCCACATGACATCACCTACATCTCGTGCAGATATATTTCAAGTGAACAGAAAATCACCCAAGGCTGGAATTTGGCTTTAGAGAAGCCAGAACAACAGGTCAGGCATGTGAGTAGCATTTAATTTCGGGAGGTTACTGGTAGGAAGACTTTGAATAACTGCCAGAACTGTTCGGCCTCAGCTCTGCCGCATGTAAATACATAACTGTGATGGGAAGCAGTTGCATTTCCAAAGTGCAGTTCAGAGCTTGCACGGACCCAGCAAGGATGGGAGGGGGCAGCTGGGAATCAGCACAGTTAGAAAACAGCCCCTCCTCTCAAAATTAAAACGTCTATACATGCGGTTTAGGTGTCCCCAGTGGGTCGGGGCTCCTTGCTTGTCACTGCCACCCTGTTACAGTTGGAACTGTCGTGTGTTGAAGCCTTGGCTTCCAGTGTGTCTGTATTTGGAGACAGCACCTATGGGGAGGTAGTTAAGGTTGAAGGAGGTCATAAAGGTAGGGGCCTGATCCAGTATGACTGGTGTCCTTATAAGAAGAGCAAGAGATACCAGAGATCTCTTTCTCTCCATGCACAGAGAAGGACATGTGAGGACATGGTGAGAATGGCTGTCTACAAGCCAGGATGAGAGGCTTCACCAGAAATCAGTGATGATGGCACCTTGATCTTGGACTTGCCAGCCTCCAGAACCATAAGAAAATAAATGTCTGTTGTTTGAGCCACCCAGTCTGCGGTTTCTTGTTATGGCAGCCCTAGGGAACTAATTAATGCACATCCCCATCCCCACCCCAAAACACACACAATCACAATTACATCTCATTGGCCAAAGAAGACTTTTCAACCGCCCACCACGTGTCTGGCAAAAGAAATAGCAGGTGGGCTTCCTGTCCTCAGACAGCTTATGACACCTTTGGAGAGGCAAGATCAACCATGAAAAACAAGTTAGAGCAAAAGGAGAGAGGATCTGGCCAGAACTTTGAATTACTTCCTGCATGGAGTGAGCAGCTGACAGACCGTTATGTCACCAGTATCACCACGAGGAAGCAGAGAGAGAATCATTTACTGTAAGGTGCATGATAGTGACTGGAAGTTTGTTATCTTTTTGAAGTTGCTTTTAAAATATTTGGTTAGAAAGTCCTCAAGCCTTCATCCTTCCCCATCACAAACAAGTGGGTTTCCTTGCCAAAGCTCAAGGACAGGGTCTTGAAATTCCTAAATCCAAGTCTTGTCAAGATGCTCATTTGCGCTCTCTCATTGTCTGGGACTCGGAAGGGGTGACATGCTCCCGGGCCAGGTGGTGCCACACAGATGAAGAAATAGCAAGTGATCATGCTAATTATCTAATTTACACTCATAAAATTGTGGAAGAACCTTTAACAAAACTACAGATGTTGTTATTGTTAAAAAGTCAGAAAAAGAACACAGAACCAGGATACCATTCAGGTCCTACCAGACGTAGGAGGTAAAGTCTTCAGAGAGGTTAAGTCCTGTTCAATGGAAAATTCCAAATTTGGCCAGTTAGAAACTCTACTGGCTTAACCCCATCCAAACCTTACAGTTCCTATTAACACCACTTGAGATCTCCAAGCCCGAGCAAAGGACAGGGTCTGAGCTCAGAAGCCCTGAGGCAGAATAAGGACACCTACCACAGAAGACATCTCCGGTGCTAAGACATCCAGATTGTTCTGGACAGGGAAGGGACAAGAAGTAGGACTGTCTGAAGTTCACCAGAGATTTATGCCACAACTTTGACTTGGGCAGGACATACTGTAGCCCAGACAAAGAAGGGAGGCATAGAATAGAAGTAAAGCCATAGAAAAGGTCCTAGACATTTACCAGATTGTCTGCAAGAACAGCACCCCCCTTTTTTGCAGGCCTCACCCACCCCACTTGGATTCTGTTGTTCCAGAAGCCCAGCATAGTTACTCATCCTCCCACCAGAGAGTGGGCTCATGACCAGGACTGAGCCAGTTTCCCCGTCCCTCTAACTGGTCCAAGGATTGGCCTGGGAATAACCAGGGAAATCAGGATGCCTCGCCAAGAGGAGGAAGAACCACATTCTGCTCTGGTCCCCTGAGCCAATAAACATCCCACACCTCCTCTCTTCCAAAAATGGTCCCATTGGTAATTCTGTTACTTACAACCACAGGATTCATGGCTAATAACAGGAAGCATGTGGACTCTTGCCAGTTGCGTTCTGGTTTGTGTCAGACCCCCAATGTATGGCTACATCTTAGAGACCCTGAGGGAGAGGGAATCTTGCTTGGCTCTTGGGTGATGAAATAGGAAGAGGGGGAATTCCTACTGGTGGTGACAGTGACGCCATCCATGGAGTCAGGTGAAAACTGTCCCAGCGTGCCACCCAGCAAGACTGGTGTTCTGGCTTAGGGGCACTCTATAAACAAAGCTAATGAGACCAGATTCTTTCTAATGCCCCTCCAACCTGGAGCTTCCATATCTCTCCCAGCAACCTGCCCCCCAGCAGAGCTGGCAACATAAGCCACAACCCCCAGCCCTTCAGCACCTCCAGCAAAAGCTAAAGAGGAGTTTGGTGCAGCATCAAGAGCATGAAGCCTGCATCAGGGAAGCCTGCATTTTGACCCCACTCCTTACCACGTGGGATCTTGGTTAGATAACAAAACCGCTTAAACTGCTCTTCACTCATCTCTATAATGGGGATAACAGAATCTAGCTCCTAGGATTGTTGTGATGGTTAGATGCGATCATGTACATAAAGCACTTAGCCCCATACCTGGCACAGTTGGAATTATCATGATCATTACTGTAGCCTTTATTACCAGGAGATGATCTGAAAGCTCTGCTCTGTGAAGTAAGTCAGGATCTGACCTTGTAAAATCAAAAAGTACATACTCACTGGGAAATAGCTAGCAGCTCCTTCGGGCCTAGGGTGGCAAATTCCAGGCTTGGGTCTATTTCTTGCCTTTATACTTTCTCATTTATTTCTTGATTTATGAAAACGCATCCATCATTTTCTAAAGAAAGCCTCCAGACACATGAACAAAAATGATAAAAATGCACAAAGAAAATAAATAAAACCATTCAGCGTGGCTAACAAGTCGGGCATTTGGCCCCAGTGGAGTAGATAAATCCAGAGCCAGGCTTGGCACTGGGACCCAAAGGTCAACAGGCTGGGACTTCGCTGAAATAAAAGACAAGATTCTGCAGCTTCAACTAACAATCAACCTCAAATCAACCAAGAGCCTAAGAACAAATTTTCTAGAGGCTGCCTGCCCCCTAAAGGGTTTCAAAGAAGCCAGCCTTGAAAACTGTGAGACAGCTGCCCACTCCCTGTCATTCACTTGTGGGGGCTGGGGGTTGGAGCCTGAGGACGTCTCAGGCCACACCAAGCACCCCTTTATCTACACTTCCCACTTCAGTGAGGGAATAGTCATCTTGCAGCTTCCTAGGGAAGGTGTCATAGTCACCCCTCGGTTGGCATCTCCTTAAACCACAGACATTGCTGTAAGAGGGCCCTTTTTCTGAAGAATTAGCTTTGAGATCCAGTATTTCTAGCTTCCAATATAGGTATTTCATTTTTGCTCTAGGCTAAGAACATATGAGAAGAAAAGTGAAAATGAAGCCCTGGAGAGGCAGGGAGGGATGCTATGGTATGAGCTGGAGACAGGGCCCTCACTGGCAGGGCAGGTGCCTTCCTTCCACCCAGGCAAGGCCCCTGATGGGCAACTGGCTCCCCAGAGGGTCATATCGGACAGGATCTGCAAGATGCCTTCCTGCCCACGGTCTGAGAGGTTCTCAGTCACGCATTGTCCTGGCCCCATGACTGACTGAACAAGGGATTCATTCCAGCGGCCAGAAGGCCAGTGCAGTCGTCTAGTGTGGAAACTGTGCCCAGTAGGGCTGCCCGATGCTGGATAACATCTGGCAGAGCCATCAGATCTTCTCTTGGGACATCTGGCTATGAGACATGGTGAGCCATCATCAGCAAGTAATGGTAGGTGCAGGGGAACAGAAAACAGAGACTTCATTGCTCCAGTGGCCCAGCACTGGAGGGGACAATAACGGATATGACCCTCTGTGGGGCAGAACCCCTGCTGGTAACAACTATTAATATCAACTTGGTTAATGGAGCACTGTTGACCACAACCATATTCTTGGAGCAGGACTCTGTGCCTGGCACTGTTAGGCCCTTTCATACATGACTCACTGATCCTTTACAAGGACCGTACGCAGTCAGTGCTATTATTATCATTTCTTTGCAGATGGGTAAACAGGCAAGGGAGGAGACACAGCTAGTAAAAAGCAGAGCTGGCATTTGAACCAGCAATTTGATTATGGTGCATGAGATGTCATTCACTAGTTACACACCCTCTGGTTAAGTCCCACATGGCCACAAATGATGTCCTTCCAGGTCTCGGTGAGGCCAGCTGTGACTGCTCAGATGTTCTGCTCTTCTTCACCTCCCTTTGTGTCCTTCTAATCACCCCACATTGTCTAAAGTGATGGAACTACATCATAGTTCCTTAAGCTGGGAGCATCTAACTGACACTGAGACACAGAGCTCCAAAAAAGTGGCTTGTGGGGACAGCAGAGAATGACATGTCCTCTAAAGGAGGCTAAATGGCCCTCATTTGCCCTTCTGAGCCTAAAGGAAGAAAGCCAAGCTAAAGCTTTCAGCACAAACATCCAGGACTGGTGACACCTTCAAAGTGAGCTTGACTTACTCATCTCCTCCTTCTGGTCATCACAAAGAGCCTTCCCTGAAGCCAAGCAGACCCTCGGTCTAGACCAGGGGTCAGCAAATCATGGCTCATGGGCCCCATGTGGTCTGCTGGCTATTTCTGTGAGTGAAGTCTGACTGGATCACAGCCACCCTCACTCATCTATGCTCCGCCTATGGCTCTCTTCTCCCTATGACTGCAGAACTGAGTAGTTGTGACAGTGACCATATGGCTCAAAAATACTAAAAGATTTGTTATCTGGCCCTTTACAGAAAATGTTTGCCAATGTCTGGTCTAGAGGGACTAGCTGGCAAGGAGGACACCTCACCACACGTTGGGACTCCACTCAGCAGGGTGGATTTGCTCCCCAGGAAATCCACGCCAGTGACTTGAGGCATGGAAACTATGTGCCATGAATATCAACACCAATCAAGCAAATCGACAGATCTGTAGTGAACAACTGGGCAACGGGCTAGTCCCCAAGGCTTCCATGGAGCTGCTCTGGGACTGGGGTGGATACGGTCTGGGTAGGCAGCAGTAACAGGGAGAGGGTCAAGCTAGGGGGACTCCAGGCTCCTCGTTCCACCAGAGCACCTCTGCATGTTCTTTTTACGTATTGTAGTTTCCACTTAAGACTCCATTTAAGCAAAGATTTCTGCAACACTTTATTTTTTTTAATTTCAATCAACAAGTACCACTTCAGCTCCTATATATGCCCAACATTCAGGTGAGTTCTAGGATGGAGGGAGACAGGGAACAAAACCATGACTCCTGACCTCCCCCAGCTTAGTGCAATAGCAAGAACACAGCAGATGCACACACAGAGAACAACATGCAGGAATGAGTTGGACAGTACAGGCTAGAAATGCTTTTGAAGTTCAGACTGTGAAGAAAGTCAGACTTGAAATGAAGCTGTAAAGAGTGGGATCGGTTTGCAAGGACAGGAAGAGGAAGGAAAGGACATTCAGAGCTGGGAGAAAGTGGGGAGGACCACGGATGAGGAGTCCTCTCAGCCACTGTGTGAGGGGCTGGGGCTCTGCTGACCAGCTTTCGAGAAAAGGAAAAGCTGCATTTGCCATCATGCAGGAGACAAGGAAGCTGTGAAGGCCGCCCTGTCAGAGGAAAACATCTTTAACTTATTCCAAGGAGGCTCCAGGTAGACATGCCACAGGTAGGGGCAAAGGTTTCCTGCCAGACACAACCAAAAGATACAAAAGAACTTTTCAGCATCTTGAAAGCAAGATTCGCAATGATTCTACAAGCCATTTTTTTCACAGAACGAATGGACTTGCCCGTTGATCCTGGGACCTCCAAAACGGGGCAGCCAGCAAGACTTGAGCCATGTGTACAGATTCCACCCCATAACTAAAAATCTCCAAAAAGCCAGTTCTTGAACCCAAATTCATCTTTCACGTTCATGCCAAGGGTGAGCTCCATCAGCTGTTGGAGGAGCAGGAAGGAAGGGAGAGGATTTACTACAGGATGGCCAGAGTCCCTGGAATATACCCCACACTGCTAAGTGAAGTTGGGTCCCTGGGAAGGAAGTCTGTCCCCCGGAAACTTGGATCAGGGCTCTAGGGAAAACCATACATTTTCCAGGTTCCTGTGGGCACAGTTCTGATATACCGGGAGTGGGAGGTCAGACTGTATTTATAGGCACAAGCAAAACTGAAGTTAGAACTCATCCCCAGCTCACCCAAAAGGAGACAGCAGAGCCAGGAGGCAGCCAAAGTGCACCCCACACAGGACACAGCAGGTTTCCTTTGTTCTAAGTTTCCAGTTTTACAGATTCTGCCAGTTTCCCCCTTTAAAAACAGCTTTAAAATTGCACGTTTATGTTTCTAATCTGTGGAGATGATACTGAGACAGATTAAGAGGGAATGTGCTTACCACCACAATCATCCTCATTTTTGTGGTGAGGTGGCAGAACGTACGTGAGGCTCCTGCCGCCATGTACTGAATAAATACGTCCTCTCCTAACAGAAAGGGGCCAGCGACCCAGGCCCAGACCCTTCTCAGTAGAGTTGGCTGGCATCATACAGAAAGATTGCATCTTCCCATCTCAGCTTGCAGCTTGTGAGTTTGGGGCTGCCTGCCTCAGGAAATGTGTGAGTGGGAGAGCAAGGCAAGAACCCTGACAACCTGGTGAGGCCCCCAGATCCAGCCATACCTGCATTCCATGTTCCTCTGCACTTCCCAGTTACCAGCCAATAATTTCCATGTTTTGTTTTTTACTAGTTCGAGCTGAGTCTCTGTCACTTGGCCACGTAAACAGGTGTGCCTGACAATCCTGACAATGGGTTCACCTAGGTCAAGCCCCTTGAAGAGCCTGCAGCCACTGCTTTTGAACACCAAACTCCTTGCTTCATTTGACCACCAATTACTAGGGATGCCGGTTCCTGGACCACCTCAGCACAGCAAGTACTTCAACTCCTGGTCCCTCCTCTCTCTGCCTCTCTTTGCCAGCCCCCAGGTCTGGCCTGTCAGCCTTTGAAGCATGCCAATCCCATCCCACCTCTCCCACATCCCCCATCAACCCTTCACTCCAACACCTCTCTCTGCCCATCTTTGTCACAACTACTTGACCAGGGAAGTAACTCCCCTTCAAAAAACAGTAACTGCCATAAATTGCATACCACGTGACAGGAAACCATGTCCTGCTTCGATAAATGCTCTGCAACTACTACTTGGTAATGGCTGTCTGGCCCTGTTGGGACACTCCGGGTTTCTGGTGTTTACAGAGGAAAATCAGGCAGGTCCCAGTATACAGAATGTGGAACACTCACTCCCACACACAAAGAAAAGATACCACCATTGCTCTCTGTGACTCAGTTTCCTTATAGTTACACAGGGAATCATGCAGTATTAGCAACCACAGAGCTGTGAAACATGAGTCATCCCAAATGTGGTCAATTGTTGAGAAGACAAGCACACCATGGGGAAGAATCCCAGACTGGTCTTTGAGTAATAATAGGAACAATATAATAGGTAGTGTGTAGGGAGCCTCATCACATTCCAGAAACAGTCTTAAGCACTTGACATGCACCCTTTCACTTAAGCCTAGCAACGAACGTAATGTGCTGGATGCTACAGATGCAACTCCTGAGGCTTGGAGAGAACATGGGTTGGTACGTGGCCGCTCAGCTGGGCGGCCACAGGAGCTTAGAGTCAGACCGCAGCATCCACCGTCTGTGACTGAGACCTCCGGACTATCAGCTGGCCAGCCTCTCAGAATCTCCCCTGGACTGTCAGCACAAAGTGGGCAATAATGACTGCCTTGCTTCCTACCAGGGTTCCTGATGGGAACGGCATGGGAGCTGGGAAGCACTATAAAGGACTGGGTGTCACAACTGCATAGGCAATCCCATCACAGTTGACAAGCAGAAGGTGGCTTACTCTCCATACTCTCAGAAGACACCAACAGTGTGGGTAAGAGCCCCTGGGGCCAACATGCACCCCAGGCCAGCTCTGTAGAAGCCTCTTGTCCCCAGCTGGCCCTTACACCCTATGCGGGTGGGGGGGGGGGCAGCCCAGACCCACCAGCCACTGAAAATATAAAATATTATAATTGCCACCCATCTTGTACCCCTCCATCCTTCCTTCTCTTCCTTTCTCAGAGGTAAGCATTCCCCTGAATTTAATCTAGATCAAGAGTTGGCAGATTTTTTCTGTCAAATGGCCAGATAGGAAATATTTTCAACTTTGTGGGCTATATGGTCCGTGTTGCAAGTATTTAACCAGGCCCTCAGAGCACAAAGGCAACCACGGGCGCTATGGAAAGGAATGAGTTGGTGGTGTTCTGGTAAATTTTATTTATGGACACTGAAATTAGAATTTCATTTAATTTTCAGGAGTCAGGGAATATTGCTCTCCTTTTGATTTTTTATCAACTTCTTTTTACTTACATGTGTTCTTTTTTCCAGCTTTATTGAGATATAATTCATACATAACTGTTTTCAACAATTTTAACTGTAAAAACCACTCTCAGCTCACAGGCCACACAAAAGCAGGTGGCAGGCTGGACTTAGCCAGTGAGCATAGTTTGCCACACCTGGCACATATCATTAATACTGCAGCTCCATATGTGTATATCCATATAGAGTATTGTTTGGTGTGTCTTAAAATTTTATATAGATGGTATTATACAGTACATTTGCTTCTACAACTGGTCATTCTTTTAATTTTACGTTGGCTAAGATTTATCTGAGTTGAGCTTATTCATTTTAACTGCTGTATAGGATTTCACTATAGAACTTACCACAACTTACTTACAGGAGTTCACTATACTGGGAGTCCAAAAAAGATCAGTCCCTCTGAGAAGGGGGAGAGCTACCTGCTGGGGGTGTTAACTTGGCTTGTCCTGTTTGGTGGAATTGTGAGAACTGGTGGAGCCGAGCCAGAGATGAGGTCTGGGTGCATCTGGGTGGATCCAGCACGGGCAGCCTCATGACCCAAAGTGAGTCTCCAGAACTAGCCTGTGTGTGCAGGTGTTGGGTGGCCAATGCCACCATCACCCAGCTGGACAGGCCCTTTAGAGAGACAGTTGGAGGCCGGGCTGAGAGCTGGTCTTTAAGAAGTACAGGTGGGGAAATAAAGGTGCTGCCCCAAATCAGACACAGCACAGAAAATGGGGGTTGGCGGTGTGGTTCTTTCCAAGGCTGAGCCCAATCTAATCCAGCCTGGCCTTCTTTACACAGCACCTTAAAATTGATTTAGCATTAGTGGTTCAGGCAGAAATGAGTATATTCATCCACCCGGGACTGTAGAGGCTTCCATTTCCCATTTTAACCTATACATAAAGCAAACAACCATGGCTGTTAAAGGGAAAAACAGGTTTAAGACACGAAATCATAGAAGAAGAAGAACAAGGGAAATCAATAGCATCTCCTCATCTATTCACCCAACATACACTTATTTATTAAGTCCCTTTAGTGTGCATCTGTGCCAGGTATAGGACAGCCGTGGTGACACAGAAAGCGCAGCATATAAAGTCCACCTCAGTGGTCAGGACAGCCACTGATTTCTTTTAAGAGTAACACAAAGCAACACATGACAAGTGCCAGAATTCATCTTTTGAACGATTAGCACAATGGGAATTCAAGGGAAAGAAGAAAGGCTAGGGAAAGCCTAAGAGAAGCATTTCAAAATGGCCTTTTAAAGGACTGGGAGCCTGAGGGAAAGCAGGAGAGGATCCCAAATAGATCAATTGGGATGAGAAGATTTATGGTGGTGAAAATGAACAAGGCACATTTGGGCTGAGTGAGGCCTGGTGCCACGGGCTCTTTGCTCACCATCACATAGCCACACAAGCCTGTCCTGGCCTGAGGATGCTCATTGCCCCCCCGTCAGGGCTCTCTTTCCCTCATCCTGGTGAAAGCAGGCCCTGCTCCCTTTCTGCCTCTTCCTCTCCCCAGACCACCCTTGGAGCCTGGCATCCCAAGAGTGTAGACTCTGTGGCCTTGTTACCTTGGCAGGTCACTTAACCTCCCTGAGCTTTCATTTATTTGATGATTGTAAATATCAAAGAGGTGGCCCACACTGAGTCACTATATGTAGGTAAAGGTCCTACAGACCTGCCACCATTACATTGGTTGTGCTCACAGGAGAACCTGCCACACAAACATTGGGAGTAGAACCAGCCACAGAGTCTGAAAGGATGTGATTGGGCCATGAGCAAGAATAAAATTCCATTTAAAATGGAAGCTCCAGCTACAGTACTCTGACAGCTGGGGTCCTGGGCCTCATCACCACTTCCCTCTCATTGCCATGAGAACAGGAAAAATAGACAGGTGGACATTTGGAAGGTTGGTGACAGTTGTTAAAGTTATTACATCCAGAATTTACTGTCATGCTGTTTATTACTTAAGGACATCTCTTCTCTCCAGGTTTGTTATAAATGCCTCAGAAATGCATCCTGAAAGTGATCTCTGGGTCTTTTCCCAGATGAGGGCTAGAATCCTGAATGACAGTTGTTTCAAAACTGTGTTCACACACTCCAAGGGATGCGCAAGATAAAACACTTGGCTATGAGAAGAAAAGATCAGAACTTCTACTTACAGTTTGTTGAATACATAATTGCATTTGTTTTCTATTGCTGTATACCAAATTACCACAAACTTAGCAGCTTAAAACAACACAAATGTATTATCTCATGGTTTCTGTAGGCCAGAAGTCCAGTTGGACTTGATAGGGTCTTCTGTTTAGTGTCTCACAAGGTTGAAATCAAGGTGTGGGCAAGGCCATATTCCTTACTGAAGGCTCTTGGGAAGGATCCTCTTCCAAGCTGATTCAGGTTCTAGGCAGAATTCAGTTCCTTGTGGCTGTAGGACTGATGTCACTGCTTCTTTGCTGGCTGTTAGAGGGAGGCCAATCATTGCTCCTTGAGGTTGCCTGTGCTGCTACTCATGCTCCACATGGGGACTCCTGCAGCAACAGTGAGCCAAATCCTTCTCATCCTTTAATTGCTCTGACCTCCCCTTTTGTCACATCTGTCACATCTGTCTGACTCCAGCCAGAGAAAGTTCTCTGCTCTTAAGGTCTCATGGTATTAGACTGGACACACTTGTATATTCCAGATGATCTCTCTACTTTGAGGTCCTTTATCTTAATCACACCTGCAAAGGCCTCTTTGCCACAAAAGGTCACATGTTGACAGTTTCCAGGGATTAGAGCATGAACATCTTTGAAGAACATTCTGCTTAGCACAATAATAAAAAGATAAGCTTTACTAATATTTGATAGATAGATTGCTGCTGTGGGATGGATGGCCAGTGTCACATATGGTACTAGAGGTGCTGTGAGGGAAAGGTGAGAATCCCATGCAAGGAGAGGTTGATAATGACACCCTCACTTGTCGGCTTGCTTTTAGCACATTATAACAGATTAAAATGCATGCCTGCATAAAAGAGGCTGGGATTCAGAGTTTAGAACCCCAATTCCTGATTTCCATTAGGATTTATATATCTTCTGTATTTCTTTAGCTATTACAGTTTTTGTTGGAAAAACAAAACTACAATTAGATTTTCAGCTCACTGTGTCACACAGCATTATACCAAGATTTTCAAAAGCTATAAGCCTATCCAATCCCATTGTGCCAGCTAAAATGACTATTGATAATATACCTTAGTGAGAACAAAAAGGGTTTTGTATTATTAATAGATAAAAATCATTATTTTAAAATATTAATTTTTTTCTTTATCAATTCCTAAAATTGTATTTAGGAGTTTGTTTTCAAAGACATGCAACGTGTGAGCACAGAATGTATGTGTACATAAATTATAATAAATAAATAAATATACATATGCTAGGTGTAACCTCTCAAAAATAATTTCACCTATAAAGTTGCTCAAGCAGTGTTTAGAGGATAAAGCCTTAGGTGGTAAGACAGAGAATGCCCTGGGAAAACACAAACTTTCTGGAGTTATTTCAAAGTTCCTCAAACTTCCAAATCTGCTGCTTTGCAAAGTATTAGGGATTTGGGTTGTGATGGATTTTTCAGGCAGTTTGGGGAAATTCTTTTCCATGTAGCCCTCTCCCCAGGCTCTTGTTTCAGCCCCAGTGTGTGAAGGGAAGAAAACCGAGCTTTCTTTCAGGTACCATTTCCTAAGGTGCAAACTGAGAGATGGGGTCTGGGCCTCCTGGTTACTTGTGTTCAGGGTCCAGCAGGAGGTGAGAGCCTCTGAATGGCTGAGCCGGGGGGCTTCCTGTGCAAGACTTTACACATTTGCAGTCCCATCAATCCAACACCTGTGGGACAGAAGCCAGCGAGGTTTGTGGAGCCAGATAGCCAAATAAAAAAGGATCAGTTTTTACTTTCCTGAAGTTAATTAATGCAGAACAGAGCAAGCCAAGCACAAAACTGACGAGGCTTTCTCTAAGCAAAGACTCCACATTTCCCCGTAAAGTCAGATAAACCTGACCCTGGGATCCCACAAACGCAGGGCAGGCCTAGCTGGGAGGTACAAGGGAACTAACACTTTCCCTTCACACTCCTTCTGGTGTTTCCCTTCTGGGTCTTATTTTTATTCATTTTTCCAGTTTATAAAACACACTCACCGATGGGCCCCTGGGGCACATGTGGAAAAGCTTAAAAGACACAAGTACAAAAACAGACTGACTTCAAGTCAAGAACAAAAAACATAAGAATTCTCCTCCATCTCACCCCCACCCCTGCTCCTGCCCCACTTCCAATCTGGGCCTCCCCCTCCCATAGTTCCTGAAAGGGCCATAAAGTTGGGCTTTTTCAGAAGGAAAAGGAGGTGGGTGTCAGAACTATTCTCTAATATCTCCATCCAAGTCCTGCTCTGAAGCCTACTGCTATAGCCCAAGGCGGTTTGGCAATGGGACTGCTTGAACACGGATTCTGGGCCTCAGCACCGGGCAGTGGGGCCTCTTCATCTGGTTTCAGGCCCTGGACAGCCTCCAGGACATCCAGGTCACTTCCAAGATCTCCAGGATCCAGACCCCGGGCATACTGATTGGGAGCTCCGATTTCCCACACCAGGAAGGGAAATAAAGACTGTATTCTTTGAGGGCTGCCTAAACAAGGTGGTTTAAGAGGCCCGCTTTTCCCTCCCTTTTAAAAAGAGTGCTGGTGAAATTATGTTAATCTGCTCTATTAAGCAGCTGACACACAACTAGAAGGGTGAGAAAGAAATAAAAGGGAGGCCAGACCCCTTAGTGACATGAGGATGTAGTGCCACTCAATCATTCTCTCTTAATTTAGCAACTACTATGTACCAGGGGCAACAAATACATCTGCAGGAAGAACAGACTTGCCTGTGCAGCTGTGGTTCTTACAGTTCAGTGGGGAAGATGGACATTAAGCAAATAAACACAACAAATATCTAAGTCATTTCAGTTGGGCCTTGTGCAATGGAAAAAAAGCCCAGGGCTCTGTGAATGTGCACCAGGGAAACTAACATAGCCTGCAGGTCAGGAACAGTCTCTCAGAGGATAGACACTTAAGTGGGACCTGAAGGACACATGAGAGGTAGTTAGGTGAAGCTGGACAAAGAGCCTTAAAGGCCAGAACGGTGGAGGAGGCCAAGGGGTCTGCAGCCTCACAGAGGGCAAGGGGCATGACATGCAGTTGGAGAGGGTCCTGTCACACAACCAGACTCTCAGGATGCAGTTTTGTTTTAAATGCAGTGAGTGGAGTGACATGCTATGAGTCACATTTTTTTAAAGATCACTCCAGCCTCAGAACCACAGGATTCTCCCTGTCCCAGTGGCTCTGAGAAACATGGTTTGAAAACCATCAACCTGGGGAATTAGTAGCATGGTTTTCTGTCCCCTCAGTGCTCAACTTTTTTGGTGACAAGAGGTGCAGTTGGGTGGTTTGCTGAGAATTGTGAGCGTTGCAGACACAGGAGTGTGAACAAGACAGAGAGGATTCTGGGGTGGCAGGAAGGTGTTGTCTAGCAGGGAGATAATCCCCAAATGGGGTAGTCAGGGAAGAAAGGAGAGAGGGCTTCCAGCTGAGGTATTCTCTTCCTGAGGAGCCCAGCAGGCAGCAAGAGGCCCCTGCCCACTAAGAATCCCTCTCCTTCGGCCAGACACTGCCTCCTGCCCAGCAATCTAGATGCCTCAGCCACAAAAGACTACAAGAAAATTAGGCTGCCCCATGGCCTGTCAACCAAATGATGAAGTATGGCAACTGTCAGGACACTTGAATGTCTTTCCCAGAGGCCTGTGAACACATCCTTCCTGAGGTAACAGAGAGCAAGCACAACCAAGCCATTGTGCAAAGCACTGGGCACATGCATCTCAGAATGTCACTGAGGACCAGAATCCCTGAATCCTCCTCCTCTCGGAGGACTCTTCCGTAAGGACACATTCTCTAGCACCTGTCAGGCTGTGGTATTTCTACCGGAAAGGGAGGTGGGACCTCTGTAAGTTGACTACATGCCCCAGGTCCCCCCAAAGTTAACATAGTGCATGTATTCTGCTTTGCTTTTCTTACAGACAGAAGGGTGGGGGGCAGGAGGGGGAGGGCAGACCTCTGTGATTTATTGGTCCTGCTTCCACCCTTCACCCAGTGCATGAATAAATGAAAGAGAAGGTGTACTTGACTGAGAAAAAAGAAAAAAGAAGGGAATAAGAGACACCCCCTGGCCAAAAACATTAAAAAAAAATAGGCAATTTTTCCAAAAAGCCATTGCATAGGTTAAAATCGCCCCAGGGAATGTTTAACTTGTTCCTTGGTCATTTATTTGAGCTTTAGGCCACTCCTGGGCTGTGATGCTTAATGGAAAGAGTATTTACCTTAGCAACCGCTGCAAACCAGGGATCCAGCAAGCATGCTGGGAGGGCACAAAATACCTTCACGGAGGAGGCCCATCAGCTAAGAAAATGTCAGGCTTCGCATTTGGGGATGCCATCAAGGGATCTTTTAAAAATATTTTTCTGTTAACGATGGCTGAAGGTGGAGACAGAGAAGAAAGAGGCACACTCAGATTTCCCTTCTATTTTTACCACCACCTCTGCTTCCTCCTCCTCCTCCTCTACTGAACAGTATGCAAGCAGGTGAAGGGGACTGGGTAAAATGGGATCATTTGGGAGAGACAGTTCAGAAAGCAATGCCTTTCTCCCTGCCATCTCGTTGCCAATTATCACCAACATGCACATTTGAAGCTCCATGTAGAATCCGAGAGGTCATTGTCCCCACAAGCCAAAAGGTAAAAGGGATCACATGTGTATTCTTGCAAGTCCCCATGCCCAGCACGAGAATGGCTGGCATTTCACTCTGTGTCTAATATCAGGCCTACAGCACACATGTGCACACATACACACACCAGGCAGCCCTCTTGTTTTCAGAAGCATGCAAAGGAATCTACCATTCACATGAAGTAAGGTAGACCAAATATCACAGCCGGATCAGTGTGTTAGGGCCCAGACCACAAAAAGACAAGCCATGGATATTTGTACCTTTCAAGGAGCTCCCTTGAGCTCTCTGTCTGGTGACTTAGAAGAAAGTCAAGGGCTGGGTTCTCCCAACTTCTCGTGGGGAGGTTTCCTAATCAGTGGAGGAAAGGGGATAGAGGGAAGAGGTGGGATGAGAGGACATAATAAGGTGGGGAGAGGAAAGTGTAAAATGCAGAGGGAAACCACCTGGGACCTCACTGCCAGCTATGGGAAGGAGGATCAAGCCAGCACCTCTCTCTCCCCCCACACATCACCTGAGACGTCACCATTGCTAATGTGGCATTCAGCCTTGTAGTCCTGTCTTCAGTGTTGGCAACAGAGTAGACATCTGTGCTCTTAGGACCAGATTAATAAATACCATCTCTGTGTTTGTTTAGATGGGCTAAGATGCAGGAACAAGCGGACCCCAAATGCAGTGACTTAACATGACGGTTTATTTCTTGCTCTTGTAAGGTTTGGGAAGGCAGCTCTTTCCCACATGATCTTTCAGGGACCCAGGTTCCTGCCACTTGGCTCTGCCATGCTCTGGAGCTTCATTCCCCTAGGCTCAGTGGAAGAGGAAAAGGATGTGGGAGAGCCTTGGCCCGGAAGGGGCACACACCGTGCCCGCTCACATACCACTGATGAGAAGCTGTCATGTCTCTAACTTAGAGACAAAAAGGGGACAGAGAGGTGCAGCACCTCCGTGGCAACACCTCTATGGTATGGAAAGGGAGACAGCTGTCCAAGTGACTCAGAATTCAATACACTCCTGGGCTGTACTGAATTGAAAAAATCTGGGTTTAAAAATGTTGGTATACACATGATAAGTAAACTATGTTCAGTTCATTTTACTTCTCGTTTCTATTTAAAGTTGGGAGGTGATCAAGGAAGAGTGAGGCCAAGCAGAAGTCACTTACTGCCCTTTGGTTTCAGCTGGCTAGCTTCTACGTGAATGGTGTCTCAGGGGACACCCCACCTCCGCCGGCTTAACCACCAGTGAAGATCTTCATTGGATCCCATGTCAGAGAAGGTGAAGTCCAAGTGCCCAAAGGGTCCTGTTCCACCTGGCCTTGGCTTATTTTTTTGGTCCCCTCGCCAGCCTCTTCCTCACCCACCAGCATTCACCCACACACCAGCCATGCCCAGCCCCTGCTCCCAGGACCCCTGCTCTGAAATGCCTCCACACCTTGTGCACCATGCATTCTGCATACAGCACCCTTCCTGTCTGCCGGGCCAGGCAAACTCCCACACACCACCCAGTGCGCAGCATGAACATCCCGTCCCCTCCTTTCTCATCCTATCATCCTTTGAACATACATCTACTAAAGCACTTCACACATTGCTGTGTCTCCAAATAGACCAACAGTTCTCAACTGGGGGTGATTTTGACCCCCAGAGGACATTTGGCAATGTCTGAAGACACTTTTGATTGTCACAACTGACGGTGAGGCAGGGGCCAGCATGGGGGGATGCTGCTGGCATCTAGCAGAGAGGCCAGGGGTGCTGCTAAACACCGTGCAGCACACAGCACGACCTGACACCAAGGTATCAACCAGCCCAAATCCTGAATGAGACGGTGAGTTCCCCAGGGCCAGGATCCTCCACACCTTTGGAACCCCCTGTGTCATTTCATCATATTAACCGTGCACAGAGAAGGCTCACTCTAAATGTTAGGCAGAAGCCATTAACAGATAGATGGATGGATGTCTGGGCAGACCATGCAGACTGAAGAACAGAGAAGCTAAGCTTATCTCCTGAGTTGTCCTGGGCGCATAAAGATACAGAATCTCCTAACCCGGCATTGCCATGTCCAGAGACCAACCAGCTGACTAGCAGGAGCTGCCAGAGAGAGACCCCAAGAGGACAAAGACTCCTCCTGGAGGTTACCTGTGAATTAGGCATTTAGCTAAATACATGAGACACTATTTCAATCCACAGTTCAAACTGTTGGTTTCTTTTTTTTTCCAAGTCATCTTCTACTAATTGCTTTGTATAAATTATCAGTGTAAATAATTTGCATTCGGAACTTGTTTGTTCTGTTTCATGCATCTTCACACCCTTTAATCCCTGGGAACCATGAAGGACCAAGTATTACATAAACTGGTTAAAAAGTGTTTTTAAGCAAGGACATATTTTTTAAACCAGACTTGCTGAACTGTGGTTTGCCTGCTGCTAGTCAGGCAGGAACTAAGTAGGTGATCATTAGACCCAACCTGTTGTCACTCCTGGGATGTCCCCCTCCCAGAGCCTCCAGTTAACATAACAGTGACTGTAGTGCACATGTATGCCACGGGAAATCTCACCCCAACGCGTCCCATGGACCCCAGCTGCCCTGCTCCTGTCACCAAATGAGCTGCCAATCCCAGCTGAGCACAGGGGTCAGAGGGCAACCCATCCCACTGGGTACCCATGACTGTGGTCCCTGAGCTCTCCAGATAGCAAGCTCAGAGATCTGCAAAGCTCTCTCGCTGCCTGTGCCCCACATGCCACCATGCCCAGGGAAGTCTTTAGACTTTCCACCAGCATTTCAGCTGAGTTCAGTTCACACCAACTCCAAAAGTTTTTATTGAACTAAAACTCTGTGCCAGACACTGTGCTGAAAGCTGGAGATTTAAAAAGAAATGAGGAACAAAACTATTGGGAGGGCAGAGACATGCCAACAAATAAGTTCAGGACTATGTGTAAGTGCAGTGATAGCAGGAAGTGAGCAGGGCTAAGTGGACAGAGAGGCCTGGCTTGCAGGGCTGAACCCCGGCCCCGCACCATCAGAGGAGAAAATGGCAGCTCGTTGTAAGGGAAAAGGGAGGGAGGGCAGATGCTGAACCACAGCCTGAACTAAGTCCCCAGGCTTATGTTCTCAACAACCTTGATGACAGTCCTGGGCCGGGTCCTCCCTCGGACTTCAGGCGGAGCCAGCTTCCCTTATACAAGCCCCACATGCCCTTTCCCAGTGGGAGGCGGGGTACTGCTGGCTAAGTCAGCCCTATCAGAAGTTGAGCCTGCTGGGGCCTGGGGGTCTCATGCAGACTAAACATTAAAACCCTGAACTACCACAGATGTCAGTCTGGCTGGACGGCACAGTCGGACACCTCCAAAAAGGCCATCTACTCCCTGTCTGAGAATAAACAGGACCATGAACTGCTGGAACTTTTTTTGGTATGCGTGCATGCGTGTGTGTGTGTGTGTGTGTGTGTGTGTGTTTCTTCTTTCTTTAAGGAAAGAAAGAAAATGGCATTTCCTTCACCCAGGGGTCAGAGGCTCAGCCCTTCCCACCTCCGCCCCACACACACCGCTCCTGCAGCCCACGAGTGACTGCGGGGGACGGACTCCCCGCACCCTGCCCCTCCTCACCAGCACCCACCCGGATGCTCTGGCGCCTTGGCCCCTGCTCTTCCACGAAGACTGACGTCTCATCTCATCTCTGGCTGCCAGGGCCTCCTCCGTCCAGGATTATTGTCTCTATGTGTGGGATTCACTCAAAGCCACTCAACCCAAGGCCTGAGCTGCAGAGGCCATCGCTGATCATGCCTGGAGACATGGCCGGTCTCCTGACAGTGCCCTGGGTGGGTAGGTGGGTGGCTCAAGGTTTCCACCTGAGGCTGAAGAGCTGGCCCTTTCCGTCACTGCTGTGGCCCTGTCAGCTTCTGTGTGGACTTTTCTGCATGACCACGGCATTCTCAAATGAATCACACAGTTTCACTGCCTTAACAACATTTATATACCCACATTTTCTCAGATCTGAAAAGTACAGACTTAGTGGGCCCAGGATCTAATAGCTCCAAGCTCATCCCACAGACACGTGTGTCCACCTCACAGCCTTTTCCTCTCATTACCTCCTCTGCCCCTGTCAGTGTCCCAAAGGAGATTCTAAACTGATAGCTTGAGAGGTCTGTGGGGTTGCCCTCATACGTCTCCTTCTACTCAGAATCACCAGAACATCCTCAGTGAGAGTCTTAGTTATTATGAAGGGTGAGTCCATTTTCAAACTTCCCAGAATCTAGAGGGGCCACTGTGCATATCCTAATTTAATTGCTGTTTATTATTTATCTTCCCTTCATAAGCCTGGAAGCTTTGAGCCTTTAAAGAGTTAGACCTGTGTACTACTCAGATCTACAACTCAGGGTACGACAGATTAATCATTGGCTTTTCTTTTCCTTCTTTCTTTTTTTTTTTAATATCTTTACCATTCCTGCTTCTCCCTAAAATGCATTTACCATGAATTAACCATTCAAGAAAAAAAAAAAAACGCCTCCCCCAGGGAGCAAGAAGAGGGCAGGTATATTTACAGTCAACCCTGAGTCAACCTTTAACCCCCAGCCCTTTCATCAAAGGTTGACCATATATTAAGCAAAAAGGTCTGGACGAAAGGCAGCTGCAGCCGCCTTTGACTCCTCGTCTTTATCACAGATCGCATGCCTCTTCTCCCAGCCTGGCATCAGTCCAGAAGCTCCGCCCAGCTGAGCAGACGGTTCCCCATGTCCAGACTGGCTCCAGAATGTGGGACTCTCCCGCTGCCTTCAAAAACAGGGCCATCACCATGACCCCAGACAGCAAAGCCAGCGAGGGCACTTGTGTGGTAACATGCACAAATCCGAATATATAAGAAAGAGTTCTAAGTTGTTCTTCCCATAGGTGATGAGACAGTCACCTCTCAAGGTGGTTTTAGGGCTCAGGAAGGCTTGCAACACTTGCTTTCCTAATCCCCCTTCCCCAAAACATCCTCCTCATCTTTCCATTTGATGCCTAAAATCATTCTGCAAGTTAGAAAGCCTTTTACTCCACAATTGGAGCTGAGACTATAAAATGCCCCGAGGGGTAATCAGAGCTTTAGTTCACGCCTCCAAAGCCTAGTTGATGCTTAGAGCTGGTCTCTGTGTAGCTTCCCAAGGGAGGGCTAGAGAGCATAGAGGCAGCAGCTTCTGATGGGAAGAGTTAGGTCTTTGGAATTAGGCCTGGATTGAAACCCTGGCTTTACCCTGTACTAGCTGTGTGATCTTGGTTGAGTTACTTAACCTCTCTGA
Organism: Manis pentadactyla; assembly: GCF_030020395.1. NCBI lineage: Eukaryota > Metazoa > Chordata > Mammalia > Pholidota > Manidae > Manis > Manis pentadactyla. The sequence goes on along the minus strand of NC_080020.1, from coordinate 185,352,303 downwards.
AGGTCAGGTTCTCCTGATATAAAAATATAAAAATATTTAATTCACTGGGCTATCTCAAGAAGTAAGGTTGATGGCATAATCAAAGAGCCTGGCTCATACATGCTCAGTTCTCTTCTGCCTCTTACAGGGAAGAAACTCCATAAAAAGAGGGGGGAAAAAAAACAAAGAAAATGATACTTCACTTGTTCCATTGAGCTCAGAACCAGTATTAACTCCTCTAAGATATAAATAGGAATTCATTACTAAAGTAAGCTGAATGACTGGGGAAGCCACACATTCATAGGAGGTGTGACAGACTACTTTGATCTATATTCTCTACCAGAGGTCAGTAGAGTTTCCCTGTGAAGGTCCAGGTAGTAAATAATTCTGGCTTTAAGGGCTAGTCTCTGTCACAACTACTTAACTCTGCTGTTGAAGGCAGCCATAGACTTAGACATAGATCCATAAAAGAACAAGCATGGCTGTGTTCCTATAAAATGATATTTACAATAAAAAGCAGGCAGTGCTCTGGATTTGGCCCCTGGCCTGTAGTTTGCTGACTCCTGTTCTATATCAACAAGTCCCTCATTTTGTGATTTCTTCTGAGCATCACAGGGCCACCTCTGAAGACCTTGCCATATTTCATACAAGAGTCTTAAGGAGGACTGAAGTCTTGAGCACACTGACTAATTTGTCAAGCCCTCCAGACTGCCAGTGGGTTGAGCATGTCAACTTCTGTTAGGGTTTTTGGTGGCTATTGCTGATATTTGGGGAAATATGCCAAGTCCCAACCCCAGACTAAGTGGCCATGTGAAGCTGGATTTAGCCTCTTCAAGGAAGAATCTTAGATTAGTGGGACACACAATTATACAGAACCCTTTGTTCTCTCCCCACCCATTATCTCAGTGCATATCAAAACAAAGCCATGAGATGATTCAGGTACCATCACTCCAGGTTACAGATATAAACCCAGGTGGCAGGGGTGAGGAGATTTACCTGCCCAAGATCTTACGGCTAATTAGTGATGGCGCCAGAAATGAAATCCAGTTCTTGATCTTTCTATCACATCACAGTATCTTCCCCCGCCCAGTTTTTCCTTGATTTTTCCTTGATTTCAGGACTTTGAAAACTGGTAGTGAGCAGATATCTCCCACACAGAAAGGGACTGAACATTTTAAAGTATTGCACGGGTAGTCGAAAAAGAAGCTCATGTGATAGCAGTTAATGGCTTGCTGTGTGTGATTTGTGATGTCTCAGGCATACTGCAAAGATGATGTCTCACTTTGAAGAACCACCTCTGCAGCCTCGAAGCAGAGCATGGCAGACTGGGGGGGCGGGGAACAAGGCAAGGGCTTTTCTGCATGGTGGCACTGCCCAGTCTTCCCAAATTGCTCCTGGCATCTTGTTTTTTCATTCAGGACATCATTAAGCAGATAAAACCCACCCTGATCCATCTAAGAACAGATCTCAAAACAGAAGCTGGTCTGAACAGGGTCCTGAGCCTTCATGCCTGTCTGGGAGCACCACTTGGTTTCTGCATATGTATTCTTCCCACTACAATGGCCCAAGGAGAGGAGAGGACCTCTCAGCTTCCCAAAATAAAGAAAATCGTGCCCTTTTCCCCATGGATTTATGTATAAACTGCCTCTAACTCTTTGAAAGAGGGTTAGGTATAAATCTTCAGAGGTGAATACTGACTAACATTCACTGAGAGGCAAATCCATGCCATGTACTTGGCAGGCAATGATTCATTCGGTGCTCACAGTGCCCACGGTTGAGTTGTTACTGTTATCCCCATTTTCAAGACGAGGAAGGAAGGATCTCAGAGCAGGTACAGCTTCAAGTGACACTTGGGGTTTGAGCCCAGGTCTTTGTGCCTCCTGAGTCCTCCTGCCTTGCTGATTTGTGCTCATTAATGAAGCTGTCTCTCTCTCACAGGGCTCAGATAAAGTTCCACTGGAAAACTGCTGTTTCTGGTGGCTCATTTTCCCTCTCCCTGGCCATCAAAACTCATTGTCCAAAAAGTGGAGGAGGAAAGTGAATACGATATCCACCAATCTGGCCCTTTTTTATAAAGCATCCTTGGGAGACCTAGAGACACTGGACACAGAGTGTGTCACTGTGCCATCCCAGCCAGCATCTCATCCAGGACAGCAGTGCTTCCTCGGGGACCATGGCACCAGTTCACGAAGTTAACTCTGATCCACAAGGTAAAAGGTAGGCCACCAGCCCATGCTACCCTGTCCCCTGTCACACATGGCAGCAGATGGCCCCAGAACCCAGTGCCACACTGCCACTCTCTGAGGCTGTTTCAAATGCCTCTGACTGCCTGGATTTCATTCATCTCCTGTGAGGTTTCAGAAGATGACCCAACCCTGGGCTACACACCCGAGGCTCACCTTCAAGGTCATGAGTACGGAACACAATACCACTCCCTGCCCCCAGCCTCCTGTCAATCTCGGAGGCCTCAGACAGCCAACAGGAGCCCAGGAGTGGGATGCAGACAGGCCTGACGAGGGAGAAAAGGGAGCACATGACCCTCCAGGGCTTCTCATGCCACCACATAAAAAAAAAATGAAAAAAATGTGATAGGTCAAATTTCATTCATTTCTTCTGGTTAACAGAAAACAAGTCTGAGCATTTGAGTGGGAAGGCAGCACAGAGGAAGGTGCCTTAAGTACAGAAACCCAGACAGCCTGTGTGTACAGAGGGGAGGGAGGGTGACACACTGTTTGACAAAGGTGTCATGTGATATTAAACATGGTCTCAGACCTGTGAACACTGACCTTCACCCCTTTTCAGCCCCATCCTCTTCTCCCCCAAGATCTCCCCCATTTCAAATCTGAAATGTAGATTTGGCTTGAATACAAAATACCTTCTACTGACCAGAACTGAACGTTTGCACACCCGGCTGCATTGAAATGATACAATGCCGGGGTCAGAGTAACACAAAATACGAGGACCAGTAGACATAACATAGACTCTTTATTTCTAAACACCATTCTAGTAGTTGGCAGGCCCCAACCCCCATCCTCAACCCAAGGCTCAAATGTAAGAGAATTTTCACTTTATCTCCTCAGGTTTGTTTTGCCTTCACTTTCATTATTCATTCAGTGTCTTGATGTTTTCTTTTTGCTTTTATAAAAAAATATGTCAGAACTTTACCTAGAGCACTGGCCAGTCTTTTGAAAACAGCCCCAGTGCAGGGCAAGGCACCTTCAGAAAGTGTGTGGAAATCTGTTTGCAACTTTTTAGAATGTAATTCTAAACCACAAGGAAGAATATCCTTCCGCCCTGTGCAGCTGAAAAGTTTAACCAACTGCAACTGCCTTTCCCACTCAGAGACAAGACATCCCTCCAGCTGAAAAACTGGATTCTGAGGAGCAGAATTATAGGAAGAATAATTAAAAAGAAGATATCTTCTCCTCCAAAACATTCACCTTTGAGTTCTGAGTGTCTAGTTGTGTATGTGTGTGTTTGAATGAGTATGTAGCCATGAATATGCATGAGTACATATTTGTGCAAGTATGTACAAGTGAAAAGCTATACATAAATGTGTATATGGGCATGAGTGGATCATGTGCCAGTGTGTATATATGTGTGCATAAGTGTGTGTGTTGTACGGATGTGTTTGTATGTATGAGAGTGTATTATGTATTGGTGTGTGTTCATACATTGGAGCTTAGAGTCAGTGTGTGAATATGTGAGTGTGCAATTGAGTATATATGTATGTGTGAGTAGTGAGTGTGTATGCGCATGTCAGTGTGTGTGTGTTAGGGTATGTATGTATGCGTGTTAGTGCTGGGTTTCTCCCAGCACTAACTGGATTAATCAGCTGGATGAGGGCTCCCTTGTTTCCACCTGGAACCTGCTGTCCACCCCTTCCTCCTTAAGTCAGGGCAAGGTTAGGGTTGAAGTACCTGGAGGTGTGGGCCAAGCCAAGAGCCAGGGAAACACAAAGCAGAGAGCACTCCAGGGGCTATTCCATGGTCGAAGATACTCTGATATCTGTGGACTTGACCTAGAGTCCCTGGAAGAGCCTATCACAAGATGGGTCCACGCCCTAAAATGAAGCAGGGGAGAAGGAGAGTGGACTTACCACATAGCAATTTGCTTGCCTGGCAGTATAGTTGGTCTATCTGCCCAAATTTACTGGACCTCCTGCTAGAAGACAGCCCTGAATCAGGGGAGAGTCCCAGGCATAGGGCTGCCTGCATTTCTACATTCATGTGGGGGGAGACTGATAGATCCAAACTGGTTCAACTTCCTAAAAGCCTCCTCACTCCACCTCTACCCAATCACTTCACCCAGCACTTTACTCCCCAAGTGACAAAAGACTCAGAATTATATTTTCCTTTTTTCCCCATAAATTTATGCTCTTCACTACAACCTTATATTTCTAATCTCTTCAACTCATTTAATTATGTCCAGAGTAATTAAACTTGCTATCAGGGGGCATCTGGAAGGAAAGTTAATACATTTTAATTTGACTTATACAGCTAATATGCGATTCCACATACAGTGTGGGGGGTGGTGCTTGTACACACACATTCCTGCATAATATGCTCATGGGGCTCATAGGTTACAGGAGGTTCTCAGGATGCGAGCTGGGAGGATTCACCCAGACATGCTAGGAGACCGTGAACACCATGAGGACAAGGCCTCGGGTGAAATAGGATTAGTGGAGAGTATAAACCAGGCAGGGTGGGGGTTCCAGAATCCCCAACACCCTTTTGACAAAACAAAGTCCCTGAGATTTAAACCGGACAAAGATCTTCTTCACTAAGAATTGAGGATTTGTATTTCCTTTTAAAAATAGAAGTGGCTGGGGTTAAAAAAAAAAAGTGTAGCTTGTACTGAGACTCTCTCTCAAATGGAATTTTTAATAAGGCTCTTTTCCTAACACTAGCCTGGCAGGGCACACTACATGGCCTGGGCACAAGTCAAGGCCTCCACATTCTCCTGAGAAGGGGCAACAGATGGGATATCTTCCTGCAGTAGGTCCACGCCATGTCTCTGTCTGCAAGCTACCAGGCCATGCCCACACCCCTTGCAAACCGAGAGGAATGAGTCTACATGACTTAGAAAGAACCTGAGGCTGGAGACACCAGGCCCTGCTCACACTTAACAGGCTATGTAACACTGAGCAAGTCCCTTCCTTACAGTCCCTGTGACCAGCTAGTGCCAATTGTGTCATCTATGAAGTATGGAATTGAACAAGAAATTTACCCAAATCCCTCTATAGCCAGGATATTCTATGACTCCATCCATACCTTCTTGCTTCAGTCTCTGCAGGGCAATGTGCCTCCTGGTGAGAAGGGGCTATAGGACAAGATCAGCTGGCAGAAGAGTTCCCCAGCAAGGGACATTAATCCACACGGGGACAGTTAGCATAACTGAAATTTAATCAAATAAATGGCTAAAACTTAATTGTTCAGTGGGAGCCTGCCTATGCCATCTGACAGATGGCACATTCCCTAATCCTACAGCTGACTGCACTGCTGGACGCCATCTGAAGGACAGGGTGGGACCGAGGCAGTGCCTGCTCACCTCCCCGTTGGCCCCAGACCACTCACGCTCATGCACTGGTGAGGCCACTTGTCACCGGAAGGCCCCATTATGCTAACAAGCAACCGAGATAAAACGTAACTATTTGAGGGGACAAAAGATCCCTGGTGGGAGAGCCTCCCGGTAAGAGGACGCACCTCGCTGGAAACAGATGTCCTGATCCTGTAACACAAATTGCAGTATCACATCCCCAAAATGCAAGCCCTCCCATAAATCATTCAGGGGAGCCTGTTTCGTCTTCCTGTTCTGGTGAAAGTGACCCGTGTGGGGGGCTCAAGGCCGAAAGCGCGGCCGCGCTCGAGCAGCTCCACGCCTCCCCGCAGCCCACCGTGAGGGCGCCGACCGAAACCTCCGCGCCCGAGCCTCGTCCCGGCTGCTCTTAGAAGCTGGCGGGCCGCGGGCTTCTGGCCGCAGCTAAGCCGCTGCCCTTCCGCTCGCGGGCCAACCGGACCGAGCCCTCTAAGGCCCTCCCACGCAAGTCTCCCTTCTCCCACTTCCCGGGGACCATCCCGCGTGTACAGGGGAGCTGATCTCATTTTTAAATCTCCACAGCGCTCCCTCCGCCCCTCTTTTTGGGGCATTCACTCTTATTCTACCTGTCACTGTTGGTTTCCTGCCGACATGTTTTCTCTCTCCATTGTATTCTCTTTAATCAACTTTATTGAGGTGCAATTTACATAAGTAAAGCTCACCGATTTTCACCGGGCAATTCAATGGTTCTGACAAATATATACAATCATGTAACCACCACCACAATGGGGCTCAACCTGTGCATTATCTGTCACCACCCCCTCGGCCAGGCCCCCTGATTCTTGGCATCCTGTGATCTGTTTTCTATCACAATTGTTTTGTCTTTTTACAATTTCACATAAATGGAATCATTCAGCATGTGCTCTTTTGTGTCTGGCTTCTTTCACTCAGCATCATGTCTTTGAGATTCATCCACATTGCTGCAGGCATCAGTACTGTCACTCTTTTTACTGCTGAATAGTATTCCACTCATGGCTCTATCCCAGCTTCCACCTGCCAGCTGATGGATAGTCCAGCTGCTTCCAGTCTTCCACTTTACAAATAATGCTGCCATGCACACGTGCATGTAAGCCTCCATGTGGACATTGCTCTCATTCCTCTCATCAGCAGAGAAATTGCTGGGTCACATGGTCAGTGTCTCTTTAAATTTATTTTAAAAAAACAAAAACCTGCCAAACTCTTCTCCAAAGTACCTGTACTAACTTGCATTCCTGGGAATGAGGATTCTGGTTGTTCCACATATTTGCCAGTGCTTGTTATTTTCTGTCTTTTTAACTTCAGTCATTTGAGTGTGTTTGTAGTGTGCGTTCTTATGGTTTTAATTTGCATTTGCCTAATAAGTAACGATGTTAAGCACCTTTCTATTTGCCATTTGTATATTTCTTTTGGTGAAATGTCTATTATTCAAATTTCTTGCACATTTTTATTGGATTGTTTGTTTTCTTATTATTAAATTGTAAAAGTTCTTTACTTATTCTGGATAAAAGTTTTTCATCACATATATATTTTGCAAATATCTTCTCCCACTCTGTCTTGTCTTTTCAAATTGTTAACTGTCTTTTGAAGAGCAAAATTTTTAATTTTGAATGCTTAATTTATCCATATTTTATTTTACAGTTTGATGTATATATGTATCCTACTTAAAAAGTATGTCTAACCCAAGGTCACATAAATTTTATCCTATGCTTTCTTTTATAGTTTTAGCTCCTACATTTAGGTCTCTAATCCATTTCAAGTTTATTTGTGTGTACGGTGTGAGATAGAGATTGAAGTTTGTTTTGGGGGGGGGTTTGCATATGGATTCTAATTACTCAAGTTCATTTGATGAAGAGGTTATCTCTTCCCCATTAAACTGCCTTTGCACCTTTGCAAAAATATAGCTGGTCATATATGTGTGGATCTATTTCTGGACTCTGTTCTATTCTATTGATCCACATGTCTCTGCATGCAAACACCACAATGTCTTGATTATTCTAGCTTTACATTAAGTCTTGAAATAAGGTACTGTAAGTTCTCCAACTTTGTTTTTCTCTTTCAAAATTGCTTTGGCCATTCTAGGTATTTGCATTTCCATATAAATTTTAGAATCAGGTTGTCAATTTCAACATAAAAGCCTGCTGGGATTTTGATTGAATATGCATTGCATCTATTGATCAGTTTTTCTCCCTTTTATGTTCTTAAGCTCCGGAAGGACAAGGCACCTATCTTATATTTCTCCATGGTTCCAGAATAAGGGTCAAATATCTACCTCTTTATGGAAATATGGCTACGATGAGGGCCAGTAGCAACTGGAGGCAGAATGGGAGAAGATGGAGCTGAAGGAACAGACAGGGAATGTTGTGGAATCCAACACAGATAGGACAATAAATGGAAACTCTTGTGTGGTGTCATACATCCTGGAAATGGCACAGGAAAGTGGTGACTAGAAAGAAGCCCATTTATCTCATAGCTAAGGTTACTGTGTTTCACAATCAGGGAGGCTTCCAAGATGCCCAGAACCTGGAAATTATCTAGAGAGAGAAGCTGAGGTTCCCAAAGGCTGGATCTGGTGATCAACCACCAAGAAATGGAATGGAAATTCATTTCCTTTCTGTCTGACTTCATCTTCCCCCTTGAAAGAGTTGGAAAGTTCTTAGAGACCATCGAGTCCATGTTTCCCAAGTGAGAAAACGAGAACTGGAGAGACTGGGGCCACAGAGTCAAACAGGGAAGTAGCACAAGCTGGGACTAGAAAACAGTCTGGGTCTTCCGTCCCCAAGGACAGGGTCCTTTCCACTATATCCCAGCCTCTTTTTTGGCAATGTGTGTCCTCTCCTTAACTGGAGTTCTAAGAAGTTCATCAGATGGCTATTCCAGAAAGTCAGAGGCTGGTCGACAGGTCTCCCCCAATACTTCCTCCCTTTCTGTCCACCCATCAGCAGAAGCCATTTTCAAGAAACCTTAGCGGCTTCTCAGAATTCGCACTAGCACCAAGCTCCCTTTACCTGCCATTCACTTCAAGCCTGCTTGGCCCTCCCAAGTACTTGGTGAAATGGGAAGGACTCTGAACCAGAAGTCGGGAAACCTCGTCTCTCTGGACCACCCGCCCTCACCTCACCAGAGAATCACTGAGCTTCTCAAAGCCATGGTTGCTCTCCTCTGCCCAGTGAGGGCAACAACCCCTGCCCTATCTGCTTGAAGGCACTGTGGAACAGGGCATAAGTGCCTGCCAGTGCCTCTAAGGTGGCATTCAGTGGCAGGTACAGGGATGGAGGTAACAGACACCAAAAACATGCTTCTGAAACCTCTTTGCCAGAAGCAGGAATTATAGAGGTTTTGGGGCATGTCCTGCGTGACACTCCTTGTGACTGAACTCCCTCCGTGCTTGTAGAAAAAGCTGATTTGGCCCTTTCATTCCTAGTACACATAGAGGTGTTGTTGCAGGAAGTGAGTGGACACCCCAACTCTCCGCTGGTCTCTCCATCTCCCTTTCCTTCTAGAAGTAGGACTTCCCAGAGATATTTAAGCTCACCTCTGCTCTGGACTGGCAAACGCTTCCCAATCCCAATACTTGTGCTGTTCAATCTCTCAATTTGCAGCACCCCTACCATACCTCCCAAGTCAGTCCAGTGTCCTGGCCCATCTCTTGAGAGGCCTTCAGTGATACCCCAGTTGGCATCTTCAACAGCTGCCTCAGACAACCCAGGACTAAGCTCCCCCACAAGCCTGATATGCCTAAGCTGAGATCATTCTTTTCCTGAACAGTTTTCAGCCCACCTAAGTCTTATTAAGTGGGTAAGAGCCAGAAAAGCCATCACGATGACCTCCAAGACACCAAGCATTGACCATTCTAAAAAATCCCAGATAAACTCCATCTGGTTCCCAGAGACATGCCTCTTCTGCTTGCCTTTCTCTCGCCAGAGAAGATAGGCTCCTATTTCTGCTGAGACTGAAGAGTGCTCACATGGAACAGCCTTCCGCCTGGTGATGCAGGATTCCACCCCCATTCCTGGAAGGCCCAAAACCCCATGCACTAGGCTTCACTTATTTCTCCTGCTTGGAGCAATTTAATTACTAAATTAAGGTAATGTCATTGTTTTTCTAACCACAAATGGCGTGAAAATGATCAATGTCTCTAATGAGTAGCTGAATCTCCCTCCAGCCACCTCCCCCCTAACCTTCTAACTCCCCCTCCAACCCCAGAACCATACTATCTCATCTCCTAGTGAGAGTGACACATTTCCATGCAAATTAAGTGTCCAGAGTGAATGGGGTGGGGGTGGTGCCCAGACTTTCTCCATGGCTGAGTTGCTGGAGTATTTGCATAATAAAATGCGTTAACAGCTTGGAATTAATCATCATTGCTACCATGGATGACCTGAAGAACTATTTTCCAGGCCCTGGTCTGTGAAAACTCCGGATGGCATTTGTAGGTAATGGAGCTTCTGTATAGTTTTCTAATTATCATTACATTTTTCTATCTGTTTCCAAAATGTGCCCCCATCCTAGAACATCATTAAATGTTGTAGGTTTCTTAGGATAGCTTTATTATGTGGAAATCCTTAAGCACTCAACAGCTATACCACGCATGCCTTTATGCATGAGGGTTTACATTGGGATAGGATGAGCAGTGGTTTGCATGACACAGAGGACAGGCTTTGGAGTCTAAACAACCCTGGTTTGAGTTTTCCTTCATGGATGATTTAGGGAAAGGCACATATCCTTGCTAAGTCTTGGTTTCCCCTGCTGCAAAAAGGGGACGTGATAGGCCATCTTCTAAAATGGCCCCAGGGCCCTGGCCTTCTGGTATGTATTATACAGAATATGTACCCTTGTATAATCCCCACCCCTTGAATGTGGGCTGGACCTAGTGGATTGCTTCAAACAAAAAGAATATAGCCAAAGTGAGAAGATGATGCCAATTCCAAGCTGAGGTTACAGTGTGTGACTGCTCTCCCTCTCTCTCAACAGGCTCGCCCCGACGAAGCTGGCTGCCATGCTGTGAGCTGCCCTGCAGGGGCTCACAGAGCAAGGAACTTAAGATGGCCTCCAGCCAACAGCCAGGGCGGAACCTAGCCCCTCAGTCCAACAACCAATGAGGAACTGATTCCTGCCAGCAACCACCACGTGAGCTTGCCCCACTGAACCTCGAGAAGACTGCAGGCCTGGCCTGTACACCTGACTCGGGCCTTGGGACAGACCCCTAGCCCAGCTAAGCTGCACCTGGATTCCTGACCCAGAGAAACTGTGTAATAATAAATATGTGTTGATGTAGCCCTTAGCTTTAGGGTAATCTGTTATATAGCAATAGTTAACTAATACAGGAGATCAAACCATATAAGCTACTCCACAGGAATGTTTTCTCCTATATGAGATAGTAGGGTTTTAAATGGTGAAGCACCATACAGATATATATTATCATTTGTTTTCAGCCCAATAAAGAAATCACTTTTCTAAATGCTTAACTTGCTTCGTTGGAACAGCCAGAGGATGTTCTGCTCTCCTCCAAATGCCGCCAACCATTTATTTTCCAGGAGGTCTTCTCCCTGTGGCAGTTTTCACTTCAGGACTTGGGGTTTGTTTTATTTGGATTTGGGGCAGGACCACTGCACAGAAGATAGTGGGCAGACAATGGTGGGAAATGAGAGTAACAGGAAGGCTGTTCCCACAGAACTATTCTTACATGAGTTTTGTCACAGACAGACTCCTACCATGAATAAGTAATAGTGATAAGAATCATAATGCCAACAGTTACTACCATTTATTGAGCAACCACTATGTGCAAGAAATTTTGCAAACATTCTTTCGGATCCTTACCACAAGCCTGAAAAACAATTCAGAGGGTTTAAATCACTTATTCAACACTAAGCAGTCAGAACATCTCAGAGCTGAGGCTGGAACCAAACTATTCTTGTTTGTATTTATTACTTGTATTTATGTATGTGTGCCTAAATAAACGTATTTTTTAATAAAGTGAGGATTTGTTTCATATCCTCTCTTCCCCCTGAACACTTTATTGTGAGTGTTTTCCCATGTCATTAATTTTTTAAAAAAACACTATTTTTAAAGGCAGCATAATATTCCACTATCAAGTCAATTTCTCCTACCATTATTATTCAACATTTTCACTGTTTCCAGGGGGTTTGCTATTATAAATTGGATGCTGTGATAAGCTCTGTGATTACATCTCTGATTATTTCCACAAGATATAGCCCTAGAAGGGGGATTGCCAGGTCAAGTATGTGAATGTTTTTATGGCTCCTGATGCATGTTGCCAAATCTCTTTCCTGAAAGGTTGTATCAATTCGTATTGCCAAGGAGATAAACACTTAACTTTGAAAGCAAAGGGAATTCTAAAATGTGAGATAAGCTGGCACCTTATTTAAAGGAACAACTCCTTAAGATCCCTGCAACAGACCTCTGAGAACCTCTGTGAACCACTGGCTGAGGGAACATTGTTCCACCTTCCTGCTGGCTGGCTAAATTCCCAACATCCCAGACGTCATTTTATTCACTGCTATAGGAGGGGATTGGGTGTGGAAAGAGGGGAAATAGAAGCATTTGCATGATAATAAACCTGAAACTTAGTAATCAAAACATGTATATGGTTCTTTCTTGAGGCTGCTTTTCCAGAATTGGATGACCTTCTCCAAGGGGATAAGGATATTTTTCTCTGGTAGATCTTAAGCTAGGGCATTGAAATTATTTCTGTACACATACACAAAGAGAAGGAGGGAGCTGAGGTGCAAATATTTAGTCAGCCAACAAGAGGAGAAAAGATACTACAGTGGCATTAATTACCTAGAAGGCCAAAGGAACATTCAGAAAGAATTTTTTTTAATTGTTAAAATTATCCACCCCAATTTGTTATGCATTGACATAGCCAAAGAATTATTGGCCTATTTTAACCTTTGAACACTTCCATTTTATTTCTGTGAAATGGAAGAAAGAAAGGGAAAGAATATTTACAAAGATAAATGGGGGAAGGATGGCTATGAGAGGTAGGCAGGAACAGAAGAAGGGAAAAAGGCTATTTTAATTTCTTATAGTGACTTGGGTTTTCAAACCATAGATTAGGCTTAAGAAATAAAAGTCAAGTTCAATAAATGACATGTACGGCAGGGCCTTGGTAGTATGGTTTTAAGATCCCAAAAAGATTTTGGCATTCTGCCATTATTCTGCATTGGTCAGGGTGGGCCAACTGCTGTCACAAACCACCCTAATTTCAGTGGCGTAACTCAGTAATAAAATGGTACTTGTCACTCAGTCACAGTCTGATACAGGTTATCCAGAGGGTTGGGAGATGAAGGGGGGCCTACTCCACGTGGCCATTCAGGGACCCAGGGAAATATGGATTAAACCAAGAACATTCTATCCTCACCCATCGGATTGACAAACTTTTGAGTTTTTCCAGCAAAAACATATCTGTAAAGACATTGTATGATTTGAATAGATTTTAGAAATTACAAAAAGCTGCTTAGTGTTCTGTGCCCACGAAGCATGTAGAGAAGGCCCTTGTAAGCCAAGGAGAAGCAGAAGTAGATGAAAGGAAAGAGACCTGAGAGAACTACTGGCTCCGCTCCCCAACTCAAATAACCTTTAGAAGAAATGAGTCCAAGCCTCAGAACAAAGTTGCTGTGCCTACAAAGAGGAGCCATTGGCAACAGAGAATGGGCTGTGCCAGAATAGGCTCTCATACACTCTTACCGGCACTCTCAGAACCCACATTCCAGGAGCGAATCACCTACATCCATACTCATCTCTTACGGCTCCTGCTCCCTAAGATCATACATTTGTCACTTAGCTGCCCAGCCAGAGTTCCAGAGAGAAGCTTCTCCTTCCCAGGCCCAGGATGAAGAATGGGAAGGCATGCGGGATCAGCAGTGGAGGCCTTCCTACCATCCCATCGGATGGGTCTGAGTCACCCCGCCTGCCCTGGACAGGTGAACACTGGACGAGGAAGTTGTGGGGAGGAACGAGGTGGTTCTAGGGACAGTAGTGCAAGACCAGTCAGACCAGGACCAAACTACCCTCCGGGATAGGAATTGTCTTACTTACATAGGCCTGGCGACAAAAGGAGAAAACACTTTATTATTTAAATTTCAATCTGTCTAACAGAGACCTGAAGAGACTTCCAGAGACCCAGTAACTGCCAATAGAAATTGATGCTTTCTAGAATTTAGATAAAATCTAGAAATTGTATCACTAAAAATCTTAATGATACATTCACAATGGCCATAGTTGAGTGGCATCTTAATACTAAATCAGTGGACACTGTCTTTCTCAGGGTGACCACCTTGTCCCTGTTTGTCCAGGACTTTTCCAGTTTTAAAACTGAGGGAAACCCCTCCATCTCAGGCCAATTAGCCTGGCTGGCCAACTTCATTCTTCTATACATTTTGCTGGCATCAACTAAGTGCTGTTTTACCCAAAATGACAAGGAATTTGGGCTTAGCATAAACTTTCTCCTCTCTAGAGGTGTCAAGATGAGGGCAGATTAGGGCTTCTATCTGTGACCCTGGCACAAAGCAGCAGCGTCTCCCCCAGGAGGAGACTGAATTCGCAGATCTGGCACAGACTTGGGAGAGAGCTTGGAGATCATCTGGTGCAACCATCTAGCTGGCAAATAGGGAAACTGAGACAGAGAAACCTTGGGGAGCCCACTTCAAGCCCACAGCAGAACTGTCCGGAACAAGGTTTGTTTTGCAGTCGGGTGCTTTTCACCCCGCACCACATGAATCTGTCACTACAACACCCAAGCAACCGAATTAATGGGCCCCAAGAGATGAACCTGGACATCCCTCCCAAATCCTATGGGAAATGCTGCCAACAGGCTCACCACAAGTGGCAAAGAAGAGGATAGTGACGGCAGCCTTCCCCTGGGGAGTCAGCGTAGTGGCCAAGGCCACACCACACCACTGTGAGCCGCCATGCCCTTCTGGGGCTCCCCCACCAGGCTCCAACATTCCCTGAGCCCCAAACCTTCCTGTGCTCCCCTGCCCCACCTTCTAGGAGTTATACAGGGCTGGAAAAGGGGGCAAAAAGAGGGAGAAATAGGTATATGAGACACATTAAGTCAGAGTCACCATGACAGCCTCCTCAAGAGGCTCTTTAACGTTTTTTGGCAACTTCTGAGAAGCTGAATGAAATACACGGCTCAAGTCAGCAAAGGCGAGTTAGGTGAGCACGTCACATAACCCTTAGTAAGTACATCATTCTGTGCTCAAAACCCAAGCTAGCAACTAAGCAACTACTTCTTCCACCAGTCATGCACTACTTCCAAATTATTTTTCAAGGGAACAAAAATGGCTTTGATCACACACAGAAACGAGTCCATGCAGCTGCTAACATACACCCCTTGGGAACACAGGGCTTTTAAAATCATTACACTTATGGCTTCTCCCGTTATTATTTCGGATTTATTAAGCCTCATCTGTGTGGATGTACCTATAGAAAGGTAATTCAGATTGGGTGTTGTTAAAGGAGGCATGTGGAAATTGCCATCAAAGAGTAATTATTTTATATCCTCACCCCTCCCCACTCTGTTTCTGGACTTAGAGACAGTTGCTGTTAAGGCAGATGGGAGTAATGTAAGGCAGGTTACTTACACCCTTTCCAATATTTTGAGAATTGAAAGGCCACTTAAGATAAATATATTTGAAACACCAAAAGGCTGTGACATTGCAAATCTAAGCCATCTATTTCAACTTACCTCTGCACCTCACTGCCTCCCAAAACAGACCTTCTGTCTCTTCTCTCAGTCCCCATCCATGCAAATCTTTCCATGCTCTGAGACCCAGCTTCAGACCCTCCAAAGACTTCTTGCCTTTCCAACCCTCTCATTCTCCCCTGAATTCACAGTAGCTCTTACAGTAGCACTTAGTCACAAAATATGTTCTATTGTGTTTTGTTTCATGATTCAGATATATAGAATGTCACATGTGAAGGCCACATGCTAATGGGAAATGCTCAATTAATATTTGTTGAAAAAATGAATGAATGGATTTTGGATCCATGGAAAGGGAAACTTTATAAAGTGATTTAACTAGTTCAAGCCTCAGTTTGTTCATCTGGAAAATGGCAATAATACTACATAGCTCAGAATACTAAATACATACATGGAATAGGTGCTCAAGAACAGAGCATGCCCTTTACCTCCACCAAGTGCCCAGTGAGTCAGCATTCATTTATTGATTGTCTAAAGCAGTTTGAACTGTTTTTCTTAAACAGTGTTCATGCTGGGTGAGACATGTTTACCATATTTTGATTAGGACAAAGCTTGGCCGATCAGTTGCAAAAAAGTTGCAAAACTAAGACCAAGTCCTGTAATAAAAAGACACATGGAGGTCACATGTGCTGATGTATCTTCTTATATGAAAAGGAAAAAACTCCAGAAACTTACTATAATTCAAAAAATTTTGTTTTTATGAATCACCTGCTGCGGCCCTAGTATGGTTCCCTGTTGTTTCCTTCAAAAGACCTCAACGTACTGGGTCGTCCATGTAGTGAAATGTAGCGGGCACTCAATTTGGGTTTGTAAACAGAATTATAGCCATGATTCAAAAGTGTTGAGAATTTAACTAGTTGGGGTGGGAGGGAAATGTTTTCAAAAGCCATTTAATTCTTTGTGTTCTAAACTATATTTCAACAAAACAGAACACCCAAAGCAGCGGCCAAAACAGCCCTGGGCCAAAAATTGCTAAATGGTGCCCTTTAAACTCGGCCTCATAAATACTCCCAGCCTAATGAACCCATGCCCCCAGACAGCCCCTGAACTGGTCTACTAACCCCAATACATGTTGAATTTATGATTTCTAAACAAGATAAAAGACCTGATTGGATTTATTTCCTTTAAAAAAAAGCATTCCATTCCTGACCAAGTTGAGACCCTGAGCTGGTTTATGTGCTACTAGCACCTGTATGTCCATCATTTAGGCAAAACCTCCTTCTGCAGCATCCCCGGCATGTGTCAAGAGCAGCCTTCCTTCCCCTGCTGGTCTGAACTACTCTCGCCAAGGATGGCTCGTGGCAGTGACTCCTCAGCCATTCAACTGACTGCTACCAGAGGACCTCCTACCTGACCACCAACAAACAGAATTCTCCCAGGTTACCCCCCTGCCCCCACCCGCAGGTTCTCCTTTCCACAGAGAGCCACATAGACTCCTAAAGTCAGAAGTGACCTTGGAATTCATCTACTCATTTTACAGATGAGAAAACCAAGGTCCAGAAAAGAAAATGAACTGAAAGCAGAGACTAGAACCCGGGTGTCTTGGTTCTGAATCCAGTACTATGTCACTAGGCCTGTGGCCTGAAGCCATCCTCAGCGGCCCCTCCCCAAGCACACATTCCAGTCTGGTCACCTGTGAAGTCCAGGGCGTGTGCCTGTACTGCCTCCGGCTTGGCTCTGAGATGTCTGCCTGGGTCAGCTCTCTGTGGCTGCCACTTCCCATTCATTGCCCTGCAGACTTCCTTGCATCTTGTCTTCTCAAGGCCAGACTCCTTGCTTCTGGAATAAAGTGAAAACATATGAAATCTAACAAACTATTTCATCTCAGGAAACAAGGCTAAGACTCCTCCCAGAAAATCTGAGATTATTAATACAAGGACTTTCTGAAGGAAATGTCTTGCTTTCCAGACTAGCATAAAACTTTAAAAGAAGGCATATGAACTCAGAGGGTGATGGAGCCAGCTGTCCTCTTGGGAGTAAGGCATAGTTGCTAGCCTGGCTCAGAAGCAGCCCAGAGGATGCAGGTTGTGCACAGATCCACCTGCCTTTTTCCACCTGGATGGTATCACTGAGAATCCCACCTCAGATCAGGAAACCAACACTCACACTCCTGCCCTTCAGGAGAGGGTCTGTTTCCAGTTCCCATCACCTCACCATGGCAGGGTTAGGACCAACTCCAGCCTGAGCACACTAGAACCTTCCAGAGCCACCTCCAACCCCCAAGCTTATCCCACTACATCCAACATTCTCCGACCTAGCACCCAGCATGGGTCAGAACCCAGGAGTGGGCGTGTCCTGAAAGGACAAGCTTGAAAATCCCAAGGGAAGTGTAGGTTGGGGCACAGTACCTGGGTTGTAATCCCTGCCTAGTTTCCTAACCAGTTCTGTGACACCTCAACAAAGTGGGCTGCTCTACCTCTCAGTTTACTCATTGGAGAAATGATGCTATTGGCCATATCTGGGTAACATGGGAACAAAATGAGAAAATAAAAACTTCCACAAAGGTAAAAATATTTTCCAAACGTATGATTGTCTTATTATGTTATTGGTAATAATATAATCACTTCCTTGCTCTCCTCCCAGACATATACTCATATTTCTTTGGAATCTTTTCAGGGAACTCCCAGATACACCAGGTAGCTTATAAACCTCTTCTCCTGCCTAAATCCCTTTGCAGTTAAGTCCAGCACCATCTATACCAACTGCTTTTTTTTAATAAGATAAAAATGAAAGTTTGACCAGGACTCAGGACTCAGAATATGAAATCACTTGGTAAAAAATGAACTCCAGTCATCTACCTATATCACCAACAAATACATGTTAAATGCTACCTGGAGCAAGTCACAGTGCTGAAAGCTTGCGGTCCTTTGCCCTGGTCTCAGAATGTAACTTCAAGTCACTCATATTTTTTGTTTTTTGTTTTTCACTTCTTTTAATTTTGATATCATTAATATACAATTACATGAGCAACACTGTGGTTACAAGATTCCCCCCATTATCAAGTCCCACCACACACACCGTTAGTCACTGTCCATCAGCGTAGGAAGATACTATAGAGTCACTATTTGTCTTCTCTGTGCTATACTGACTTCCCCATGACCCTCCCAACATTATGTGTGCTAATCATAATGCCCCTTTTTCCCCCTTATCCCTCCTTTCCCACCCATCCTCCCCAGTCCCTTTCCCTTTGGTAACTGTTAGTCCATTCTTGGGTTCTGTGAGTCTGCTGCTGTTTTGTTCCTTAAGTTTTTTCTTTGTTCTTTTACTTCACAGATGAGTAAAATCATTTGGTACTTGTCTTTCTCGGCCTGGCTTATTTCACTGAGCATAATATCCTCTAGTTCCATCCATGTTGTTGCAAATGGTAGGATTTGTTTTCTTCTATGGCTGAATAATATTCCATTGTGTATATGTACCACTTATTCTTTATCCATTCATCTACTGATGGACACAGGTTGATTCCATTTCTTGGCTATTATACATAGTGTTGCAATAAACATAGGGGTGCATATGTCTTTTTGAAACTGGGCTGCTGCATTCTTAGGGTAAATTCCTAGGAGTGGAATTCCTGAGTCAAATGGTATTTCTATTTTTAGTTTTTTGAGGAACCTCCATACTGCTTACCACATGGTTGAACTAATTTACATTCCCAATAACAGTATAGGAGGGTTCCCCTTTCTCCACCTCCTCACCAACATTTGTTGTTTGTCTTTTGGATGGTAGCCATCCTAA
The DNA here is from genome assembly GCF_030020395.1 of Manis pentadactyla. Taxonomy (NCBI): domain Eukaryota; kingdom Metazoa; phylum Chordata; class Mammalia; order Pholidota; family Manidae; genus Manis; species Manis pentadactyla. The sequence goes on along the minus strand of NC_080020.1, from coordinate 185,333,288 downwards.
CTGGTGTGAGGTGATATCTCAGTGTGGTTTTAGTTTGCATTTCTCTGATGATTAGCGATGTGGAGCATCTTTTCATGTGCCTGTTGGCCATCTGAATTTCTTCTTTGAAGAAGTGTCTGTTCAGATCCTCTGCCCATTTTTTAATTGGATTATTCGCTTTTTGTTTGTTGAGGTGCATGAGTTCTTTATATATTTTGGATGTCATCCCTTTATCGGATCTGTCATTTATGAATATACTCTCCCATACTATAGGATGCCTTTTGTTCTACTGATGGTGTCCTTTGCTGTACAGAAGGTTTTTAGCTGGATGTAGTCCCATTTGTTCATATTTGCTTTTGTTTCCCTTGCCCGAGGAGATGCATTCAGGAAAATGTTGGTCGTGTTTATATTCAGGAGACTTTTGCCTATGTTTTCTTCTAAGAGTTTTATGGTTTCATGACTTACATTCAGGTTTAGATCCATTTCGAGTTTACTTTTGTGTATGGAGTTAGATAGTAATCCAATTTCATTCCCTTACATGTAGCTGTCCGGTTTTGCCAACACCAGCTTTTGAAGAGGCTGTCATTTCCCCATTGCATATCCATGGCTCTTTTATCATATATTAATTGACCATATATGCTTGGGTTAATATCTGGACTCTCTATTCTATTCCACTGGTTTATGGGACTGTTCTTGTGCCATTCCCAAATTGTCTTAATTACTGTGGATTTGTAGTAGAGCTTGAAGTTGGGAGGAGAGATACCCCCTGCTTTATTCTTCCTTCTCAGGATTGCTTTGGCTGTTCGGGGTCCTTTGTGGTTTCATATGAATTTTAGAACCATTTGTTCCAGTTCATTGAAGAATACTGTCAGTATTTTGATAGGGATTGCATTGAATCTATAGATGGTTTTAGCCAGGATGGCCATTTTGACAATATTAATTCTCCCTACCCAAGAGCATGGGATAAATTTCCACTTATTAGTGTCCTCTTTAATTTCTCTTAAGAGTGTCTTGAAGTTTTCAGCGTATAGGTCTTTCACTTCCTTGGTTAGGTCTATTCCTAGGTATTTTATTCTTTTTGATGCAATTGTGAAGGGAATTGTTTTCCTGATTTCTCTTTCTGCTAGTTCATCATTAGTGTATAGGAATGCAACAGATTACTGTGTATTAATTTTGTATCCTGCTACTTTGCTGAATTCAGATATTAGTTCTAGTAGTTATGGAATGGATTCTTTAGGGTTTTTTTATGTACAATATCATGTCATCTGCCAACAGTGACAGTTTGACTTTTTCTTACCAATCTGGATGTCTTTTATTTCTTTGTGTTGTCTGATTGCCATGGCTAGGACCTCCAGTACTATGTTGAATAAAAGCAGGGAGAGTGGGTATCCTTGTCTTGTTCCTGATCTTAGAGGAAAAGCTTTCAGCTTCTCACTGTTAACTATGATGCTGGCTGTGAGTTTGTCACATATGGCCTTTATTATGTTGAGGTACTTGCCCTCTATACCCATTTTGTTGAGAGTTTTTATCATGAATGGATATTGAATTTTGTCGAATGCTTTTTTAGCATCTATGGAGATGATCATGTGGTTTTTGTCCTTTTTGTTGATGTGGTGGATGATATAGATAGATTTTCAAATGTTGGAGCATCCTTGCATCCCTGGGATGAATCCTACTTGATCATGATGTATGATCCTCTTGATGTGTTTTTGAATTAAGTTTGCTAATATTTTGTTGAGTAATTTTGCATCTATGTTCATCAGGGATATTGGTCTGTAATTTTCTTTTCTTGTGGGGTCTTTGCCTGGTTTTTGTATCAGAGTGATGCTAGCTGCATAGAATGACTTTGGAAGTATTCTCTCCTCCTCCATTTTTTGGAAAACTTTAATGAGGATGGGTATTAGGTCTTCAATAAATGTTTGATAAAATTCAGCAATGAAGCCATCTGCCAGGAGTTTTGTTCTTAGGTAGTTTTTTGATTACCAATTCAATTTAATTGCTGATAATTGTTCTGTTTAGATTTTCTGTTTCTTCCTGAGTCATTCTTGGAAGGTTGTATTCTTCTAGGTTATCCAGTTTGTTAGCATAGAATTTTTCATAGTATTCTTTAGTAATTCTTTGTATTTCTGTGGTGTTCACAGTGACTGTTCCTTTCTCATTTCTGATTCTGTTTATGTATGTAGATTCTCTTTTTTTCTTAATAAGTCTGGCTAGGGGTTTGTCTATTTTGTTTATTTTCTCAAAGTTTCTTGGTTTCAAAGCTCTTGGTTTCATTGATTTTTTCTATTGTTTTATTCTTCTCAATTTTATTTATTTCTTCTGTGATCTTTATTATGTCCCTCCTTCTGCTGATTTTGGGCCTCATTTGTTCTTCTTTTTCCAGTTTCAATAATTGTGAATTTAGACTATTCATTTGGGAATGTTCTTCCTTCCTTAAATAGGCCTGGATTACTATATACTTTCTCTTAGAACTGACTTTGCTGCATCCCACAGAAGTTGGGGCATTGTGCTGTTGTTTTCATTTGTCTCCATATATTTCTTGATCTCTGTTTTAATTTGATCACTGATCCATTGATTATTTAGGAGCATGTTGTTAATCCTCCATGTGTTTGTGAGCTTTTTTGTTTTCTTTGTACAGTTTATTTCTAGTTTTATACCTTTGTGATCTGAGAAGTTGGTTGGTACAATTTCAATCTTTTTGAATTTACTGAGGCTCTTTTTGTGGCCTAGTATGTGCTCTATTCTGAAAAATGTTCCATGTGCACTTGAGAAGAATGTGTATCCTTCTGCTTTTGGGTGGAATGTTCTATAGATGTCTGTAAGGTCCTTCTGTTCTAATGTGTTGTTCAGTGCCTCTGTGTCCTTACTTATTTTCTGTCTGGTTGATCTGTCCTTTGGAGTGAGTGGTGTGTTGAAGTCTCCTAGAATGATTGCATTGCATTCTATTTCCTCCTTTAATTCTGTTAGCATTTGTTTCACATATGTAAATGATCCTGTGTTGTGAGCATAGATATTTATAATGGTTATATCTTCTTGTTGGATTGACCCCTTTATCATTATGTAATGTCCTTCTTTGTCTCTTGTTAGTTTCTTTGTTTTGAAGTCTATTTTGTCTGATATAAGTACTACAACCCTTGCTTTTTCTCCCTATTGTTTGTATGGAATATCTTTTTCCATCCCTTCACTTTTAGTCTGTGTATGTCTTTGGGTTTGAGGTGAGTCTCTTGTAGGCAGCATATAGACGGGTCTTGCTTTTTTATCCATTCTATTACTCTGTGTCTTTTGATTGGTGCATTCAGTCCATTTACATTTAGGGTGATTATTGATAGATATATACTTTTTGCCATTGCAGGCTTTGGATTCGTGGTTATCAAAGGTTCAAGGGCAGCTTCTTTACTATCTAACCATCCTATTTAACTCGTTTATTATGCTATTATAAACACAGTCTGGTGATTCTTTATTTCTCTCCCTTCTTTTTCTTCCTCCTCCACTCTTAATATGTTAGGTGTTTTATTCTGTACTCTTTGTGTTTCCCTTGACTGATTTTGTGGATAGCTGAATTTATTTTTCAATTAGTTAGTACTTAATTGGTCTACTTCCTTTGCTGTGGTCTCATTTTCTCTGGTGACAGCTATTTAGCCTTAGGCATACTTCCATCTAGAGCAATCCCTTTAACATACACTGTAGAGATTGTTTGTGGGAGGTAAATTCCCTCAAGTTTTGCTTATCTGGGAATTGTTTAATCCCTCCTTCAAATTTAAATGATAATCTTGCTGGATAGAGTATCCTTGGTTCAAGGCCCTTCTGTTTCATTGCATTGAATATATCATGCCATTCCCTCTGGCCTGTAAGTTCTCTGCTGAGAAGTCTGATGATGGCCTGATAGGTTTTCCTTTGTAGGTGATCTTTTTTCTCTCTCTGGCTGCTTTTAATACTCTGTCCTTGTCTTTGATCTTTGCCATTTTCATTATGTCTTGGCGTTGTCCTCCTTGGGTCCCTTGTGTCATGAGATGTGTGGACTTCCATGGCCTGAGAGACTATTTCCTTCCCCAGATTGGGGAAGTTTTCAGCAATTATCTCTTCAAAGACACTTTCTATCCCTTTTTCTCTCTCTTCTTCTTCTAGTACCCCTATAATGTAAATATTGTTCCTTTTGGATTGGTCACACAGTTCTCTTAATATTCTTCCATTTCTAGAGATCGTTTTATCTCTCTCTGCCTCAGCTTCTCTGTATTCCTGTTCTCTGATTTCTATTCCACTAACAATCTCTTCCATGTCATCCAGTCTGCTCTTAAATCCTTCCATTGTTTGTTTCATTTCGGTTATATCCCTCCTGAATTCATCCCTTAGCTCTTGAATATTTCTCTGTAGCTCCATCTGCATGCTTGTGACTTTTATTTTGAATTCATTTTCGGGAAAATTGGTGATTTCAGTCTTACCAAGCCCTCTCTCTGGTGTTTGAGGGATTTGGGACTGAACAAGTTTCTTCTGCCTTTTCATGGCAATGGGAGTGGTTGCCGTTGAGTGGTGCATGTGTCAGCTGGGAGAACAAAGCCCCTTCCTGCTTGTCGGTCACTTTTACTGCCTCTGCTGTCTGTGCCCATTAACTGCACACAGAGAGCAGCCTCTGGGTTAAACCTCTTGGCTGCCATGGGTGGGGCAGCCCTTGGGATGGCCTAAGGCACTGGCAGGGGTCACAGGCCAGCAGGGCATGTTCTGCCACAAGAGCAAAGCCCCCTTTGTGCCTCCTGGTCTCCACACCCGTGTCCACTGTCTGTGCCAGTCAACTGTGTGCATGGAGCAGCCTCTGGGTCTGGGCTGGTTAGCTGTATGCAGGGAGAAGCCTCTGTGTTAAGCTGTAGGCAGGGCTGCTCTCCAGCTGGTCTGCAGCAATGGCGGGGACAGCTGGTTTGCTTGCAGGTGCTGGCAGGGAGGAAAGAACGGCAGGCTGCTTATCATTGTGAGGGGCCTTGGAGCTATATTGCCACCCAGGATGTTAGGGTTCCTGAAGTTCCTGAAAGTTCCTAGCCTGCTGGGCTAAGTGTGCTGGGATGATTTTGTCCACCTGTTAAATCCTTGTCCCTTTAAGACTTTCAAAGCACCTGATTTTCTTTTGCCCCAGGACAGCCAGCCATGGGAACCTGTTTGCAGTCTTAGTCTCAGATTTTGCTTTTCCACTCCTCTAGCATCCAGAGCACCATGCAGTGTGTGTCTGTGCTCCTGGGGCAGATTACTAGGGCTAGGTATTTCTCAGTCCTGTGCTTCCACTCCCTCCCCACTCTGATTCTTTTCCTCCAGCTGGTGAGCTAGGGTTGGGGGACCCTCCAGGTCACGGCTTTGTATCTTACCCTTTTTTATGAGATGTTGAGTTCCCACAGATGTAGCCTGGCTCGTGTACTTTATCTTATATTCACTCTTTTAGGAATAGTTGTATTTGCTGTATTTTCAAAATATACATGGTTTTGGGAGGAGATTTCCACCACCCTACTCATGCCGTCATCTTTTCCTCTCCCTCAAGTCACTCATGTTTTTATTTTGAGGCAAGTTTCTTGACCTTCAGGTTCTCAAAGCCCAGTGGCAACCAGACAAAACCCTTGCCTGCACTCTGTTTTATCTGTGTTCACACACTGCATTCAGCCTCTTTCTGTCCATAGACTTGAACATTCAGGGTTTGACAAGCAGGGCATTCTACAGGCCAGGGCTGTAATTGATTATGCCATCTTGTTGCTTAGGAGGGGAAAAAATGAGGGGAGGAAATCCTAAGCATACAAAGACCAACTATACAAAGTAACAGTCCAGACGAGATTTAGAATCTGCCTTCCCTGAATGCAAATCAAAATCACCATGAAAAATCACCTCACACCAGTCAGAATGGCTAATATCAAAAAGACAAGAAATAACAAGTGTTGGCAAAGGTGTGGAGAAAAGAGAGCCCTCATATACTGTTGGTGGGAATATAAATTGGTATAACCACCATGGAAAGCAGTATGGAGATTCCTCAAAAAGCTAAAAAGAGAAATACTATATGACCCAGTAATACCAGTTCTGGAAATTTACCCAAGGAAAACAAAATTACTCATTCAAAAAGATACATATACTCCTATTACTATTTGCAATAGTCAAGATGTGAAAGCAACCTAGGTGTCCATAAACAGATGAATGGATAAAGAAGATGTGGTACATATACACTAATGGAATATTACTTGTCCATAAAAAATAATGAAATCTTGCCATTTGTGACAACATGGATGGATCTAGAGGGAATTATGCTAAGTGAAATAAATCAGAGAAAGACAAATACTACATGAGTTCACTTATATGTGGAATCTAAAAAAACAAAACAAATCAACAAACCAAACAGAAATAGACTCAAGGACACAGAGAAGAGACTGGTGGTTGCCATAGAGAAGAGGTTAAGGGGATAGGTAAAGGGAATGAAGTACAAAAGTACAGCATAGGACATATAGTCAACAATATTGTAATACCTTTGTATGTTGACTGATGGTAACTACACTTTTCATGGTGAACATTTTGTGAAGTATGTAATTGTCAAATCACTATTGTACATCTGAAACCAATATAATGTTGTATATCAACTATATTTTAATTAAAACCTACTGTTGAAAAAAATGTCTGGAAAGAAAATAGTATTTCAAATATTTATGGAAGTGTATTATACCTAACATTCTGTTGGGCACTTTGAGATAAAACAAAAATAAAGATGTTATCGAAAAAAAAGAAAGTCTGTGTTTCCTGGTCCAGCTCCAGTACATGTTTAAAAGCCAGATCTTCCACTTTTCCTAATGAGCAGTATGGACAACAGGAAACTTTGAGAATGATAACATTAGATTTCACAAAATAACAGTAAAGAGCCCACCTGGAGTAGGGAACATCTTATCTGTCTTTGGAATGCGCCTAGAACTTAAAGGGACCCCACTTCTTGCACTTCCGAAGTTCTGAGAAATTATTCAAAAGTGAGAATATGATTAGAGGAAGCAGCAAGCATGGAATGTGATGACTTTTCCCAGTTTCCTCCCCAACAGAAACCTTCCACTAAAGTAAATGGTCCTGAGGGCACAGTTCATCTAGAAAGCACTCATATCAACTACGGCCTTAAAATGGACATAAATATCAGGTCAGTTTCACAGCCATTTACCACACTCTCGGGATAAAACACATAAATAAACTGGAAATGGACACTTCTCCACCCACCACCCACCCCCTACAAGGTTGGTGATCCTGCCCCAGGGCTCTGGGCACACTGTTGTGTAGCATAAGAAAATCAGCCCTTCTCTGGCTGAAACCGACTGAGACAGTTTCCACGCAAGTCTCAGGCCACAGTGAGCACGCCGACCCAGCAAGCGTGCCCTTCCCCACACAGGCATGCAGAACCAGAGGCAGAGCACCCGGCCTCTTCCCTTTTCCTCCCTCCTCCCCCATTCCCACACCTTGTCTCTCCCACACCAGCCCCTTTACTTTCTCTGCTTGCCTTTCCTCCTCATGTTTCTACTTACTTTGTTGTTGTTTGTTCTTGTTTTATTTTGGGGTTTTTTGGATTATTTTTAAACAGTTGTTTTTTTTTTATTGTGGCAAAATATATGTACAACATAGCGTTTATCATTTTAACCATTTGTAAGTGTACCATTCATTACCACGAAGCACATTCGCCTTAGTACGTGTATCCATCACCACCATGCAACTCTAGAACTCGTTCATCACCCCCAACATAAACTCTGTGCTGGTTAAACAACTCTCCCTTCTCCCTCCCCCAGGCCCTGGTAGCCTCTATTCTGCTTCCTGTCTCTCCAGTTTTATCTGTTCTAGGTACCTCAAGAATCAAACGTTTGTCCTCCTATGACTGGTGTATCACACTAAGCATAAGGTTTTCTATGTCCATCCATGTTGGAGCATGTGTCACAATCTCATCTCTATGGCTGAATAGCATTCCGTTGTGAGTATATCCCACTTTTGGATTATCAATTCATCTGTTAGTGGACATCAGGGTTCTTTCCACTTTGCAGCTACTGTGAGTAATGCTGCTGTGAACATGGTTGTGCAGATACCGTGTGAGTCCTTGCTGCCAGTTCTTTGGGGTATATACCTAGGCAGGAATTGCTGGATTATACGGCAGCTATCTAGCACTGATGAGATGCTCCCAAAGTTTGCCCCAAGAGAGGGCACTGAACAAACTTAGTGTCTGAGAGGCAGGAAGAAGCAGAGGACTTGAACTTGTCAGAGAGTGGTCTACAGATCATTTCATTTTATGCCCTCCTCACACAGGACTGAAACGTCTACCATGGGACCTGACTTGACTTCTAACTGGCTGCATGATCTCAGAAGATCCCCCAAACTGCCCTGAGCCTCAGTTTCCCAGTCAGTGAAACTGAGGTATTAACACCTGTCCTGCTTATAGCATACCACATTGTTGCTGTAAGCATCAAATAAGAGAATGCTTGTGAAATTTTTGTAGGACAATAGTTACAAAATGCAGAGTAGCCTAATAAGAAAATAGCTGGGAATCTAAAGAGAATTAAAGCCCTCTATGAACGTCCTGTGTCTCCTCCAAAAACTAGGGGCTGCTTCCCCAGCAATCCAGTGCTGAGGTTTGAGCCTTTCTCTCAGGTGCTCAGAAATGGTTCCTTCTGATTCCACCTGGAGTCAGATCACCCAGAGCTCTGCCTTCCAAAGGAAGCACCTGAAGAGATGGCTTCTCCAAGGTCAGTCAGGGAACTGAGGCTAGTGCCTGTATCTGAACTATTTGGAAAAACACAGGCATTTTAATCCACATGTTTGAAAGCAATCCCATCCTTGTCTCCTCCTCCATCCCCTGCCCATCTGAGAGCAATCTGATGGTGTAATCTGAACTTCAAGAGCCTCATGAAAAATATCCTCTTTGCTTTTAAAAGATGGAAAATAAAAATAAGTGAGTTACTCATGCCAGAGACCTGGATGCACGTAGGCTGTCCTGGTGATAACACAATGAGTAAAATCCATCCTGGGAGAGGACATTATCCCACCAAAGGTCATGTTGATTATTCCACTTACATCTTCATATCTCTACAAAGAATACAGGCACTGTGCTTGCTCCAGGGAAAGCCAAAAAGTGTGGGACAGGGACAGGTGGAGATAAGATACTTAAATGTAATGCTCCAATTAAGCCCCAGGCAATAAGCTCCTGAATACGAAATATCCTGGGTTTGATAACAAAAAACAAAACTTTCATGAAATAATGCAATGTTGAGCTGTGTCTTTTGCAGCTGCATGACTAAAATGCTTCCTTCGATGCTTCTCCTCGTCTTCTCACTGTGAAACAAACTGGGCCCCACTCATGGCTTAAAAGAGTGGATTCCTCAGCAATCACGTTCCTGGTTTTATCTGAGTCTGTCAGTCCAGCAAAACCAGGAAGGGTCCGTCTCGTCACCTGCCATGACTTGGGGATTGATTGGCTGGGTGGTTATTCTTTAACTCATTCACACTAAAGTGTTACCTCCACCCAGCTTTTGTAGTGAAAGCATGTTCTCTCCTAATTGTGTCATGAAGGATTTTCATCTTATTAAAGGAATTTCAGGTGTCGGTGGGTTAATGGACTTAGTCCAAGAAGCCCCAGAAGTCACTGAAGGCTTTCTTGGCCTGCGTCGAGGTCAGCCGAGTTTAACCTTCTAAGGTGGCCAAGTTTCCTCATCCAGGCCCTCTGCCTGTTTCTTCTCCTCCCTGTCTCCCTCACCTCCACTCTCGAGAAGGCTGCTGGCAGCCTGTTTCTGAAGAGGGCAAGGCTGGGACAGACCACCCTTATATCCATAGCTTCTAGGGATTCAGCCAACACTATCAAAACAATGATTCCCCTCAGCAGACGCTCCAGGCCCCCACAAGTTGGGTGCCCCTTCTGTTCCCCAGCCAACATCAAGGGGACCCCGATGATATCTAAGGCAGTATTTAATGGTGTGTTAATGCCTGTACCCTGACAACCTCCCCTGCACCCCTATGCTTCCTATGATTTTTTTCCCTCTAATCACAGACTAGACTCTCCTATTTGCCCATCAAAATATAGATGTTTGGAGGACCCTCTCTTCATTATACAAAACCTTAAATGGTAAATGCCAAGTGAGGGGCTTATGCAATAACTCAGAGAGCAGGGTCAACCACACTTCTCCAAAGCTAATGCACGCCACTTTTAAAATGCAGATTGTGACTTGTAGCTCTGGGGATGCTCCCAGGTGATGCCCATGTTCTCTGTAGCCCACTGATCACACTCTGAGTTTTGAGGAAGGAGTTCCTATGACCGACCCTCCAGGTGAGGGTGACAGCTGGAATTAAGAGGAGGTGACAGCAAAGGAATAAGTCTCTTGTCTATTAAGCCCCACAGGAATGGCCACCTGGAGAGACATGGGGTACAACCTCACACTGTCATCCTGAGAGGGAAGCATAATTCACCTACTTGGGTGGTGGCAGGAAGTCCGAATACACCCAGCAGGCTGTTTGTGCCCCCGAAGGAAAGAGGAACTGACCTTTTTATCATGGGGAAGTGCATCTTCTCTTCTCCAAACCACAGGCTCCCAACCATGTGAGCTCGAGTGAAGTTCCTGCGATGACCACCGGGCATGGGTGGCCCCTGCTGGCCCCGCCCACAGGAGCTCCCCCCACAGGCCTGGGCGGCATCCCGCTGCAGGACCCCAGCCTCCCCACCCAGGAGCACAGCCGTCCTTGCCTTCCCACACCAGTACGGGGCCTGCAAGCCCAAGCCAGGAGAGAGAGCTGTGCGCACCGACACTTAAATTAGATCCTTGCAATTATCTCTCAATCCTGGCTTGCCCTGTGCTTCTTTATCACTTTTTTTTATAGCTAAAGTTACTGGCCCTCGTTTTAAGTACACTGTGCAAAAGGCATAGGCCAACTTCTGATATATTCCCACAAGCAAAATTAAATACCAGTAACATGTGTTTTAGTGAATTGGGCCCCTCAATTTACATCTTATAATAAGGATGTTATCATACTGGTTTATGGCTTAGCTCTTTAGTTTTTATCTCTCTGGGGCTAGATTCCCCCTCATGAGTTCAATGTAAGTCTATGAACTAATGCAATTTTTAAAACGCTTTTCTTCTGTGTTAACATTAACACCCTTGTGAGTGAAAGGGTTTTACTCCCCAAAGTGTACAGAATGTTTGCATTTACTGGAGGATGGGGCAGGATATTAGCCCTTAGTGATATCTGTGGATGCTCCTACATGAACGGAGTTGAGTCAGTGATCCAGTCTGCCACTGAAAAGAAGCCTTTTTCACCTCCTTGCACTGAGACATAATCTCTGGTGTGTTCCTTCCCTTACATTTAGATTAATTATAAAACATTGTCACCAGAATATTAAAGTAATGTTTAATACACAGAAGGGAATAAGGTATTCTGAAAAATGCATAATTTCCCTATGATGATTTTGCCAGTTGCATGCAATATGATCTTTTGATTGCCAGCTATAGAAATATTGTGACTAAGCTTTCACTAGCTTTTTATTTTTGCAACCATCCTGTCATAGCACTTTGAAAACTGTAAGCTTGGCCCATCAAAAAAAAAAAAAAAAAAAAAACACAAAAAAACCTAAGGGTGCCCATGCTAAAGAGTTCTCTCAGCTTGGTTCCAAAACAGGGTGGTAAAAGGAAAGGGTGTCCAGCTTATGGGAGCACCTTCCACTTCGCCAGTCCTAGCACAGCTGGGTTGTAAAGAAAGCACTGTCCATCCTCTATGCAAGCACACACACACACACACACGCACACACACACTCCATGTCCCTTGAACATGGGAAGGCATCAACATTCCTAAATGGAAACCTCAGGTCCTCTCGCTTGCTTCAGATTTTCCAAGCTGCACTGCAGCCACACACCCAGGAGGGATGGTCTAAATCAACACAGAACAGCAGCAAGTGGAATGTTCCTCGCTGGCAGTGGCTGAAATGGGACCAACACTCCTCAGGGGACTACTCCTGGGGATTGGTTACCTCAGCCGTCTCCCTCTAGGTCACTGGGCTTGGTCCTTGGCTGCGTTGGTTGACAACCAAGTGTGGTTACCAGCGGAGGGCTCCTGTCCTTCGAGGTCTCACTCCAGGTCTCTGAAGCTGAAATTTTCCACTTCAATAATACATAGATATACTTTTAAATAATAATGATAGCAGAGGGGCAGTCCAGACTACACTCCTTCCCATGAGCACGCCTGGCAAGCTCGTTCCCCATGCCTATCACACTACCAGGAATGTTGGTGAAATTCATAGAGCCTTTTAAAGCTGGAATTAATTTTTAAATATGTGTTCTATTTATCCATGCCACCCTGCGGCAATACACCCAACACCTGTCATCTTGTTTCCATTCTCTTCCAGGTTTCCTATGCCTTTCTGACCCCCACCCTCTGCTCCTCAAAAATACACTGAATGTATATATGAAAAACTAAGGCCTCCCACCCCAAAAGGTTCAGAGTCTGGAGGTTTAATTACCACTCCTTTTGCCACATAGAGGCCCCTTGGGTCAGAATTAAATGTGATTTCCAGTAGGTAAGCAGATAGGTTTACTCCACTCCTGCCCATCCCACATCTGTTCTGTAGACACAATGACTCCTTAGGCCAGGAGAGGATTAACTAACCTTCTCTACTGGCTTAGTAGCCTTTACTTTTAACTCCTGGAGAAGGTGAGTGGGAGCCCAGAGAGAATACAGTTTCTGAAGATAAGACTAGAAATTAGGGAGCGATGAATATCAAAGTCCTTGAGATCATCACAGTCATTACAGATGAGGCGTGTTTTCTTATCTGGATGTGTGTAACTGGTGGCACACACAAGACATGGACATGCATATGTTGTCAAAAAGTGTGAACATAGGAATTAAAAGCATAACTGTGCATATATACATACTTCCTGTACATACACCCAAACTAAAACTGACAGGGAAAATGGAAAGGATGATTACATGCCAATTATTATATTAAACAATTATATGGACAGTTGTGTCTCCTAGCCCTGTATACAGTGACCTGCTCTTACCTGTGGGGAATACATTCCAAGACCCCTGGTGGATGCCCAAGACTGTGGATAGTACCAAATCCTATTTATACTATTTTTTCCTATGCATACATGCCTATGATAAAGTTTAATTTATAAATTAGGCATAGTAAGAGAGTAAGCACAAGAACTAAAAATAAAATAGAATTATAACAATATACTATAGTAAAAGTATGTAAATGTGGTCCCTCTCTCTCTAAAAATACCTTATTGTACTGTGCTCGCCCTTCTTGTGATGATGTGAGATGACAGAATGTCTCTGTAAGGAGATGAAGTGAGGCGAAGGACATAGGCATTGCCATTGACCTTCTGAGGATAGGTCGAAGGGAGAAGCATCTGCTTCTGGATTTCAGTTGACTGAGGGTAACTGAAAATAAGGAAAGAGAAGCCATGGACAAGGGTGGACAACTGTGTGTGACTTTCACTCCTTATCATTTTGTTGTGTTGTTGACTGAGCCCTGAGCTGACAGAGAGCAGGGGGTGTTTTGCTAGAGAAAGGAGCTCTGTCTTCTGCTCTACAGACTGCTTCTCACAGAGGCTTTACTCCTCTCTCTCTCCATCAAGGTCTAGAGGAAATACTATTTTTCCAGTTATACTTTGTGTCAGTAGAAGGGGAAATATGGGCCACACCGGTGATATCAAAGTGTTCTCACACCTCAGGGGAATGTTTCCATGTGTGCTGAATCCCCTGGGCAGCTCCCAGCCATGCTCTGTGACTGATCCTTAGCATGAATTTACATCCTAGACAATCCTCCTGAGGGGTGGGCCCCATGCTGCGCCTTGTGGCTGTGGACAGGTGGTTGGCAGGAATGGAAAAGGGGGCTCTGGAAGTGACTTCAGAAGGTTGTGAAATGGAGCCTTCACAACCCAGGGTCAAATGTGAATTCTCTCTGTGTCCCTTAAGTCCCGACTTATGAAACTGGACAGCCAGAGACCAATTCTGCATCCAGGAGGAACAGACTGGTGGGCAGAGGGCAGTTGGGGAGGGCCCAGATGATATGACTGCCGTGCGAAATGCAAAGGCTCCAGGCTTGAAATATAAGCTCCAAGAGGTGCAGTTCCAGCCTGCTCGGCCTTACTTGGTGCAGAGAACGATTCTCTGACTCCATGTACACATGATTGCTTACTTTCAATTCATGCCTTCTTCATGAAATTTATCTATGGCTGTGGCCAAATGACAATAAAATCATATTATTGCAAGACCCAGCATGCACCAACAAGCATATTGCAAAGAAAACAGCAACACAATACAACTTTTACAAATAGTCAAGAGAATAAAAAAATTCTTCAGTCTCCCCCGTCAAAAAAAGAAGTGTTTGGAGCCCACTGACCCCCAGAACTCCATGCTTTCAGTTCTCTCCAGTTGAGTTTGTCATTGTGCCTGAAACTTCATGCTAAAGTGTTAAAGGCTTGATGAGACATGATGTTTTCCCTTTGTAGTATAAAAATAGTTGTCTCTAGACTCTTCACTGTGTGGGCTTCTAACAACAGTCACCATATAAGGAATACCTCACTCCCACAGACAGTCTGAGATGGATCTAGACCAGGACAAATGGGGAATTTAGATACACCTTCAAACGATGGAGTCATTGTCTACTTGAATGGTGTGAGGGTGACTCCATAGCTGGATGCAAACACCATACTCACAGCAGAACCCTTCCTCGAGGAACCTGTCAACACCTTCCAGGATCAGCAGCCTCCTACTGGTCTCTTGGTCTCCTTCCAGTTTCCCTTCCCCTTCAATTAATTCTATACCCTACTATACTCTTCCTAAAACTTTCCTGTAGACATAATTTTGAAAAGCCACTTAACTGACTATGACACAAGCCCCTTAACCTATCATTTAAGGGCCTCCAAAACATGGCTTCAAATGTGTGTCCAACCTTACCTTCCATGTTTTCATAGACAAACCTCTTCCTGCCACACTGGTGTAGCCATTGCCCTCCAAAGACCACAGCATGGCCTTGAACTTGCTTTCCCTCCATCTCTTTCTTTATCATCCAAATCCTAGCCTGCCTTTGATGACCACTAAAAGCCCAACATCTCTGTGGAACCTGGAGAAATTACCTTCCTTCACATTCCTACAGTTTGTATCTCTCACTTCTGAATTAATCATATTGCATGCTTTCACTGTTAGTCATCTGCTGTCATGCTCATAGTCTTATCCCCCTGTCAGGACCAACTACAATCCCTTTGAGGACAGGGGTTGGGTCTTATACTTCTTTATAGTTGTCCACAGTGCCTAGAACACGACCTTGCACACTGTAGATGGGAAAAACAAACTTGGTTTAGGCTGATGTTCTGAGAGAGATCATAGGGAGGCACATAAGAGAAGTAAAGATTTCTTTGTCTTGTTCCATTTAGAATGAATTAGCAGCAGGTTATCAGTTACCAGTCAGCTCAGAGGGTTGAAATATATGGACTAATCCCTTGAACAGGTCACTTATCTTTGATCATAGGACGAGAACTATGTTTCTGTTGCTACTCTCCTTCTAAGTCAGCTGCTGTTATTTACAAGAAAGACAGAACCAAATACAGGAGGGAACATCAGTGTATACTCATCCCCAGCATTTGGAAAACAAGTTTTAAATGTGTGTCCTACTGATAAGGTATAAAGAATAACATCCCCATGTATTCAAGGGTGCTGAAGCCCCTTGCCTGGGACTGCTGTCTACATTGGCAAAGTGAATTATATATATACATTATCATTTTTAAAGGCCCACTGGTCTCACCACATCAGCTTAACTGAGACTAGTTATTTAGTAGGATTCTAATTAATTTAATTCTCCACTGGTGGCAATTTCTGACAGGCAATAACTGTGCCTTTTACCTCTTTGCATCCCTTCCCCAGTACTTAGCTCAGTAGGTTGCACAGAACAGGGACCTAATAAATATTTGTTGATTGAACAAATGAATGAGCCTTACTACAGATAGAGAAGATGCATCAGTGAATTCCTCAGATATGCTTCACAAAATAAACAGGTCCTCCCAGCACGGAAGACAGACAGAAATGCAAGCACCATGGGAAATACTGACACCAGCCTTGCTCAGTAGTTAATAGGACCAGAACCCTGAAAGCAAAGCCACTCTGAGTATGCTTCCTAATCAGTTTAATTAGCATTGTTGTCATTTTTTCATATGGTACCCTCAACCTGGGCATTACTTATGGTGACAAAATTCTATAATGAGATAGAACCTGGAAGTCAGTACACAGGGGTTAAGAGTGAGGATTTTGTAATCATATCATAGTGGCACTACCAGGTGTACAATCTTGGGCATGCCTGGTTCCCTAGTAGACAGTGCTTTCAGTTTGCAACTTCCCTGGGGTGTCATTAAACCAGACAATGTCCCACTTCCACCAAAATCCAGAAGCAATCACTGTTTTCCTTCTTACATCAGTGTACACTCAGGTACTTGATTGTTAAGTCACATTACCTATCCGCTTGCTTTATATTTTTTTAAATGTTCCCAGAAAACACTTAAGGTTTATAAAGCATGTTTATAGACATGAGAGAACCAGTCTTCCCAGTGATCTAGAAATAAGGTAGGACAAGAATAAAGTTGAAAGGAACCAGAGAAAACATCATTTTACAGATCGGGCCAGAAGAGACCCAAAGATTAGGTGAAGATGTAGTCACCCAGCTTGAAGAAAAAAGGAGAGCCGAGCTTGAAACCACACAGTTAGTGGCTGAGCCAGAACAGGCACCCAGGCCTCTGGCTCCCCAAGATAGTTATGAAGGGCTGAAAACATCCACGGAAAACTCTTAACTGCTGTGCCCAGAGCAGAGTAAATTCTCAGTAAACATTAGCTGACATTATTATCTTTACTTTAACCTATATCTACCTCTTTATGAAGAGGTATCCCTTTGAACCCCTTTCCCAAGCTCCAGCTGCCGACTGAGGGAGAAGCACTTGGTGTCCAATTGGAGGTCACATTTGGTACATGTCCCAGCCCTGGACCTCCAGACAGCAGAAGCTGTGTGGTGTTTGGCCACTCAGTGAGATGCACAAGGCCCTCCAGTGCTGCCTGCCAGCAGGGCAAGAGGCAGAGAGAGACCTGGACCTTGAGCTGCACCAAAATGATGGGTGTGCCCTGGGCACTGCAAAGGCAGTTGTTCCCAAAATGTAAGCATTTTTGAACATCATGACAACTTTAGATTTGTTTAAAAACAAAAATCATTGAGGTGTTTATTCCCCTGTGACATAAACTTATAAAGAAAATGGGTTTACTAACCAAAAGCAAAGAAAAGCCCACCCTTAAGATGGACCATACCCCACAATCATCATGACTGGATGTCAAAACCCCCAATTCTGCAGAGTCCAGAGTGTATGTGTGGCTCACACTGTTGTGACTGTTTGTGATGCTGGGTAGGAAGAGGTAGGAAGCAGGGTGTGTCTTTCCTTTTTCAGAGAGAGGAATGGGCCTTGAATGGGGTCAAGTACAGAGACAGGGGGCACCAGGTGGGTGAGCATGGCAAAGATAAAGCCAGGGTCACAGATCCCTGAACTGCCAGCTCAGAGACTGGCCCCATTCATCATGTCTGGACCAGAAAGCCTAGGAGCCTATCCCCTGCCCACCACCCTGTCAGAGGGAAAGGAAGACACACTCTCAGAGAAGTGGAAAAAGAAAAGAAACTCCACAAATAAGGCATAGTGGCCACAGGCAAATTGGTGCAAAGAGGACCACTGTAAAGGGAAGTCTCGTGTGCTCCAGAGCTCTGAGCTTCGGGTGAGCTTCTGAAGAGGAGTATTTGCATTTTGGTTTTTCCCTTTGTGCGGTGAAGCAAGCAACAGGCAAGATCAGGTGCTCAGGTGCTCCAAAGCAGGGGCGTGAGCAGTTCTGCCAATGGTGGCACCAAAAGGAAGATAATCTCCACGTATCTCTCAGTAGGCTTTCTAGGTGTCTGAGAAAAGAGGACAAGTCAGCAGGGAGAGAGGAGAGGAAGGAACAGCCATGGCAGCCAAAGTCGCCTGTTTGCATTACTGTCTCAGGAAATTCAGGAACTATCACCAAGGGGGAAAAATCAGGCAAATTACTTCTCTCAGACCCTCCCCAACAGGGATATTCGACTTGCTGTCTCTCTGTGAGACTTCTCCCTGGCCTGCTCCTATTTCAGGGATGACTTTGCCTGAGTTGGCTGTAAATAGCTGCTGCACCCAGCACCTGCCGGCTCTAGCAGGCCAGAAACACTCAGGCAGCAGTAACTGTGAATCAAAGGGTGGCTGGTGAGGAAAGAAAATGACAGCAGAAGAGCTGAACACAGCAGATCTAATAAAGGGTGAGGCAGAATTTGTACATCTCTAAACAGAGCCAGGAACCCCTGATGAAAGTGGAAAATGAATAAGATTTCATCGTACACAGAAAAAGAATGCACAGCCTAAATAGCGTGTTAAGGGGCATAATCCTTACAACCCAGAGTTGTATAACGTTTCAATGATCCCTCCCTTCACTTCCTTACTATTTCACCACCTTTGAACTTGAAATTAAATATCCCCAGTAACAAGATTCAGGTCATGCTATTGGCTATTTGGATACTCCAACAGGATGTGATGTGGCCTTGAAATTCAAATTAAGTGGGTGTTTCTCTTAAATCCAGTCTAGAGAATGGAACAGATTGTGAGATCTATTTAAGTCATTTGAGATGAATTTGGTTTGATGAGTAGCTCTTTTCTATGCCCTTTTAACTTTAAAAGCTGCCTGCTAGCAATTCTTGGTCCCTAAGTTCATTCCTACCGTGGGAGGGCTGAGTTAAAGGAGAAATCCTTCCAGGTAGTGAACTAAACATTCTCTGTCAAGAGGAGGCTGCTTAGAAAACCTTGAAATATGGGGCATGCTTACATGTGCCCCACTAGGACTGGCACCAAAACAAGCTTTTGATTTTATTCTTAAATCCTTCTGCTATGCACACTTTCCTGCCATTTTTGCTTCTGAATTTAGTAGGTCACAGGGGAGACTTGCCGCCTGAATCCCCTTGTCCGGGAGCTAGAGGCTTGGATGCCAGTTCTGCTCAGCCCCTAAACTGTGCAGTTTCATGCTTGGCTTTCCTTTATCTTCTTCAAGCTGGGTGACCTTATATCTTCACCTAATCTTTGGGCCTCTTCTGGCCTGATCTGTAAAATGAGTAATTACTATGGTTCCTTTCAACTTCAGGCTATCCTTATTCTACCTCACTTCTAGATCACTAGGAAATTTGTTCTCTTGCGTCTGTAAAAGGGCTCTATAAACCTTCCAGGTATTTCCTGGAAGCATTTTTAAAAATATAAAGCAGGGGGGAAGGTAACGTGATTTAATAGTAAGGTATCTGAGTGTACACTGATGTACGAAGGAAAGCAACTATTGCTTCTGAATTTTGCTGGAAGTGGGAAGTTGTCTGGTTTAATGTCACCCTTGGGTAAGTTGCAAACTGAAAGCACTGTCTCTACTAGGGAATCGGAGAAAGAAACATAACATCAAGAACTCAGGATGGATCCTTGGAGAAGGAAGGTGTTCTTGGAACATTCATTGTTTCTGAACATCCAATTGAACTTCATACTGATTTCACAGCCAATATGTAAATTCCCCATAGCTGTTCCCTCACACTATAGCCAAAGCTATGTGGCATGAAAGAAGAGTTAACAACAGCCTACTAAATCCTTCAGTTCTGACACTATGTACCACCACTTTCTGGGGACACTGTTAATATTAGTAATCATCTTCTTCAACATTAATCTACCTAGCCCTCAAAGAAAGAAAATCATGTCAGCACACACAAGACTTGCAAGATAAGTCCTTCCTATTTGAAAGGCTTTGCTGTAATATAAATGCCTATGAAAACTCCAAGCACAAGTGCCCAGGA
Organism: Manis pentadactyla; assembly: GCF_030020395.1. Classification (NCBI taxonomy): domain Eukaryota; kingdom Metazoa; phylum Chordata; class Mammalia; order Pholidota; family Manidae; genus Manis; species Manis pentadactyla. The sequence continues at coordinate 185,313,442 of NC_080020.1, read as the reverse complement.
AACGTTCTGTCAGAGTTTGGGGCATTCATTTAGACCTCCATAGAATACAAGTTGGCTCTCTTGGCCTAAGATTTTTCTTTAAGGTACCACCAGTTTTTTATACGATCATTGATTTCCCCAGCACTGCCAATATTCAAGAGGCTGGGTGCTAGGCGCTGCAGGAACTGAGTCTGCCATCATGGACCCAGAAGTCCCCCAGACCTTTTTGCTTAATGTGACAATCTGGACAGACCACAAAATTAATGTTCATAGACTAGGTTTGGGGGTTGAGAAGAATGTCCTATGTTTGTTTCCCACCATCCCAAGCACCAGGGACAGTGTCCTCTAATCTGTGCTCAGTGCATGCTGGGCAAACTATCAATCTCTCTGCAATTTGAAGTTCCCCTCTTGGGAGAGAACACAGCAAGGACCCCAGTCAGATTTGTCGGTCCCTTCTGCTGCTCCTACCATCCACGGATGAACGTGACCTCAACATATCACACAGGGAGATGTCTTCCCAAACCATCAGTCTTGTGTGGGTTTTCCATAGTTCTAGTCCCAGCATAGCACCATCATTTCATAATGAATTTCATAAGTGAATTTGTATTTTCTTTCAATTAAAATAAGGTATGGGGGCAAGAATGGTCTTTTAGTTTATTTAATGAAGGATCTTTCTTCTAAAGGGAGAGAGAAAACTGATATCCTTTATCCACTCCCTCTCTTCTCCCCATTCCCCCCAAAAATCCCACTTCTAGAGATACCCATTTAAATTAAGAAATGGAGGTGGGAACACAGACCAGAAACAAAAATGTAGTGTCCACCAAGCGCAGTTACCAAAGTGGAAGTTGTCCAAGAGACCTTGATTGTTCTGCTTCAGCTGGGTCTCCCTCCTGAAGTAGTGTCACTCTTTCCAGGTCTCAGAAAGGAGCTTAGTGTGTTCAGGGAGAACGCCCTCACAGAACCCCTAATGGCCTTTGGTTTCAACAACAGAGGCAGAGAGCATGGGGCAGGGAGAGTGTTTCTCCACAAAATAACTCTTGTCTGAAAGTCCCATCTCACCTGGTTGAGATGAACTTTTAAAAATTCATCAAAGCCACCTAGTCAGTCAGGGTTATTTACTTGTCATGGAAAAGACACTGGGGAGCGATGACAAGGAGGGAGCCCTGCTTCCAGCCTGCTCCTGCAGGGCCCACAGCAGATGGTAGGGAGAGGCGACTTTGAGTGCCCTTGCACATGGACATCCTTGATCTGGTGGCCGGTGGGGGCGGTGTAGCCACACCTGTGTGTGTTCATGGACCTGTGTGGCTTGTGTGCTAGCACAGGGAGAAACAGTCCCTTTGATCCGTTACAGAGTTCAGCGGAATTAGCTCAGGAATAGATACCAGAACACCTAGCTTCTCTCCTCTCCCTCTCACTGACATGGCCTCAGGCAAGCCCTTACCTTTGAAAGTGAGCTTCAGTTTCCTCACCCACAAAGTGGGAATGAGCTATGTCCTAAGAAGGATCAGATGAAATAATGTACATCAAAGCATAAGGCAGTATGCTACCATCAGGGGTCATTATTTATGATGAATAAGCAGAAAAGAATCTAGATACCAATTATTTTGCTATCTTTTTACTAGGCTAGGTAATCCAGCCAGAGGGTGAATGGGTAAGATTTTCCCCACTTAGGTTCACAGCCAGTATGTAAATCTATAGTCCACAAGTGTCTGAGTTCTATTATTTATAAACCTATTTTAATATGCTATATTGTTTCTAGTTCTCTTCTGGATCTCCAGACAATAAGAAACACCAAACTGAGAAAAGTTCTTTGCAAATGAACTGGGCCAGAGGAATTTTTGTCACCTGTTTGTAGACCTAACTTATTCGTGCCACTAATAGCGGAGGAATGGGGCATTGCTATGATTCCAACAGTGTGTTCTGATGTGAACCTCTTTCCTCCTATACTTTTTATTATAGAAGGAAATATAAAATCCCATATAAAATCTGCCCCAGATTTCCTAATGTAAGTAATAATGAAGTTTTGTTTGTTTGTCTGCATTAAGATATATTTGCTGAAGGTTTGAGAACCTAAAATTATAATATTTAATAAGCAACTACTGACATTTATCACCTTCTTTGGGATTTACCACTAACCCAGTGATGTTATCTTTCTTGAGCTAAATTAAAAGACAAATTCAAATCCTGCATGGTAGCCACCAAATGCATATATTTGAAAAACAGAATTCAGCGTGCCATATTATGCATTATTTAATGTATGCAAATTATAAGTCAGACAGGAAAACCACACTTCAGCATTAATAAACAGCAACACTAGTACTACATTAATTATGATATTGGTATGATTTATCTCCAAGTTTTGCATTTTGATTCTCCTTGAAAATTAATGCCATCTGATAAGCAGTAACCTCTTTCCCCTACTACAGCTCCTACCACTCCTCAAATCTGTTCCTCCTCCCCACCTGATGGGCATCTGCTGGAAATGGATACAGAAATGCAAAAGTCCTAAGCAGCTGCATTGTCTTATAAGCATTAATAATTAAAGAACAAGCAAACACCACCTAAAGCTCCAACATTTATTGTGTCAATGTTAAGCACACTTTTTAAAAGACAACATAGAATGTATAGAAACAAGGGGTCTGGGGACTCATGCTCATTTCCACAATACGGGTAATTAGGTTGGCTGGTTTCCAAAGGGCCAGGACGTCACTTGGGACAGCGAAGGTCCATGGGCCCTCTATATGGGACTGATTCACTGTTCTGATGTGGGTCTGTTTTTTTGTTTTTACTTTTTATTAAAAAATATAAATAAAATGGCACTGCAGGCCCAGGCAGGAAGGACTCTGCAGGACTCTGTCTTCGCACAACGGCTTCTTGGAGGCTACTGTCAGAAAACATCACAAACTAGCAGGATGACAGACCACGCAGATGTCAGCAGGGCGGCTCGCGTCCACCCCGCCCCTGGGGGCTTCAAATTTTCTCAGAACTTAAGGGCTCTCGAGCTTCCATCCGAAAACTGCCACACATCTTGAGCTCTCTGGGTACTACGCCGAATGGGGGTGTGTGAAGAACCTAGAAAGAGGTTGGAGACAGAGGAGGGGGGGAAAAAAAAAGTACAGGTGTGACTTGGCCCAGTGATTTTCTGTTCTCTAACTAGCTCTTCAAAATTATAATCGACCACAGGTGGAGCCACTGGCATCTTAAACATGATTTCAAACTCAATCTCCCCCCAGCCACCCCAACCAAAAACCTCTGACCTCTGAGTGCCTTCCCCGTGCCTCCCTCCCTGCCTTCCCCCGAGGGACCTGGGCCCCCTACCCCGCCGGATGATAGTCCTAATAAACTCGGGACACACCTGGAAGGAAACACTTTCCCTCATGACTGAGAAAACTGAGTAGGAAACAGCCCTTTGGTTGAGGAGAACGGGGGAGGGAGGAGGGTAAGGGGACATTTCCTTAAAATAATAACAAAACTATAAAGAAACAAAAAATCAAAATTGATGTAAAAGCAGCACAACGAAAACATGAAATGTCATCAAGTTCAACGTCAAAGCAGCCAACGATTTACAAGAGGCGAACAAATTTTTGAAGAGGAAACCAGAACCCAAAAGAGTTGCTCCCAAATTGCACCAAAAACTGCCTGTAGTTTCTTTCAAACATGCAGTTTTCTTTTCTTTTTGTCTTTTTTTGTGAGGGGGTAAGGCAATGGTGAAGGGAAGAAGGGAGTGGTTATTTTCCTCCGGGCTCCTCCCTTGCTGAGTACATTGACTTGAAGCAGCAGAACTGGGAGTCCGGATGTGCCGAGGAAGAGGGCTACCAGGTGGCATTCCAGGCCTCGTTGCCATGGCGACCTGAAGCAGGGGACTGGGGCCTCCTCTCCGACATGGCGCCGCAGGAGGCCCAGGGTCTGGAGCTCAGCTGTTCTGCCGAGTACCCCCTGAGCAGTGGAGACCTGGGCTGAGGGCCTCCTGTGTCCAGGTGGGCTCTGGGGAAATCCAGTTCTCAGTCCAGCCCTAAGTCACGTTGAGGCCCCTTAGGCTGATAACCCCATGACACCCCGTTGTCAGACCTGCTACCAGTATGCAAAGACCTAACAGACAAAGTGTATAGCATGGGCAGGTACCACGTTCATTCACTGCTATTTAAAAGCACAGCCCCTTGTGGGTTTGGGGGGGATCCTGTTTTAGAGGATAGACTTTGGGGCAAATTTTCTGCTGTCTTGTCAAGACCTGCTATAATGCTCCCTTGAAGTAGATTTTGCCATTTTACAGAAAGGAAAAACAGTATTTGGATCAACCACTGAATTATGTTCAGCCAAGTTTAGGTTCTTGAGTACAATGACCCAAGTGAACTACAGAGATCAGTCTCCTTTCCCATTTGAAAGAGAGGAATTAATCACATCCCAGGACCACAGACGACACTGGGAAATGAGAGAGAGAGAGAAACAGGCCCATCCCCCTAAAGGCTGATTCACTGTTCATGTGTTTTAGTAAGTGCAACAGCGGGCTAATGGGATATAACAGGATGACAGCAAGTAAAAGCAACACCCCATGCCTCCAACCTGGGGCTCTGCGGCCCTGGAAAAAAAATGCACTCATCGGGATTGGGATCTCAATTCCACCTATGCATTCTGACGTCCACTTCTCTAAAAATGGGTTCGTTTATTCTTAACTGGGGGAGTGGCAGGGCCATAGGAGACACTTAGGAAAATTAGCTAAGTGGCTCTTGCCTTTTAAAAGTTAACAGTCTTTAAAAAATATTTTCTAAGATTTAAAGAACACTGACAATCCCATCCTCCGACAGGCAAATTCCCACATAATTTTTTTTTTAATGGGACGTTGTCTGTAAAAAAGAATGGGATTGGTTACGTTCTTGAACAGACCAGGCCCAGGGACAATGGAGTAACAGAATCGTAATGAAGAACACACAGTAACAACGTGGCCATGAGAATCAAGTTTGTGTGTGTCTGGAGTAGGGAATAAAAAAAGAAAATACTGTATTTCCTCCCTCACTCTCTGTGAGTAAAGCGAAGCAGGACAGGATGGGGCCTGAGGCTCCTCGACTCCTTTTCAGGAAGGGCTAAAGTATAGCCCAGCACCTTTTAACAAACTTTCAGTGTCTGAATAAACCATTTCATTTCCTTATTTCTCCAAATGAAATGATATCTAACCCCCACTACCTTCCTTTCAAACGCTCACTTCAAGCATTATGAATATATACAGTATGTACTTATTGCATATACAAAAATGGTATTTAAGCAAACAGCTCTATCACAGAATGCCCTGGGAAAAACTCAACTACACACTTCCTGCCACTGCTGGTACAAAGGAAGAACCAAGGGTTCACCTCCCTTCTTAGCAACCTTTGCAGTGTGTTCGCTTCAGCCCTTTTGTGGCAGTAAACGGTCTCAGGATGGAGGTGGTACATGCACTGGAAGAGTGCCTGGGTTAAAATCGGTGAGAAATCGTATTTGCTGTATTCCTGTTTATTAAGTTTTCTCAAAATGAAGATAAAAAGGAATGTTTTAAGCATCGGGAGTTAGGTAAGTAGAGAACAGGGCGCCAAAACATGAGGAGTGTCACATAAACTTGAGAATTTTGAAAAATGTTAATGTCCTTAGTATTTCCTCATTTAAAAAATATATCATGAATTCATCCTATTGTTGGGGATGTTTTTTGCTATTCTACACTAAGATTTTTAATTTTAGGGTTCCAGATACAAGATGTCACTTATAAGTTACATTCTTGTTGCCTAGCTTTTCATGCTTCTATTGTTCACTCAGCTTCAGAAATAATATTTTATAAGAGGCCTTCAATAAGTCAAGAGACTAAGTAACCTGAAGAACCTGTCTCCCAATAAATTTATTTAACTTTGGGGCCATGTAAATCAAACATAATCTGTGATTTATCACTGGAAGTTTGTACCCTCCCCATTCCCCATTTGATTTAAGAAATTTGAACATTCAAGCATACAGTATCTGCCATTAATTCTGTCTGTCAGGAGGCAAAACCTAATTACACTAAGAGCATCATATACTGAGAAATTAAAATGAATACAGTATATAAAACCTGCATAGCTGCACTCATGGCTCCTAATAAAAGAGTAATAGGGACACACAGTGGCTTTATGGACATTTAATATGATGGCACGGAAGCCACCATGTCTAAGACTGGCACGGCACGGGGATTATTTCTATCTACCTTGAACAGCATTCTGAATTCAGTTGTGAAGTAACTTAATCCAAAACACATAGATCTCCTCTCAGTTCACCACCCATTACCCACTTTGGTAAATACCTTCCTTCCCAGCCTCGCTCCTGTACCAGGCTCTCCCCAGTCCTCTTGCACTGACTCCTCTCTGCCTCCACTCTCTCCTTCCCACCCAAATAGGCTTTAAAAAAATACACCTACTTTTCTGTTTTAGAATGATAAAACTATTCTTGCCCAGGTAAAAGGCATTACATGAAAAGACCACCTCACAGGCACCAGGGCATAAGAACTGAGCAACAAAAATGCTACCACAAGAAGACAACAGAACGGCTTTTGTTTTGGTGTTTACAAAAATAAGAACAATGTCGTATCCATTCATCTACACTGGGAACAGGGAGACAGTATCACAAAGGTCTGTGTTTTAATAAAGCAAATAGATGCTGCAACACGCAGTATTTGTAAAACTGACAACACAGATTTCTAAGGAGGGTTGTTTTTTTTTTTAAATGACCTAACCTTCTTTTCAAAGATGATGTTTCATTGCTTGGGCAAGAGAGGATTGAAGGGTATTCCCACTCTCGTTTCCTACTGGCCAGGAAGACCTTATAAAAACAACGAAAAGATCCATCCCATCTCTGGTTCCTAGGATCTCAGAATCACAAGGCAAACCACCATGCATCTCAGGAAATCAGTGGTTCATTCCACAGAATTGGCCACATCTGGCGGCTAAACTCTAAGTGTCTATTTTTTTCCTCTCTCTTTCTCTCTCTCTCTCTCTCTCTCTCTCTCTCTCTCTCTCTCTCTCTCTCTCTCTCTCTCTCTCTCTCTCTCTCTCTTTTTACCTGATGCCTTTGTTTCTGGATTTTTAGATTTGGAGGTTAGGAATATTCTGGGTATGAGGAAAGATTCTTATGTGGAAACAAAAGGACTGATAGTTTGAAAACCCTTTTTTTTCCTTAACATTATGTTCTAAGAGAGGGCCAGAAAAGGGAGAATAGAAAAGAACTTTCAGACAACAAGAACAGCAAAAAATTAGAAGAAAATAAAAGTTAAGATGCTATTACCAGTAAGTTTTTCATTTATATCTGAATGGGTTACTGTTAAAGATGGAAGGAAAGTTTTTAACATCAGACTGAAAACACCTTTCATTTCTTGGAAATTATTCTAGAACTATAACGTCTTAAAACTACTTCCATGGTTTGAGGTATGTCTATTTTAATATAGTAAGTACTTTATGTTCCTTTAGGGTATAATACACACATCAAAATGCCCATAGAAATAATCCTGAAAAAGACTGACTGGCCTTCTCTTAAAACCTGTTATTTTCTTGAAAGTAATTTACAGAGTGTGTCAAATGAGGACACAAGAAGCTTACATTGTGTACTTTAATTTTTTTTATTTTTTCAATAAAGGGACAAAATGGGTGTATGAACAGGTTAATGCAGACAACTGCCAAAAAAACACAGACAGTGGTTTTTCCAATAGAACTTAACAAAGACCAGAAACAAATACAATAAAAAGCCAGGTTGTAATGACCTTTGGTCATCCAAATAAAAAAAAATAAAAACAAAGAAAAATAAAAGATCAAATTAAGTGCCTCTGTTTTGAACAGGGCACATAAGCAATAATAAATAGTGACTCCCATAGTAAAAGATAAAATTTCAAGTTACGACAAACAGCTTTCATTACAGGAATAGAAAAGGCCAATAACAAAATATTCTGCATTGCCATTTACAAAAAAGTATTGACTAAAGCGGGCTTTCTCTTTAATATGCTTTGCATATGAAATTCTTTCCAATCTAAATATAAAGCACCATTTAGTTTTTGGCAATGAAAAAAACTGCAAAACATTGGGTTTTTTTTTTCCTTTTTTTTTTCTTTCTTTCTTTTACTGCATATGAAGGTAAGATGCTGGAATGTAGGGTGATAGAAGGAAAGGGACAAAAAGCACACTACATAACAAACCAACGCTATTAGCTTGCAGTACTGCATACAGTATGGCAGCAGGAAAAAGGAACAAAAAAGGATATGTACAACCCCTAGGACAGCCATCCGTGTGACATTCTAGCAGGCTCCCCCAAAACTGCCATTATATGGCTTCTCATCTGTACAATGTCACACTTTTTTCTTTCTTTTTTTTAAGCATACAAATAATTTGCACTATATTATCCTGCCAAATTAAAAAAATATACTGTGGCAGCCTGTCTTTTTTTTTTCCACTACCAAAAAAGGTACATTGATACCTTTTAAGAGAACAAGCAACAGTTAAAAATACAAGCTTCAATATAAATACTATAGTGCCTAACACTAGATGAACATTTAATTCAAATACCATTCTAGAAATACAGAAAAAAGACCATAAATGTGTTTTAGCATAGGAATCAACAGGAGTGTGCATTTTCCTATATTTAAGTACTATATAATCTTAAACCTTTCCCCAATGTATGTTTTTTTTTTTTACAACCTGAAGAGCGGTGTGTATCCAAGGCATAGAATTTCCACTACCATTTTTAAATGGATAACAAGTCTTGTAACACCACCAAGACAATGGAACCCTAAAATGCAGTTCCCCCCTAAACATAATGAAGTGTTTTTTAAAAAAATTTTTTTCTTAACATTTATATTTAAAAAAGTTTTGTACAAAAAAATCCTTGCACTGTAGAAGCGAAAGCAATCATTCATTTCTATGTTAAGTGTATTCTGTTTTCCATTCACAGCGCTTGCAATGTTGAGTCCGAGTAAGTAAGCTCATTAGTCAAGTAAATGGCTGGCAAAGTTTTTAATTTTTTTTTTTTAAATGCTCATCAATGAGATTGTGTTCAATTTTTTTTTTCAGCATTCTTGCAACTTTTCCCTTAAGTATAGACCTGTAAACTGGGAAAATTGTACAGTGCACTTAATTGTCCTATCTGAGCAGGTTTATTTTATACTCAACCTCTGTACCTCTGATTAGAGAAAAGATACAGATATTACAGGCAGAGTCAAGTGCTATTTGAACACCAACTGGGGCAGATGCTAGCTTAATAAAAAAGAAAAAAATTAAAGAAATAAAAATAAAAACAATGAATCCTCTCCCATGTTAACACAAATAGCACACAGTGTATGGAAAAGAAATGAAGTACAACTTTTAGGGAGCACAGACATATATAACTGCTACTCTTAAAATTCTTTCTCTTCTTTTTTAAGAATGTCACATTTAAACGCAAGTCTTAAGAATCATAGTTAATCATCATTGTATCAATATTAGCTTATACACCTGTTCTAGTTTAAAATGGCAAATAGTACCACATTGTGCTAATAAATCACATATTTTTTTTCCCTCTGTCACCTCTGTCAAACCTTACTGTCAGTCTCTTCTTTTTAATATGGTATACGAGATCTTAAAGTTGATCCTTTGATTGTCCATTTGACAACCAAGTAGATCTGGATCTATTTCTTCTGGTACCAGAATTTTTAAGAAACACGTTATTTAAAACAAGATTATCTTCATAAAATAAATTCCTTACTATTTAATTGTGTTCCAGGGCTTTTTGCACGTTACACATTCAATTTAATCATCATGTAAAAAAAATAAAACTTGGGCAAAATAGCCCCATTTCTTTTAAGCTCTCACCAGGAGCACAATAGCTTTTATACTGGTATAATCAGTTTTGCTTACAAGATTAAACTAAAGGGAAAATGATGATTAACTAGGACATAATGGGTCATATTTTTAGGTAGCCATTGTTGTGAGAAATACAATATAGAATTTTACGCTAGGTCCTAAGGTTTATTACCTCACCCAATGCTGAATTAAAGTACAAGTTTGTAACAAGTGGAAAGAACCATCAACGTGGTCGTAATAGATCCAAGGCACTCATATTTTAAAACCAAATGGTAGAATAAACTTGTTTTGTTTTTCTGTTAATTTGTCAATTGAAGGCCTTTTCTTCCTCTCCAATTAATACATTTAACCCTTTAGAGACAGACATTTAGCTCAGAGATTTTCTTGCAGTGCTAACTATTCTGTCTATAGAGGGTTAACCCGAAGACTGTTTTTCCTCCTCACGTTATAAAATAAAACTGTACACGATATGTATTACAGAATGCATGCGGCATGGCCTTTTTCTCTCTCTCTCTCTCTTTTTCTCTTAGAACGGAACTGGAAACAGCAACATGTTTGCTCAGCAACGAATCGGGGACAATTTAAAATAGCCATAACATACCATACATGCTGTCTAAGTTAAAAAAAAAAAACATACACAACATGTAAATTATTGCACAAGAGAAAGGCTCAAAGTTTGCGTAAAATGCAATAGTATTGCCCCATACACAGATCATGCATTCAAACGGTGAGAACATAAAGGAAAAAAAGATGAAAAGGAAAAAGAAAAAGAAAAAAAACAGGTGTGCTGGTGACAAGCACTCTCGTATTCTTAGCTTCCGTTACTTCTGTTTGTTTGTTTGTTTAAATCACATGGGACTAGAAAAAAATCCTACAGGGAGTGGGACTGGAGGGCGACGGGAAGGGGGTTGGTGAAAAAGGAGGTGTCAGGTGGGAGTGAGGGAGGGGTATTAATATACCTCTATTCAGTTTTTATATCATTATTCAACACTCGATCACTGTGCCATTTTTTCATGTGTTTCTCCAGGGTACTGTACACGCTAAAAGGCATCTTACAAATTTCACATTTGTAAACGTCCTTCCCCACCTGGCCATGCGTTTTCATGTGCCTGGTGAGCTTGCTACTCTGGGCACAGGCATAGTTGCACAGCTCGCATTTATAAGGCCTTTCGCCCGTGTGGCTTCTCCTGTGGACAGTGAGATTGCTACAGTTCTTGAAGACTTTCCCACAGTACTCACAAGTGTCGCTGCGTCTGCCCTCTTTTGAGCTGGGCCTGCCCGGGCCCGGACCACTAATATGGGGCGTGCTCCCTCCACTTCCCGTGCCGCTGCGCCCCGAGATCCCTCCGTCCAGCTCCCCGGGCGGCGTGGAGAAGCGCAAGCTCCCGTTCTCCGAGGAGTGCTCCGACGAGGAAGCGAAGGGCGATTGTCTGGAGTCTCCGAAGCTAAGGAAGGGGTCTTTGAGCTGCCTGGAGGCGGCGTAGCCTGCGAGCCACTGCGAGTACACGTTCTCCGTGCTGGGCATCGCGGCCGGGGGCAGGTCGAACTCCTTCTCGAGCTTGATGCGCTTGGAGAAGGGGCTCAGCGAGCTGGGGCTGCCCAGCAGCAGCTTTTTGGACAGGCCCCCCGAGGCCGACTCGCCCGGGGAGCAGCCACGGCCGTTAACGGTGCCATCGTCTATACGGTCCGACTCGCCGGCCACCGAGTCTTCATCGCAAGTGTCCCTGTGGCCCTCGGCCTCGGCCAGGTGGCCGCGCTTATGCTTCTCGCCCAGGACCTGGTGGAAGGCCTCGCTGAAGTGCTGCATGGAGCCTAGCACCATGCCCTGCATGACGTCGGGCAGGGCGCGGCCCTCGTCGCCCACGCCCACCACGGCGCCCCGCGAGCTGTTCTCGTGGTGGCGCGCCGCCTCCAGGCTCAGCCCGAAGCCGTAGTCCACCCTCTCGCTCTCCGTCAGCTCCTCCTCCTCCTCTTCCTCCTCTTCTTCCTCTTCCTCGTCGTCCTCCTCTTCCTCCTCGTCCCCGTTCTCCGGGATCAGGTTGGGGTCGCTCTCGCTCTTGAACTTGGCCACCACGGACTTGAGCGCGCTGCTGGCACTGCCCACCAGGTCGCTGGTGCCGGGTTCCGGGGAGCTGGCGGTGGAAAGGCCGTCGTCGGACTTGACCGTCATGGGGGAAGACTTGTGCATGTGCGTCTTCATGTGGCGCTTCAGCTTGCTGGCCTGCGTGCACGCGTGGTCGCACAGGTTGCACTTGTAGGGCTTCTCGCCCGTGTGGCTGCGCCGGTGCACCACCAGGTTGCTCTGAAATTTGAACGTCTTGCCGCAGAACTCGCATGACTTGGACTTGACCGGGGGCTGGGAGGGAGGAGGGGCGGATTGCAGAGGAGGGAGGGGGGGCGTCGCCAGGAAGGGCGGCTTGCTACCTGGCTGGAATGGTTGCAGTAACCTTTGCATAGGGCTGGGCCGGCCTGGGGACAGCGGTGGGCTAGACGTGTTCCCTGCCAGCTCTCTAAGTCTCCTAGAGAAATCCATGGCGGGAGGCTCCATAGCCATTGGATTCAACCGCAGTACCCTGTCAAAGGCACTCGGGTGATGGGTGGCCAGGGCCATCTCTTCTGCCCCCAGGCGCTCTATGCGGTGGGGGTCCAAGTGATGTCTCGGTGGTGGACTAAACAGGGGGGGAGTGGGTGGAAAGCGCCCTTCTGCCAGGCCGGAAGCCTCTCTCGATACTGATCCTGGTATTCTTAGCAGGTTAAAGGGGTTATTGTCTGCAATATGAATCCCATGGAGAGGTGGCTGGGAAGGACATTCTGCACCTAGTCCTGAAGGGATACCAACCCGCGGGGTCAGGGGACTTCCATGTTCGCTTTCTAAGTAGATTCTTAATCCGTGAGTGTTCTGTGCGTGTTGCAAGAGAAACCATGCACTGGTGAATGGCTGTTTGCAAGTTGTACATGTGTAGCTGCTGGGCTCATCTTTACCTGCAAAATAATACAACACCAACATCAATGTTTAATCACTGAGGAGGGCATTCGCAATTGCTTACTCATGTTCCACCTCCAGCCTCCCCTGCCTCCAGCCCTCAACCCCAAGGCCTAAGCTGACCTATCTCCCCTGTACCTAGATGGTACTTGGCACTTCTGGAGATCGGGCCTCAAAATATATTTGTTGAAGCAGTCTTCCTTCCCTTTAATTCAGTTCTAAGACTTTTAAATCCAATCTCCAAAGCAGGAAAATCTAGACCAATTCAAGTGTGAGGATGAGGATCCCTGCATTCTAGGGAACCTCAGCAAACATCTTGTGAACTTTCCAGTGTTTCACCAGCAGTGGTTTGGGTCAAGCCATTTCACTTCTGTGCCTCTCTTCCCTCATTTGTTAAGGTAAGGACTAGGACAGGTGACCTGAGGGAAACTTTTCTGCTTCCTAAATCCCGTCTTTCTAGTCCCCTCCCAGGTGGCAGGTGAACTTTCTCAATAGGCAATCATTTCATAGAGGTATCACAAAAGAGAAGGTCAACCCATTACAATTCTCTATGGCCCGAGAGAGGCTTTTAATATTAGCCTGAAACACACTAATTGTTGATACTGTTAAAAATGAGAAGGTACTCCTAAAATAATTCCATTGAAGAGAGACTAGCAACATTCTCACCTCCCAGCCTGCGTGAGGGTCAGTGAGTCCCAATTCTTGTTCCACAAAACCCACAGGGACTCCTAGTTTTATCTCATGGGATGTTGCAAAAATCTCAAAAGGAAATTTAACAACAGGCTGTACCAAATCTTTAGGAGGTGTACCCCAGTGAAATGAATGCAAGTCTAGAGAAGTTAGGAGGAGTGGCCAATGCCAACTTAAGCAGACACAGCATCCCAGTTTAAGGACAGTTAAAGCAGCTAGCACCGTGACCTGCAGCAGGCTGAGAAATGCTACACTATTCTCCTCCTCATTATTTTGAGAGGCTAACAACGTGAACCAAATTATACAACATCCTGCGCCCTCGGCTGAGCCTCAGCTCCAGTTGAGAAAGAAACAGAAAGATACAGTTCAGCTAGTCAACTCTTTGGCCAGTAGCCAAGCCGTCTGGAGAGGGGCCCTGCTTAAGTCACATTATTTCTCTCTCACTGAAAAGAACCCGAGAGTGGTAAATGCCACTCTGGCAAAGAGGGGCCAGCTTGACTTCACAATCATTCATTTTGGGAGATAGCTAAATTAAAATATATATATATATACACACACACACACAGATATACATATACACTAAGGGAGTAGCTAACTATTTTACCAGTCAACTATAGCATTTAAAAGGGCATAAATTGTGGCCAAAGAACAAAGATGAGAAAAATAGATAACTTCCCAGGAAATCCAAAAAAGACAGTGTATAAAACACAAATGAGAAGTAACCAATGTTAGCCCCTCTTTTTAAAGAGGGCTAGCAGAGTCCCCTAAGGCCCCAGCTAGTATTTACCAGTAACTTTTTTTAAAGTAAAAAATTCACCGTGGAGCTAAGGAGTGGGAATGAGGCATTAATCAATTATGATTCCTCTGCTTAACAAATCAGAAAGAAAAGCTGGCAGGGTCTTCTCTGGAGCCCTGAACACTCATTCCAAAATGAGCCAGCCTCACTCAAGCACTTGTCTCAATAATGGACTCCCCACCCTGACCTTACAATTTACTTTACAATACATTTATAATCTCACTCAATATATCCCACTCCTGGGTAAATCTCTTAACAAGATTAGATGATAAGATACCAAAATTAGGTTTCAAACATTTGCCTAATGTGGAAGGGGGAAAAAAAAAAGGCAGAAAGATTTTGAAAGAAAACGCTGACATTAGTATCACATTATCCGCCTATTTTTGTTTGCCTCTTCTCTTCAAAGAGAAATAAAAGGCACCACTGAGAGTATTTTCATAAATTTTTTGTTGTTGTTGAACAATGACTCGGGGTCCTAAATAGGCAGGAAAAAAACTATCTGGTTCCAACTCCCATGACCCTCGGTGGCTTTCTCCTTTGCCTCTCTAGGACTTGGTGTTATTATCATACATTTAGCCTGACAATCTGAATTGGGTAAGTAAAAAGGAGATTTGTCAGCTGAAGCAAGTCCTTAACACTTTTATAGCTCCAAATGCCTTAAAATCAGATTTTATAATATTCTGTTGAAACCCAAGACTGTACCCATAATTAGCGATGGCTGGTTTCACACTGGCCAGGGATGCAGCCATTGATAAATGCCGAAATCTATTGCACTACATTAAGATCTCAACTGTATCCTTTCAAGAAGACTCAAACAAGAAAAGTTCACTTTATTTTGCTGCCCTGAGCTTCCTAAAATTTTGTTTTCAGAGCCAGTTATGTGATCATACTACAGTTATGTTAACACTGTGCTGTTCTCCTCCCCTCTCTCATACATCAGGTCAGAGAAAATGGCATTTTATCTTATAATGAGCACACAACATACAGTTTCCACTATCGCATTTTAGTATGCCCATCAACTAGATATTCTAGATCATAAGGGCAGCTAGTGTAATCATAATGTCAATGAGAAGGGCTGTTACGATTGAGACTAAAGATTACATGGAAAGAGCTGTTTTGAAACTGGTAATTATTACCAGTCCACTAATAGCAAATGATGCATTACAGTTTCACCATATAATCTGTATTTCACTCAGCTCATGCCAGTGTACCATATTATATTAGAGTGCTCACTGATTCTAAATTCCTAAACTGCAGTCATCAATAAATGTGTTACTTGCCATAATTTGTGAAATTACTTTGTTCATAACATCTTTGATGGTTTAGAAAGACCAGAATTGATTTCCTGCATGGCAAAATTAGAGCTACATTGATTTATTGATGTGTAAAATATAATAATATTCTTCATTTACTCTGATGAAAATCCAGCTTCTCAATTTGAGAGCCTCATTGGGCATTTGCGGGGATTGTTTTGATTTAGAGCAATAAACTGAGACCTGGCCCCAGGCACAGAAACTCGAGGCATCAAAATGGTTAAAATCAGCTATTAGCTCACCCACTGGCTTTTATTTTATTTCATTTTTATTACATGGGAAGGAATGACCCCATTTCTGGTTTGTCACCTAGGTGAGTCATATGACCTAATAAGCCTCAGGATTTAGAAGGACAAGGAGGTTTGGCTGGACCCCTGGCACTACTATTTACTAGCTTGTGGCTCTGGGACAGTTATTTATTTTCTCTGAGCCTTAGGCTTCCTACCTGTAAAATGAGCATAAAAATAGTACCTTGAAGAACCTTGAGACTCAAATGACAGATACACAGAAAAGCCTTCTGTAAACCAGCAGGTCCAACATGAATGTGAGTTCTCATTACTACCAGGCTTGATTAGTTACCTAGAGTGATGACTAACCACATTACACACCCAGAAGGGCTTCCACAGGAAGGCTGGAATCCAGAATCCAGGCCTTCCCCCAGGCCAAGGGGAGGCCCCGGGTAGAGGAAGTCAGGAGGGGACAACTGTAAGGCCCATGACTGTGGTCTACCAGCAGGGAGGCCACAAGGTAAGTGTTAAGTGCCCTGCAAGCCAAGGACGCTGGCTAAGGCAGCTGAGTGGGGTGGGGGTCAGCTTTGCTCAAAAGCTTTCTGGAACCCCACAACCCATTTCCACATACCTTGTTCTGGTCACTCCTAAACTGGTCCTGCCAGCATAGGTATCAGCAAACTAGGCACTCTCCCTTTGCAGGAAGTGGGGTTGAAGACAGGGCTTCCATATCAGGCTCCTAGTTTCCCAACCCCCACACCAAACTCCCTCCCCGCGGGAGGATCAAGTGGCAGACAGAACTGCACTGTTACACAGGCCAGCAGCCCTTGGCCACTTGGCCCCACCCCTCTCCCCACTGGCCCACTCCCTTCCTCTAACTTCCTTCCAACGGTGGCTCTGTTCCCACAGCCAAGCGCGGGCCCCAGGCACCCCGAAACAAGGAGAGCTTTCCCCACCCAGTCAGCATGCAGGGACTCGAAACCAGGAGTCCAACCCCCTAAACTCTCTGCAATCTGTGACCTAACCCAGGCTTAGGCCCAGCTTGGTGTAGTGGGGTGGCGGGGGCAGAGGACGTGCTTTTAACCCCTGCACCACCCAGCCCTCAGGACCCAAGGGCTTGTGAAATCCACACAATAATTCTTTGTTCCTAGGATTACCTAGGAGTTAACAAAAATAAACAACTGGCTTCCAATCTGGTCTCAGGGTGCATGCCCTGCCCTGCAGACACCATCTACCGGACAGTCAGGTCTAGTTTACCTCCCATCTAAAAAGCAGTCCCCTTTATAACACAAACTCCTACATCTCGCTCTTCCTTATTTTCTTTCCATGACATTTTCCCTTTCTTTTTTTCTTTCCACAACAGGTGATTTTTCATCACTTCCAAAATAAAAATACTTTCCTTAGATAAGCATTAGATGTCACACTTCTTTTTTTTTCCTTGAACCTGTGTTTTATTTGGGGTGGAATCGACCCTCCTACCCCACCTGACTATTTAGTCATGCATGACTCATATCATTTATTCCTACATAGAGAAGCAAAGTGATTACCTTCTAAAACATCTTTAAGAAGGATTTTTTATAAACATTCAAATCTGCATTTCATAAAAACGTCCCCACTGTAGAAGTTGGCTTGAACAAGTAATTGGGTGGTGGTAGTGATGGTGGTATCTTTGAATGTAAGCAATAATGCTGTGTATTTTTTCTCTAAAACTAAAAGAAAAGCAAGTACAAATTATATATGTATGCACATATATACCATGTATATATAAAAATATACCATGTAGTACATATAAATACACAGATAACATATATGCATATATATAACATAAATGTATATATAACATGGCATGGGAAGAACTCTGGAGTAACTCTAAAGTGACTCCTTTTGGTTCTGGCCTCTACTAAACATATATGCTACGGAATACATTCAAAGTCCTAAATGAGGCCAGGGGAGTGAATGTCCTGCAATAAAACGGGCCTGAACACTCAGATATACACAGTCACTAGCCACGGAGCCAGACAAGACCCTGGGGAGGAGACCACAGGGACAAGCTGCTGTCAGCTCCATGCCATCAGCAAGGAAGGAAAGAAAAGTGGGCAGGGAAAAAGTCACTGGGGACTGAGTGAAGTTGGGGAGATGTGCCAAGAGAGTAATGGAACAATACGTATGCAGATACCAATCTCTTTGGGAAGTAACTCCTTTCAGGACTTAAAAAGTAAGGGTAATTTCCAGCAATTCTCATCTCCATACACACAGACATTTGTAGAAGAAGTAATGCTCAACTTACAAATACCCTGCGGGGCATATTCTGCACTCATCCCAGGCGTGGGGATTAGAGCTCCGTGTGCCGAACGAGGGGAGGAGAGGCCCCTCCAGTGCAGAAGTTTATCTGTGAAAGAAACCCAAAATTAGGCACTAACGCTATAAACAATGTGCATCATAAACCACAGGATATCACATTTCAATTCCATTAAAATAAATCAACATCATCACGACAGCCTTGCAGACAGTTAACCAGCCTAAGGCCTGTATCACCAGAACACTGGTGAGTTATTTCCCAAAGTTCTGTGTTTTTTTAAATTTTGGTCTTTTTGACAAGGGAATGAATGGTTTGTTTTGGGTGTGTGTGGGGGTCTTTGATTCATTTGTTTGCTATTGTTTGCTTGTTGTCTTATAATAAGAGATGGCTAAGTAGCAAGGAGAAATTGGTAATATTATGGGCAGGCGGGTAAAATGGGGGGATTTATCTGCAAGGCTGGTTTACATGCATACATTACTTTATAGACAAGCCCAAGCAAAAAACAATATGCTCACAGGAAATGAGTGAATTTGTGAATCATTTACAGAGAGTCCCACTCTGCCTTCCCTGTCCCTCTGCGCCCCCTTCCCATGCTGTATTTATGACGGCATCTTCAGTCACAGGAAACCTTAGGCATTTCAGGACTTGATTGGGCCACACTCTAGAATTCTGTTGAGGCAGTACCACATACAGGCATCGCTTCTTACAACACAAGACAGTGGAGAGTAAAGATTAGACTTCCGGAGTTAAAACCACTTTGGCCAAGATCCCACCTTGCGAGTGAGGAATCTTACCATTAAATGACAAGGAGAGAACCAGCTGTCCAATAAGAGCAATACCAGAAAAGTGGCCTACCTTCTCCATGGCTACTGCACTGTGTTGCACTCTGGTGAGGAAAAGGGACTTTTCACACTAATAAACATAAATCCAGAAGTAAATCAAGCATTTCTAGCACTGAGACTTTTGTGAGAAAGGAAATATTTGGTTTGTGCAACCTGGGGATTATATGGTTTATGTGGTGAGTTCCTAGCTTTTTCAAGTCCACCTTGAGCTAACCAAGCATGTAGAGGTCAACCTTGAGACAGAGTGGAGGCTAGATGGAGGAGATGCTCAGTGTGCTTAGAGGCTTGGAGTTGGTGATGACTAGGGGAACCAGCAGAGAAGAAAAACAGACTCGTGGTGAGTAAACAGAGTATGTTTTCCATTAGCTTAATATTAAGAGCACTTAAAGGTGTTGTACTCCAGGAGAGCAGGTCTCAAGTGTAAAATACATCCTGTTCCCCTTGTATGGATCCCATTGCCAAGAACAGCCAGGGCAGTTGGCACAAGGCTTCCTTTCATGGAGAGCCTGGTGGTAACAATGGCAGGTCACTGGTGGAAGCTCTTCTCCACACAGGGCATAAATCTGCTGGTACCAGGCCTGCACAGGGAGGCTGCTGTGGGCGCTCCACCTGGCCTGAGACCATCCATTGAGGAGTGCTCTCCTCCCTGACCCCAGAAAGTGAACAAATACCACAAAATGAATTGGCAAAAGTGTGAAGATTAGACTTCAAAAACAAGTATGTCTTCATCTTGCTGTTTCTGTTAAGTGAATTGAGAGCATGGGGTAAAATTAACTGCAGATTTAGTCACAGTGCTTTTCAACAAGAAATCTGAGAATTCATTTTTGCACTTGTTCTTGCCTCAGCTATTCCATAGGTCCGTTTGTCGCCAAGGCTGAGATGCTTCTCTTAGGAGACCCCCACAACTGACGTGCCCCTGGGGACCCCAGCATGAACAACCATGTACTGGGACCCTCACACAAGGCAGGCCGGATTCCAAATTCCCTGCCACCTCCTCTGGGAAGAGAGCCCAAGCTGCCTGCACAGGCCTCCGGCTGGAAATGGGAAAACTGCTGACCTAATCCGGGCCCGACCACTGGCCGTGTCTCTGGCTGGCAAACCCGTCAGCCCTGAGCAAGCTGAGCCACAGCAGCAGCCAGGCCCCTTTCCCCGCAGCGCCAGGATGCACGGCAGAGCAAGGGTTCAGCAAGGACAGTACCTGAGGATCTGGCCCCCATTATTCTGTTTTTGTATTTTGAGTTGGCAAAAAAACCTTAGAGGTTGTCATATCTATGCCTTTGTTTTACAGATGGGGAAACTGAGGCCTTGAGAAATTGAATGACTAGCCCACACCTGTATTAATGGTTAAGCACAAAGTGAGATCAGAACCAGTCTCCCGATCCCTGTCCAGGGCTCTCCCCTGGGATACCCAGCCATCTCCTCCCCTCTGCTGTTTCTGCCCTGGTCCACTGCACCCAAGAAGTGCCAGTAGAGAGGGTTCTGTCTCCAGATCCAGGAGCAGAAACAACTTCTAACAACCTCTTGGGGGAGAGGCCAGCCCAGAGGTGTTGAGTGAGCCTTTGAAAAGGTTCAAATGAACAGACTGGTTTCAGAATTGGAAAACAATACCTGGTCATCTTCCTGTACCTCCTGGCTCACCCCCACTGTTTTCACCCTCTACCTCCGCTGCCCTGCAGAATTAACCCGGGAAGAGAAACCAACCATTACTATCAGCCTGAGCTACTGACATGGTCTTTGTGAGAGGGACTCATACTTGCATTTCTCTTCCTCCAGGAAGAGAATCAAGCAAAGGCAATGGGGACCCCCGCTGACACTGCTGCCTCTCCCACTGAACCCGCACAACCTTCTCCTTGGCAAGCAGAATCGAAGTTCACACAGGAACTGGAAATGCTAAATTGTTAATGGCCTCCCTAGGGCTTAACTTCTTGCTATGATGCTTTCAATTATTTCATCACGGTTTAGGCAGAATAAAGTCTCACTATTAACGCTTCTAAGCATCACACTCAATGAACAGCTTGGCCTCCCCAGGCTGAGGGCCACTCCTCTTCCCTCTCCCCAGGGAGAGATGGTCTGGGGTAGATGGCTGGGAGGTGGTGATATAGCTCCACTCTCACTGTTTCCTTGGTGGTACATTTAGGGCAGTGGCTCTCAAAATGTAGACCCCAGCCCAGCATCAGCATCCCCTGGGAGCTTGTTGGGAATGCAAATTATCAGGCCCCACCTCACACTTAATCAAAACCTGAGTGGGGAGGGGTAGCAATCTGCATTTAACAACTCCTCCAGGTGATTCAAGTGCACAGTCCCATTTAATAAGCACCGTATTTGGGTAGGGGAAATACGGAGGCTGGAAGCTTTGATGTTCTCCTGGCAGAGACCCAGAATGGCTCTGAGGCTGTCATCCCTTCTGTCTGGAACTCAGCTCCTTTAGGACTGGAGCAGTCAAAAACACAGCAAGCTTGGAAGATCCCTAAGGATCCCTCCATGAGTAATCTGAGGTCCCACCCTCCCTGACAGGACAAGGAACAGTCCCAGGCTTTCTATAAGAAGGGGATGCTCTTGGCATAAGACAACATCTAAACCAGCTTATGTCAGGCAGATGGTGGCCTCACTGCTTCCCTAAAAGCTGAAAGGTTTGAGACTGTAGCTGTGGCAGGCTGTGTGGATGGAGCAAGAACTGGACTCCTGCTTCCCTTTCTGGACTCTCAAATGTGACATGGTGCCCTCTTCTGAAGCAGCCTTTCAAATGCCTTGTACTCCCCTGGTGAAAGGTGTTTTAACCTGTGCTGTTTTATAAAGGTCTCTCCAGACCCAGCATTGCCATCTGGGGCCTCAGAAATGCCTTATGCATTATTCAGTTGCAACATTTCCTTATGGCTGAATAAAAAATAATCTTATTTTTCAGGTCTCATTAAAAATCTGCAACAAAATTGGAAATGCTTTTGATTTAATGTTATGCATTGGTCACTTTACATTTCTAAACACCTTTGGTGCCAACTTTTGATGCAGAGCTCTATAGGTCAGGTGGGATGTCCCTGGAATTTAAGGTCCTTAACTCAAGTTTCAGGTTTCCTCAGGAACATCTCAAAGATTCCTTTATTTGTACCATGCTATTTGTTTCTGAAACTGATCACTGGATGTGTAATACAGCCACATTACTGTTACTAATCAACAAATAAAGCTGCTTATCTACAGATGTATCTGAACAGCTAAGCACACAGCATCATTTCCAACACCCTTAACGACTGCTCTGGGTTCCTGACTTTGATCAGGCATTAAAATCCCAGGCCTCTCAAGAGGAGTACATAGGCTGTATAGCTGTTTGCTGTTTACTAGAATGTATTTGTATGTATATATACTGCTTTTCTTAAACATACCTTTTTAGATAACTTCCCTGTTTTTCCAGTGAGACAGGGTACAAAAGAAGCAGAGCCCTCCCCAAGCGGAAGGAGTTGCCCTGCAAAGCCATGACCTCCCATTCACCTTGGGTCTTCAAGAAAAGAATGCATGCAGAGCCACCACAGTGGGGAGCGATCTCTGTATTGGTGACGGCCCAAAATAAAGGACCCTTCCTGTCCCTTCCCCGATTCTCAAATTCCGTCTCCCCCAAGCCAGTAGCCAGCTTACTGACTGCACTTAAAATGCATCCTGAAAGTGTATAAAGTTCCCTGAATGAACCAATTCCAGTTCTGTCAATATTACTGGATCCAAACCACAAAAATAGCATCAGTGCAGCTAGTCTGGGCTAGAGGCTTCTTTATCTAACCGGAAAGCAAATCCACTGAATGTCCTTCTAGCTCTTGACCCTTCGTTCATGATAGACACCAGCAACTCTTGCTCATATTCTATGACTTATCAGAGTATTAGAGAGCAAACATTAGCTATGCCTATGTCTTGAGTCATGTCAATCTAAACTGGAAATGCGCCAGCTTTATCATCACTAACAGACTTCTTAATTAACCTTCTGATATTGTCAAAATCACATTCTCTTTTGTTCTAGAAATGAGCATTTACATGAGCATCTTTTCTATCACTGCTTTCCATTTACTAGCTAAGGTTTTACCAAAACGTGATGCTGTTTAAAAAGTGTATTCTGTACAAATGAAAGCAAACGAAAATTCTAGCAACATCACACTACAGAATTTCTTCGCTGCAACTTGCTTGTGGTCCTCATATTCCTTGATACGTCAATGACTTTAATTTCATCACTCACTCATTCAAAAACTTTCTTTTTTGATCAGTTCTATTCTTTCAGAGCCTTGATTACCTAAACAGTATGTTACTAATTTCACCTTTTAAGAGTTCTCCTGCTGGAATTTCTCTACAGGGTAAGGGGAGGGAGAGATGACATCTTTCCTGCCCCTTTTATCTATAAAAATGCATAAAATGCAAGCCACCAATCTGTCAGGACTAAACAAAATTTTCTGCAATCTGTGTCTTTAACATAAGCAAAGCATATAATTCAAAAAATAAAAAAAAAGAGCTTGCTTTTCTGAAGAATAACTAAACCAAAGACATTGTGTTCCATCTTTGTGTTGAAATGCAGATTTCCCACTAAAAGGCAAATCCTTCATTTCAAAAGGTTGAATAGGATGGTACTTAAAAAAAGAATTCCAGCTGGTTAAATTTAGGGTGTTGAAAAAAGTTCACTCCAATAATATTCTTTGGCTCTGAGCCCAAAGTATTTTCACTTGATTGTGAATTAGATAAATTTTTATTACTCTTTAAGCTGTTGCCTTGGAATTGTGGAACTTATCAAGGAGACTGGAAGGGCAGCTGCCTAAAATGACAATTTGTCTTAGAACAGTTTTTTTCCCTTTGTTTAACAGTGTACCTCACTATGCAAAAATGTGTGTACCCATTCCTTCATTTTGTCATGTATTCATTCAACAACTATTTGCCAAGTGCCTATGATGCCCAAAGCAATAGGCTAGCCTCTGTGGGTGACACAGAGAAAACTCAGCCACAGACTTCCTTACAGGAGCCTTCATCCAGCAGGGAAAATAAGGCCTGGACAGAAATCGCTCTACTTCCGTGCAGAAAATGGGTCATGAGAGTTGCACAAACTGATATGGCAATTCAAAGGAAGAGAATTATTAATTTGGAAGGGAAAAGAGCAGCTTTAGGGAGAAGTGACTTATGAACTGGACCTGGAGAGCCAAGAGGATGGACTTGATAAGCAAAAGGAGAGGCAGGGAAAGATACTCAAAGAAGCAGAGCCCAAGGTGTGCACAGAGCGAGCAGGGCCCAACAGATAGTCACTAGATCCGAGCGTTGAACACTGACCCGCTCAGCTGGCAGCAGAGGACACAGTCGTCTGAACTAAACCCACTGAGGGCTTTGGTGACTCTCTCAGCTTTCACAAGTTCATATTTTCAAAAATCACATTTTCTTAAAATAGGGGACACAGCCATCTCCTGTGAAACGTTTTATGAAAATTCATCTGTCCAATACCGTTCCCCCTGCACCTTGATTCCCCCCCTCCCCCAATGAGTGGTGGGTGGTCTGCTAAGGCAGAGTTCACTGTGTTTTATTCCTCTGAGTCACACAAACAAGTGTTGATAGACATGTTCTTCTTTCGATACACTACTGCCTCCCTGGCTTAAATAATCTATTTCAGATGTATCACTGCCAGTTTAAGATGAGCTTGTACTTGCTGACACATTTTCAACAAATGACCAGGCAAGAAACATGGAGGTTTTCCTAGGTGCTTTGTCGCTTCTATCATCAACTTGACCTTCCCTCCAAATTTCCCTTTTCTTCTCTTCGAAGAGGGAGGGCGGGGGTAATCTTACTCCCACTCTGAGTCCTTACTTGAGGATTTTGTTTGTGTGTGGTGGGGTGTGCGTGAGTGAGTGTGTGTGTGTACAGGCTTGCCTGTACCTGAGGTATTTTTCAGGTTACTGGGGGGAATTTGAGAATGAATTTTAAAGGCGCCTTGCCCACTGTGTTCCCCCATAAGCCCCACTGAACCGCACTCTCCAGATTCTTTCCTTCCTTAAGGATGTCAGGGACACAGTCCTCCGGAGAGACCGCAGGAAAAAAGTCAGGATCTAGGTTCTTCAGTCCCAGCTCTGCTGCTCCCTGTGTGACCTTGAGCAAAATCCCTTCCCCTTTATGGCCCTAAGTTTTCTCATCTTCCAAACGAGAAGACTGTTGGATGGGTGACTTCTCTCTCCTGTTTCCCTTGCTAGTCAGAGTCTACTTAGTAACCAGGTCTAGGGGAGGATCTGGGACTCAATGAGGAGACCTAGCCTGGGTCATCCTAGAAGCTGGCTAGGACAGGCCTGTCGTTTCCCCACCGCACCAGGACTTTGCAGGGATCAGCAGGAACATACAGGCAGTGGGGGCTCTGGTGGTGGATTTCAACCTCCTGGAGCACAGACTTGCAAAGTTCCCCTGCCTGAGCTTCAAGGAGGAAACTTAGGTGGGTCCTGAGCCAAAGAGACTGAAGGTCACAGAGAACCAGGAAAAAACTTCCCACAAACTCAGGCTAAATGTCAAGGGAAAAGGTCTTGGCTGCCCGTGCCAGAAGGCCAGTGGCAAAGCTCGGCCCCGTGCCAGAGCCTGGCACCCACTGCCCGAGAAGGCACACACAGGACTCTAAGAAAAGCCCGAGTCTTCTCCCAGGAACCTCAAACCAGGGGCAAGGCCCCAGCGTCCAGTGGTCCCTGCCCTCAGCCAACTGGAAGGGTTCCTGGAAAGCCATGTGTAAAGTGGATTTCTGGAAACTGAATCACGTTGGCTAACCAACGTAATTTCAGAGATGTTTCATCACCCTTCACGCTCATCGAAAACTGGCAGGGCTTCTAACGTTTTACCTTCTAAGTGCTTCTTCCTCCAACCCCTCCCCAACCTCTCCGTCGAGTAGTTAATGATCTGTAAACAAACACTTTAAATTCAGTGGGGGAGCTCACTATTTAAAGGAACCCTATGGCGAAACCTTTTGAAAAGTTAACAATCTTTTCTGTAATGTGAAAAATCACCCTCTAATTTATCAGTTTCTGATGATGAGCTTCTGCTGCGCATTGGGCTCGCCTCAGGTGGGGCGGTGCTGCGGTACCTGTGCAGGGGGAGGGGTGAGAGGTGAAGGCGCTGCCCTCAGCGTGCTGCCCACCCCACCGAGCAGCCGCGCCTGACACCAACGCCCTCGCAGGCCCCGCTCAGGCCTCCCACCCCACCCGAGAAAGGACGGAAAAACGGGGAAATCACAGTCCCCACACCTGGCCAGGCCCACACACCACAGTGGAGGCTTGCTGCCCACTGAGGTACCAGATGCCTGGGGAGGGAGGAATGAGCATTCTTCAGCTGAGGGAAGGGAGAGGCTTGGGGCCGTAAAGATGGATCCGAGACAGACCCTACGCTCAGCAAACGTTTCATTCTGATAACAGCCAGGGCAGAGGAGGACTTGGCTATCAAAGCCAGCAGAACATGCAACTCCCAAATTACTCTGAAGAGGCCACTCTGAGCCTTTTTATCTGTGTCAACTCACAACAAATGTAATTTATGCCTCTATATCACTGTTTTCATCAGTCTCGAGAAAATACCAGAATAAGCTTAAGAAAACCAAGCTTTTAGGGCTTATGAGAAGACCCTTGATGTTTTCAGGTGTCCTGGGGCACTGTGGAGCGGGAGCTCGGAGAGGGGAGCAGCGGTGTTGCTGGAGAGACCAGGGTTGGTAGATGTGAGCATGTCCGAGCAGCACGGCTGCCCTGAGAGCTGGAGAGTTTTCTGGTCTTTTCTTCCAAGACTGATCTATGCAACCCTCCATGGGGAAAGGGCCCAGAAGAGTGAGCCCAGGAGGCTCTAAGCCTGGTCCTTCTTAAGGAAGTACGTCCTGGCCTCTGTGTAGGGCTTCATCACCTTCCCAGAGGGTCCTGCTCACGTTCTGGCCCCACACTAATCCTGTGGGGTGAGGGAAGCTGTCATCCTCACCTCCCCTGCTGGGAAAAGGAAGACCTCAGGAGCACCCTGCTTCAGGTCATGAGGGCAGCACTTCCTGCAGATGAAGCTTTGTGCCTCGTCACCACTCTCCTCAGGAGCTTTCGAGGTGGGCCAAGGCAGAGTACATGGCCTAGACACTGGTCTTATGCCCACGTACAGGCAATCACTTGCCTTCCTGGGACTGTAAAGTGGAGTGTGTGTGTCAGGGTAAGTGGGAAAGGCACACTCTTTGGGCTTAATGCTCTGTGACAATCTTGGCCAAGAGATTCTTAGAACCAGAACTGGCCATTATCCAGAATTAAAATCTATTCTGTCTTATTGTTAACACAGAACTGTGGGAAATTATCTGAACTAATTTAAGGCTTTAGAGCTCTACAAACTAAAAAAAAAAAAAGGGTCTAGCAGGTCAGGCTCTGACATTTCCTCAAGAACAAAACTAGGCTGCCCTCTCGCCTGAGGTGAGATTGAATCAAGAGGGTTCTGGTACTGCGAGACCAGGCCTTGTCCCAAGGCAGCAAGTCCTTCTTTCAGAAACAGGCCTCCGCCCGCCCACAGCTCCTCCAACGTCTGCTACCATCTCAGTCCCTCAGCACCTCCCTCCTCCCAGGCGCAGAGCAGCTAAGCGCCGGCCTCAGCCCTAACCTCTGTCAGAGTCCCAAAGAACAGAGGAGAGGTAGGCATAGCCTATTTATATCAGGCCTCTTTTCTTAGCTTCCTAGTTACTTTCCTGGCTTTCTACCCAATTTCTAATCCTTCATTGACCACTGACCAACCTGGAAAGAATTTCCTGAGTAAAAACAAGATGCTCACATATATAATCTCCAGTCATATGAGAGGCCCCAGTGCAGCCCACGGGGTGGGTGCTGCTCGCCGTTCTGGCACTTACTAATTCTGCTGATTCGATGGGGGTAACACCCCAAGTTATCAGACACCTCCAAGTTCCTCAAAGCAAGAACACAGCTCCCTTCTACCCACTGGGCAGATTCACCTGGGAACTCAGCTTGTGGAAACCTAGTCTCCTGGGCAAAGGGGCCACCGTCCCCCTTTCCCTTCTACACCAATGGGCAGGGATATAAGTTCCCCACACTGCAGGGAAGACCCCAGGCTCATTTTTAATTTTGAATCTCTCTATGACTGTCTGGGCAATGAGGTCTGAGAGGGCTGGCATTCCTAGCCATGCTCCATTTCCATGCGGTCCCAACTAGAAGTCCGACCTGGAGCCACTAATGTCAAGATCCCTCATATCTGTGAGGAGGAGACACGCCGTTATCCCTGACAAGCAAGCCCCCTCAAGCTGAAATCCTTTTGCTTCCAGAGCCTCAACTTTTGTCTGCTGGGCAGAAAGCCCCTCCGTCGCTGGCCCACAGATCTCTCCAGGCATCTCAAGCAAACCCAGTTGGGCGGTGGGGAGTGTGGACGGCAGGGCTGGTGCGGTTTCAAAGAGGCCGACCAGGCAAGAACCATCCTGTACCCCTGCCCCAGCTCCAACACAATAAAATGTCTTTTATCAGTGTAATTCAAGGCAAAGAGTCAAGGGTCTGTCACCATTTTAAAGAGGCTTATTACATGGCCACAAAAATTTGCCTCAGGCTCAAACCTGGCATGTAAGGTATCAGCATGGGACAGGTTCTTTTGATTTTATTTTATTTTCTTACAAAATCTGAAAATGAAATGCTTCTGTCCCTCCCTTCCACCAACGGTTTTTTGATTTATGGGGAGGAGGAAAGAAATCTGAAGTTGACAGGTTGGGACAACTCCGCTCAGCTCTCTCTCAAAAGCTGCTTTTGTTAAACCATACTTCACATTTATGGCCTGCGGCCCTTGGCTAACGCGGCAGTGGCTCCAGTGTGGAGCGGGCTGTGGACTCCTCGGAGGGGGCCCCCGCTGAGATGACTGCCCCCTGCATCTAGGGCTGGGGTCACTGAAGCTTAGGAGCTGAGGCGCAAAGGCCCCTGGTTACACTGCGGAAGGGACAGCAAAGGACATGCCACCCAGTGTCCTCGGCTCCACACGACACTTCTCTTGGGTCCAGGCCTCCAGAGACTATCGTGCATCCAGCAGCACTGGTTTCCCAGATAAAGCCCAAGCCTTCTAAGGACCAGGACTGTACTGCTCATGGGCGCCGGTCTGGATCCCTCATAAATTCTCAGAAATTGAGTGCTACTCAGCGGACTCATCTTCGTTTTGGATTGGCCGACCAGGCGAGAACAACCTGGCTGGAAGCAGTTGCCGTGTAGCCAGTGGTGACCAGAGGACCCTTCACTTCCCAGAGTCATTGAGGTTTCTGCAGTAAATGATTCACCAGCCACAGAGCCTCCAGGTCAGCCTTGACCCAGGAGGTGATTACAGCCCCTTGAAAGTGGCTGCAGGCCCTTTGGTTCACTGTACAGTTTGGCAATCTATAGTTGTATATTTGCTCAATGGTTGTTATGGATGATTAGGTTAATAATTCACTCTCCAAACGCTGTATAATTACACAGTTAGAAGAGTTAACAATAGATGTCAAATTTCGCTAAGTCTTCTGATGAATTGGTCCCAATTACCTAGTCTAGGTCCCTTTCCTCTCCCTCTCAATATTTTTAGCAATCTCCCACACTCTCCTCCACTCTCTTCCCCCACCAATATCCCCATCTTTCTGCTCCCAGAGAAAGGACAGTGTGAAGTCTTTCAGTGTAAATAGTCCTATTTAGAACCCATAGTTTTGCTCCACTGAAAAGGCTTAAATAAGGCTAGGAAGCTGGTTATCGAAGGTGTGCTAACGGCTGGCTGGCCGATCTCACCTGCCTTGGAGGCAGGGGTAAACCTGCAGCAACCTGCACGCCATCACCCGAGCTGCACCAGATCCCGGCACAGCCCTGCGGAGGCCCGGGAAGAAAGAAGGCAACGCCCTGCTCTGTTCCGGGAGGCTGGGGCTTCCCAGCCCAGTGACTGCCAGGGGCCTTGGAAGGTGAAGCCATGGCGATGGGCTTAGGAGACAACCCTGGCAGAGTCCCTTCCTGCCCAGAGCCCCACGTGCAAGTACAGGCCCCTGCCTCTGCTTGGGACATGCTGGAGGGCACAAAGAGAGAGACAAGTACACCCTGGAAATAAACATGGGGCAGGAATCCCAGGAAAAGTAAACACATTTCAAAGCCCAGGGCCTCCCCGCCATCTCTCAGGAGCTAAACCAGGCCCTTTACACCTTTGTTTCATGGTTTTCACATACTACACCTCACCCACCCCAAATGTATCACCTGCTTTCAAAGGGTGAAACAATTTTCCCCGCAGTAGGGCCATGTAGTCAGCTGACCCAGGTCAACCTGGGCTGGAACTGAGGCCACCCAGGCCACAAACTGTAGGGCCTGGCTGCGAAACCCAGGCAAGTCCAGGGGCTTGGAGCACAGCCCAGGGCAGGAGAGGGGACAGAGGCGACAGGGCTGTCCACTGCTGGCTCACAGCTCAGTGACTGCAGCAGACACAGCACTTCGTCTCCATTTCAATGGCTTGTGATATTTTTAAGAGTCATTTTTTGGATGCTCCACCACCTACATCTTTCTCTCACCCATGAGCACACATCCTGCAGGGCTCCAATATTTTAAAGGATGCCGTTCTTCACAGATGAGCTTAATTTTCTAACAGACCCCTAGCACGTTTTATGTTGTGGTAGGAGAACCTTTTGACCTTCACAGTATTCTGGAGTCACAAGAGCCCAGCATGCTCTCCAGGAAGTGAACTGGTAAAAGCCCCAACAGACAGCCCCAAGGAAAATACTGGAGTTCATGAAACCCACTTAGACACAGAGAATGTCTCTGGAACTTCTCGTCAGTTCTAACGCTGGTGTCAAAAGAATGGGGATAACCTGATGTTTCCCAGCTGAGGGCTCGGCTGTCCAGATCTAACCCCCTGCTCAGCAGGGGCGCTCCTGATGCCCAGAATGGGGGACAGACCTTGAAGGATGGATTTCTATACTTTTAGAACATTTGGGGCCATTCTATCCAGAGAGTTTTGTGTGGTTGGAGTTTTTGTTGTTTGTTCAGGTTGTAGTTTCTTTTCCTCCATTAAAAAAAATAAATAAATAAATTTGGAGCTGTGTTTGTTTCCTGTTCGTGGAGCAGACAGAAGGAGCGGGTGCGGTGGAGGAGGTGTGTGGGGAGAAGGCTGATAGATGGAGCAGGGCCGAGAATACCCGGAATTGGAGAAAAGTGAGAAATGAAGCTTTTTCTTGGCTTCCAAACAGTTGTAATTTCTACTGCCACTGCTTAGATCCTGGGCACCAGGCAGAGAGAGTGGGGAAGGGGGCATGTGGCATGACAACTTTGCCACAAATCAGGATTTGGCATTTAAATCCACAGGAAGCAAGAATAAAGGGACTTCTTATTTATAGATTTGCAGATGAATCGAACAAGATAACCAAAATGCACTTCTCGTGTATCTGAAGGAGCAATTCCATTTTCAGACTTGGAAAGTTTCCCATAATTGAGTATCACCCAACCCTAGCAGTGCGCTGCAGCCCAAGGTTAAGATCAGCTTCCTGAAAACCGGTGGGAAGGCTGCTGCTTCAGTGGTAGCTCAAGAATTCTACTTTGAAGGACAGGTTGGTAGCACACTACATTTAACTGGACTCAGTTCAGCTGATTATACAGTTTTCTGGAATATGTAATCGTCTCTTTCTGATGACATTTTAAACATCCAACTAGACAAATAATTGATAGCAGAGTCAAGTGGGAAGATCACTGATTGGCAGAGGCCCCACTGAAACAAATCTTTCTCTCAAACATTACAGGAATGATGCTTAAATCTAACTTTTGCTGATAAATGCTCAAAATCTGATATACTGATAAAGGCACTGCAAGAAAACTTGTACTTCCGCCCGTAACTACTTGGTGCACTGTTTTGAGAAGAATCAGGCAGTGTGATTTATATTATATTTTTTTCCCGTGGATAGTTGCAAGGATAGTGTGGGGGTCTGTGGGGAGAATCAGTACGCTGCTCCTCACATTGCACTTCCTGAGCAATGTCGGCCGACCACCGCCAGTTTACAGCTCACCCCTCTTCTAAGGTGTACCCTATGGTAGAAAAGGGGTCTGGGCAGGGTGATGGCAGAAAGGAAGGCACACAAAGGCCACTCAGGCCTTTGAAAGCTGGTTTAAATCAACACCTCAAACTGGGACTCAAATTCCCCTGCCCTGTGCAAAGAACGCAGCACACGGTCAGGAGGCCTGAGCTCAGGCAAATCCCAGGTGATCTCAGGCAAGTCTCCAAAGGTACAGCTGAAGTCCCACTCGGCCTCCACTGTCTTTCTCCAACCAAGGTAGAACCCAAATCAATTGTTGTCTTTATCATGTGTTTTGATAGTAATATTCTAATACTCAAGTTGTGTCAGTTTGGGGCACTGAGCTCAACAATTCAGAGCCTGTGGAATGCTGCAATGGTCAGAAATAACTCATGGAGCATGCTTGTCTCCGGGAAACATCAAATGAATGAGCCGGCATATTAGCAGACATAGATTACAGTAAGGAGAATCTAACACAGGAGATGGATCTGAATGCTTCGGCTAGCAAGAAAGGCAAGCAACCAAGGATGGGGCCTGAGCATTTGCCCAAAGCATTACTGTGGGAGTTTCTTTTCATTTTTTCTCCCTACCTTTTTTTCTTTTTCTTGTTCTTTCTTCTTTTTCAGTAGGGGGTGTGTTGTTTTCCCTTGAAGCTAAACCATTAAAAGCCGGTTCACCTCTTAGCTTCTGTTAAAAACCAGAAGCTTGTTAGATGTAATGATTATCCGCACCGTGACACTTACTGCATATAAGGGGACTTGTCGAACAGCTTTTCTCTAATTTAGAGCTCCTCCGTTAATTAGAAAGCCCTCAGATTTTCTGCAAATGCAGGTCACTATCGAAGCTCATGCTTTTGATGCTTCGCCTGTGACAGTTGTTGGGCTGCCCTTCCAGGAGCTGGCAGGGTTGTCCAAATTCTGACAGTGTCAGAAAATTCAGTCACCACGGCCGCTCCGCAGGAAGGTACCCATGAGGTGACTGTCCCCTCGCAGTCTGTTTCCCCACAGCCAGCCAACCTGATGAAATCTGCACTCACATTTGGCTAAAAATAGCTGTATCCCATCCCCTCGCCCCCTCTCCCTCTTCCCCTTGTTCTTCTCCTTCCCACATACCACCTCCCTTCCTTCCATCCTCCAACACCCTCTTTCTCTCACCTTTCTACCTCCCTTTATTCTCCCAGCAACCGGAGTCCTCTGCTATGGCCAACAGTCAGCATTCACCAGAAAGGGAAGCAGGTACTACAGATAAACCAGTCTGCTTTTTACTGAAACAGCTCTGATTCTGGGACAGAAACTGCCCCCCTCCTTTTAAAAAAAGAATTCCTATTTGTGCCGGTCAGCAGCTGCACCAGGTCAGACCTGGTGAGGTGGAGGTCGAGTATACTTCCAGCCTGGCTTCTACGCTTTTTCTTCAGGGAAGGGGGAACTTGAGGGGGAGAGAAGAGGAGGAAGGAAGGAAAGGTTAACAACTCAAGCAAAAATGCATATGGGGCTAAGGTTTTCTGCCCTTATCACCATTCCAACGTAAGACCTGGAATTTATAGGAATTCTCACTTAGGAATAGCTCATTATGGGATATGTGCTAGGCAGGTGGGGGGAGGGTGACGTGGCCATGACCGTTTATGTGTGAACTTATGTTTATTTCATTAACTTCATCTAAATTTCACCAAGTTCAGGCCAAAAAGAAATCCTCTGTAACACTTGCCTAAGAAGAGACTTAGCCAAAAAAGGGACCAGTATTTCAACCAAAATAGGAAGTATAAAAACTATTTGCACACCCCCACCCCCCACCACCAACGGACAGCCCTGGAAGAATGCGCTATCCTTTGCCACATTGTTCCCTCATCTCAAATTGACTCATCTCACCAGGGCAATGCCCAGTTCCCTAAGCAGACCCCACTGTTCCTGGAGGTCCCTACAAACAAATGCAGGAGTCTGAGGGTAATGGGAGGCTGGCCTCTCAGCTGCTGGTTCTGAAGTGTGATGAGATGGGCTGGGGCGGGGAGATGCCGCAGGCTACACTGATGAGTTCACTCAAACCCAGAACTAGCTGAAGTCGCAGTGACTGGGCAGGGTGAAGCTCGGTGATCCCAGCAAGACTCCCAAGGACGAAAGCCACCGCGGGCCGCTAACCCCGTGGGGGCTGCGCCTCCAGACATCCTGCTGCTCTCAGTTTGGCCGTTGGCTTCCCGACACCAGTCCTGGGAAATCCACCGTGCCTTTAAGTTACCCAAAAACACAGGATTGTGTGAGCTAGGGAAGACTCCCTCATCATTTAGATTCTGCCTGTGAAGAAAAAATAAGAAAAAAAACTAGACCCAGAAAGTAATGTGAAGACTGGCAAAAACCAATCAACTCATTTAAAAGAAAAACCCTCCAGCTAACGTCACAAAGCTGCTGAGTATTAGGTTCCTAGGAAGCTGTCCCAGCAACCCAGATATAAGAAATGATGCTTGCTATTCTGAGGTGAGAAGTGAAGTTGCCTTTCACTCGGGACTGTCAAGCATTGCCTATAAATACCAGCACTGCCCCTTGTGAGCAACGGGCTGAGCTCAACCCAGAGAAGGCAAGTGTTTCCCTAAGGTCACACAGCACTTCCAGGTTCCCCAGACAAACTGCTTCACCCAGTAGATGGCTTTGTTTTTTCTTGGCAATATATATTGCTACATCTGATCCTCATTTTCAACAGAAGGGCTAAGGAATGCAACCACATTTTGGTGTTTCTCTCCCCTACTTTCGCCCCGCCTCCCCCAACACACAAGGAAGGTCTGTTTAGTATATTTAGGGATCTATGTCCATATCTACCCAAATTTCCTAACACTTGTTCTGTCAGTTGGTCAGAAGCAGAGGACCGTGGCGAGCTGTTCTCCATTCCGAAATGGACTTGACTGATAAACTACTGAAGGTCAAGACCTCCTGGGGAGGCTGGTACCAGAGCTTTCGGGGTCACTGCTCTGTGGGTGGACCATGGTTCAGCTCCAGAGGACGACTTGTGATTTGTTCTCTCCCCCACACATCAAATCAAGGCACTAAGCACAACTCCACTAGCCCACATTGCCCAGCCTCCAGTTTGGCAACCGTGCCTTCTTCTCCCGCAGCGAGAGAGAACGGGGTCGCCAAATGCTGAGAGCCCACTTATGCACATACATACAGTGAGGTACTAAAGTAAGTGAGAGTACTCACACTGCACACACACACAAACACACACACACATCTTAAGAAATCATTTCTAAAGGCCTCTCAATCTACACTATTAAAAGAAAATGGCTGCACGTAGCCCAGAAAATCCTTGAAATCATCTCTTTCTACAAACCATAAGCCCTGTGGTTTGTGGGCCTGAGGGAGGTCCTCAGGCTTTGAAATAAACAACACCCAGAAATAGGCAGCATGATGGATTAGCTGGCAGATGACTTTCAGACACATGGAAGTGCCAACTCAACTTCAGGACTGGGTCCGGGATTACTTTCAAGAAGACCTTTATAGCATTCAGAGGTTAGCCAAGCCATCATGGTGTGACAAGGAAGCAGCCCATAGTCTTAGGACGAATGTCTCCACTCAATACCCTGTGCACGTCACTCACGGGCAGCCTGGGAGCTGCCAATCCATCTCTCAAACCCGGCCCCTGCCCTGCCCAGTGTTCACTCCCCCTTTCACGTATTCGCCCTTTACCCTGCTAATAGAAGTGGAATCAGAACAAATTCGTATTCAATTTTAAAATTATTGTTCTATCAGAATCAAAAAGACTTGGGAAATTCAAAGATAAGGCAAACATCC
Source organism: Manis pentadactyla (assembly GCF_030020395.1). Lineage (NCBI taxonomy): Eukaryota > Metazoa > Chordata > Mammalia > Pholidota > Manidae > Manis > Manis pentadactyla. The sequence continues at coordinate 185,277,755 of NC_080020.1, read as the reverse complement.
CTCCGAAGAACCTAACTTAGCTATGCGGACATTTCACAGTTCTACGAACAGCGAGTCTCCCTGCCTTCAGTCCGCTATTTGCCACGGGCCTCTGCCACGAGGCAGGCAGGGGAAAGCCAGCGCTACACCTCTATGTGTGTGAAGTTCTAACCTTTTGCCCATGTAATGATCTACTTAATATAATATTTTGTCTTTAATCAGAGAAAGAGTAAGATAATTTGATATCCCATAAAACTCCCTAACCTATATTTTGCAAGTCAATTAGCTAGGCCTTTTGCGTTAATGTCAGCACATTCCGTGTTGCACCTCCAGTCAGGCTTTCGGGTGTCTGCGGCCCACAACGCTACCCACCACACTACACGCCGAGAGCCTGAGACGGGAACTCTGTGGTGGGGTGGGGGCGGTGGGGGCTGCTGTGCAGCGGGCAGGTACTTTTTTGTCATCTGTATGGAAACTGGGAAATCGTCTTCTCAAATGGAGATTATCTTCCCTTGGGATCCTTCTGGAGGGCTATAAATAATAGAACATACTAATCAACATTATATATTAAAAAATGAATACAGAAGCAAATTAAGGAAAAACTAAATCATACCCTTATAAAATCCAAAGCAAAAAAAGGGGGGGGGTATTGAAAAAGAAGTCTTAGCCAGTCCCCCAAGCTTAGCCCCAATTCTCTGGCAACTAAGCCACCCTCAATAAAGGTATTCAAAGCCTTATTCATGAGCAACTGAGTGCAAAAAAAGCAAGAGGCTTAATTGTAATGCAATCATTTCTCCATTAACCATTCTATGTACAGAAGCTAGAAAGGTGAAGACTAGAAATTTATGAATGTTTTATGCAAAAACAGATGAGAATTTGATCTAAATATATGAGAAGGAACATGGTCATGTGACACAAACCCAAAATACAAACATACTCAACTACAGCTGTTACCTGATAACGTCGGCATCTAGCCATCTTCTGACTTAGTTTCCCATCTCTAAAATGGGGGTCCCCTAACCAAAACTGAGGAAGCATTAAGAGAAACAACTGAATATTAAACTCTTAAAAAGAGCCTTCTTTTTGCTCTTTTCACTTGGTTTAAAAACACAATAATAACACTTATAGCACATTCTCATTAGGCAGAGACATTAACATCATCCTGGAAGAGTCTCTCTCATTGGCTGTTAAAAGAGAATGTTTCTTTCTTTCTTTCTTTCTAGGAACATGAAGAGCGGATCTGGCTAATTCATCAAAGCCTGTAAAAAGCACCTGAGTCACCATTTTAACTGAACAATTTCTCCAAGAATTCAACCTATGAGAAGGGGAAGAAGCCAGTGTCTGTAGCATGTTGGGAGACACCAGTGTGTTCTCTGATTCCTCTCCTCTCTCCTTGGCAATCCAGTTATGATTTGACAGCATTTAAAGATGACAGTACTTGAGGTAATAGGACAATGCCATAACAGGATTACAGAAAATGTGAAAGAAAGGACACACATAGGTACTGTCATTTAGGTAATGTCATCTACGATCAGTTTTTGTTTCATTTTTTGCTGACACAGAAGTCAGTATCACACAACTCGCTGTAAAGCCTGTTATGGCCGTAAATAGTTTGCTTCCCCAATAAGTGCTGAAAGGAAGCACTTATTATACTGCAGGGAGGTTCAGTGGAACTTTCTAGCTTTCGCTGACATGAAAATAATAACAAAAAAAATTTCAAACCAATAGCCAAAGATTCAAAAATAGCCCGAAGTCACCACCACCCAAAATGAATTTGTCTTCAAACAAAGGAGAAAAAAAATTGCTGTTGCTCATAAACAATAGGTGACCAAGAGGTTTCTGATGTTCTAGACCCCAAAAAGCTGTCACTTTAGAGAGCTTGGGGAAGTTAAGTGGAAACACCGCACTAAATTCACATTGGGGGAGCCAGTCAATACTAGTCTATCCACCAACAGGGTTCCTGAAGTCACTTACACCACTTTTCACTCCATTTCCTTGATGTCATTTTGCCCACAACACAACCAAATCCATGTAAGATGAGCCCTTGGACAGTCAGTTCTACTCTATTTTCTAATGAATTTCGGCCACTATGAGTTCTTCCTCAAAGCCACCAAGTCTCCTAGAAGCTGCTATTCCTTCGCAGTGAACACATGGCTGCCCTGCCGTTAAAATGACTTTCTCATTGTCCAGGACAAGGAGTCACGCTGTATGCCAAGTGACTGACCACTAACAAAAGCTTGCTTGACCAACACCCGTCTCAGAAGAAAATTCTGACCAGAGGAGGAAGTACCACAGAGCAGGCTGAAGAGATGTTCTGGCCACTGCAAATCCTAACAGGCTAGTTCTCCTCCAGAATACCCTGGCCTCTGCTTTCCTTGTTTGACCTGCTGTGCTCCACTGCCATCACCTGAGTCCCCAGACTTCCTTTCCTTTCCGAATGTCTACCTACTGCCCCTTTAATCATCTCTCCCCTTACCCCATCCAAAAAAGCTCATTAAATTCTAGCTTAATAACCCCCAAAGTAGGAGGGTGCAATAAAAGAGACTTCATGAGGATATAGATATTGGTGCCTGCCTTGTGTCATCACATGCCATCTGAATGAGAAATGCTATGGTGAAAAACTACCCACACCCTGAATGATTCCCTAACATGGATGGTTGGGAGGAGAGAGACAATCTGGAAACTGATGGGCTCTGACTTCCAAACTTCTTTCCTTCCATCTCCCCATCCATAATATGGACTAAAACAAAACTTGCCAAGACTTAAAAGTCCTTCTGCATTAATAACAGCCCCTTTTCTAGTCTCCTAAAATGTTTCCTTCCATCCTGCTTATGAAGGGAAACCACAGTTAACCAACTCCGTCATCCAGAACATAAATGTCAGCAGAGGAGAACTCAGCAAGAAGGATGTCACAGAGAGAACTCCAACAACCGGCCCACCTCACGTTAGGTCTCCTGGAATGCTGCCTTTGTCCTCAGCCCAGAACATTTCAACAGCCTCCCATGGTTGACAGGGTATGGTCCATTTCCTTAAGCCGCCATTCCAGAGCCCCAGGATCCAGCCTGAGATTTCTATTCCAGGCCTAGCACCCTCCTTGCACCAGTGAAAACACTGCTCGAGTAAAAATCCCTCAATTCTCATTTCCTTTCTGGCTTTCCTTCTTCCCCTCTAGCTTCCTGGACTCCTGCTCACACTTCAAGGCCCAGCTAAAGGCCTACCGGTCACCCTCACATGAAGAACCAATCTCTTCCTTCTCCAGCCTTGGGCAGCACTCATTTCCCGTACCGCCCTGGGTTCACAGCCAGTCCCTACACCACTGACTACCTCTCTATGTCTACTTAACTCCAAGTCTTCCCAATGTGCTGCTTAAGTGCAGAGGCTCTATCTTCTACTTGTTCAAATTGTTTTTCAAAGTACCTAGCATAGCATGTGATATATGACATACATATGTCCTAGGAATTCAACAAATAGTTGTTAAATGACTGATTTGCCTTCCTAAAAGGGAAGTTATTTTTCCAAATATAATTTCTGTTCATAGTGGCAATTTTAACCATCTCTGTACCCACAAACAGTTCCCTTCTGATATCTGCTTGAACTGCCAGATAAAAAAGGCAAGTGGCAGCAACACGTTATGCTACACAGAGATTAGCATTAATATCCACCCTCTTTAAACAGCCACCCCACACCCCAGAGAAGAGCATAAGTGAAGTACATGTGCCAACCAGAATGTGTGCTAAGTAGATCCAGTCCAGCTGTCAAAGTTAACAAAAAAATAACATCTTCTAAATGTGAAACCAAACTTTAAGATTGTACAACTCTCTAGCTGTACTTCAACCATGGTCATCTGCAAAGAAGTTAGGCTCAGCAGGAGTACATCCTGAATGCAAAAAGCTAAGTTCTAAAAATATATTTTTAATATTATTTTAAATCCACCATTACTAAAAAGGGGTCTTCGCTTTGATGCCAAAGAGCAGTAAACATGGACATTCTTGGTGCCACTTAGCTTTTGGTGTGGGAGAGAAGTCCTAGCCAAAGCTAAGGCAGTAGCTGATGTAACCATTATTGAAATGCTACCCACAGTTCTCCACACTGGCCTGGCTGTTTATATCAAAGTGCCCTGGGCATCCTCACTCCACCCCTTGAGTCAGGCCATATGGCCAGGTGGGACCCAACACTACACATGCAGAGAGGTTTTCCATAGTAAGACCCAAATCTATGCCACCTTAGCGTCAAGCTGGCTTCAGAAAAGGCATTCCATGCAAGTCTGCCAAATAAATAAGGAAAGTCCACACACCACATTTATGCTGACGACCTTGGAAGCTGCATGAGAGACAATTTGGAGAGGAAGGTGGATGCTAAACACAAAGAGAAACTCTCACTTTACAGGAATTCACCAGACAGTTATACAGTTGGGGTTTCCACCCACGGACAAGATACATCAATAAGACTCAGACACCCTCTGCCCTTCCTGTTTCGTAAAGCCCACTGGAGTCCTATAACACCCATCCCCTCGCCTTCCCTTCTCTTTCCCTCAGGCACTTACACGTGCATTTCTCACACAAGGACCTCAAGCTCTGCTCAGGGTGGGCAACACCATCTCAGTCTGCCTCTGCCCTCCCCCCATCATTACCAACTTCCATGAAATCTCAAATCCGAAAAGCACTCTGATTTCTCTGAGAAGTACTTTGGTGCCCTCCTCAGAGATGGCTGGAGTTTTGAGATGATGCAGACAGTTAAAGGCTAGAGGTAGACAGCCTTCCATGCTAGTCCAACTCAAGTGTTTGGGGTTTTTTTAAATCTTTATTGAGCCATAATTTATATACGATGAAAGTCACTCGTTTTAGGTGTACAGTTTGATGAATTCTGCTAATTGTGTAAATTGTATAACCTTCACCAAAATCTAGATAGAGAATATTTCCATCACTCTAAAATTCCCTTAATTCCTTTTGTGGTCAGTTCCCTCTCATCCTATGACCTCTTTACTCATTGATCTACTTCTTGTTGCTATAGTTTTGATTTTTCTAGAATTTCATAGAAATGGATTCATAGAGTATATCACATTTTGCCTTTAATTTCTGAGCAGAATGACTAGGAATTCAACCACGTTGAGTGTAATAGTGAGTGTATCATCTCATTCTTATATTGAGCATTCCATTCTATGGCTGTGCTACGATTTATCCATTCGCCTAACTGGTTGACATTTGGGTTGTTACCACTTTTTGACTATTATGAACAATGCTACAGTGAACATTTGTGTATATGTGTATGAATACATGTCTTCAATTCTCTTAAGTAAATATCTAGGGCAACTCGAAGTTTTCAGAACACAGAAAAGGTTTTGGGTTTGAGAGTCCGTGGAGGCCCCCTTTTGTCACCCTCCAGCCTGCCCACCCATGTTCCTAGCAGTTCACCCCCAAAGCCTTTATCCCAGCCATTTGTTTGGTTCAACTACAAAATTTCACCTTATTCCAAGCAGAAACCACTCCACTACTCTAACGAAGTGATGAGAAAACACTCCAAAACCTTTTTATAATGGGCATTCATTTGGACTGAGGCCCCTTCTGAGTCAGCGGTCACTATTAAGGGTGGTGTTGAGTGCCCTGAGAGACCCCACTAGGTCAGAGAGGGGAGCAGCTGACCTCCCCCATTGGCTGTACAGGTGAACCACAGCAGAGGGTCTTGGACATAACTCCCACCCTGCCAAAAGGCGTTGGAAAGAAAGAAAAACAATATTAAGGCCTCTCTCAGACAATACCCCACAGGGAAACAGTAGCTGCCCAGTGCTGTGGACAGCAGAGGATCAGGGGAGAAATGAAGATCCACCGTCCTCCCCTCTCCTGCCCTCATGGGCTGTGACAAGGCACACCTGGGGGACGAGGGGTGAATAGGAAGCAGAAGGATCCATGAAGGAGCAGGAGCTTCCTAAGAGCTGCCGTGGCCCCAGGCAGGGGCAGAAGCAGATGGAGGGAAGACATAGGGAGTGGAGGGGAAGGGGACAAAAGAAGGGACAGCCAACGTAACAAGAATAACTCAAGGGGAAGAAGCCCAAGAAAACAGAACAGAGACGTCACTAAAGTGAGAGAGGGAAGATGAAGTCCCATGTGTGAGGCCCCCCTACACGACTTAAGACACCTGAGCAGATCCTTCTCCCTGGGGCAACTGATCCTTTAGCTAAACAGACTGAGGCAGTGTGAGGCGGGGAGAGGACACCGCTGACGGCAGTTCGGGAGAGTGGGAAGCTGTGCGGCCGGGAGCCCTGGCCTCTCCGTGCATCGCCACCACCTGGCCAGGTGACCATGCCAGGTCTTGTCACCTCTCTGGACCTCAGTCACCCACTGTAAACAAGGAGGTTGGAACGTGTTATCTTTAACCTCTAATGTCTTATAAATCATGTGTCATTTTGTAGAGATGAGAGTATGAGGGGAGGGGAGTAGAACCACGGACAGGGAAGGAAGGGGTTCATTCCAACAACCAAATCATCAGTGGGCAAAGCCAGCTGTGGGGAGACACACACTGGTTCGAGGACAAATAACTCTTGGCTCACCCCTAAAGTTTCACCACCAAACTTCATTTCTAAAGCTGGAATAAAAAATGGGCTCAGCTGTAAAATGGGAATAATAATAATATGTGCTTCATAGGTCACTATGAAAATGAGTTAATATTTGTTCAAATTCTTGGAACAGAGTAAGCACTCTGTTGGTGAAATAAAACACATACTCCTGTTATTTATTGTTATACCTCAGCAAAAATGAGGTCAGCAGCCCCCTTCCCAAGAGAAACAGAGAGGGGAAGAGGGAGAGAACAGGGAAAGAATGTGAGGCTGGGGGCAGGAGAGTCAATTGGGAATGCAGACCGTGGCACCTGATAGGGGCCTATAGATGAATGATGGACAGACAGACAGATGAAAAGCGAGTGAATAGTGATGAGGTCAGGAGAGTGCAGACAGGGGAGCCTTCACCTCCTTTACAGTTTTGGGAGGGATGATCTATTCCACCAGGTAATGCATACAAGCCATTTTATTCCCATTGAGAAATAAACTCTAATTCTCCACCAACAAGACAGTTTACGGAAAGAGGCCACCTGAGCCAATAGCCACAGACCCAGAGAGCTACCACCCCCCATCCACCCCACCCTCACACTCACCCCAATCAGAGGCCAAACCCTTCCTTGGGGCTATTGATAAAAGCAACTGTTGGCTTGCACCAGACCACCTTCCAAAGTTGTGTTGACCTTGGTGGGTTATGTCTAAGGAGTGGACGCCATATCTCTTTTCTGGCCAGTGTTGGGGCCCTGCCCTGGACTCAGCTACCTGTTCTTGTGTGCTGGGGACGCACCAGCTGAGCAGCTCTCTTCAGCCAGTTACTCTAGATGACTCCAAGTCCTGCCCAGCTTCCTTCCTTCTCACAGGGACAGCCTGTGGGACCCATCAGAGCCTCAGGGCAGAAGACCTACAGCTGACCCCTGATCGGCCAGGAGGGGCGGTCAGCCTGGCTTCCAGGTTGGGGTGTTCACTCTAAGTGTCTGCTTTGGTCATTATGGTTTGAGAGTTTGGGGCTCCTAAACTGAAAGTCAAAATGTTCAAAAGGGACCCTCGATCTGCACACATATATGAAAGACTGGCAAACTCCAATTCCCTTCCTGCTCAGAGACAGGCATTCATACTGCTCCTCAACCCAAACTCCCTGCCACTGTGGGAGCCTGGGACTGAGACAGCACACTAGGGCGCACTGCAATGCCAGGCTCTGAATGTGCTGCTGTGCCCCTGGGAGCCTCTAAATGACCACAATATTTTCATCCTTCTTAGAATATTTTTAAAAACACCTAAGAAACATTCTCCAGATCTGGGAAAGATTGCCAGCAAAGGGGGGAGCAAACTGAAGGGAAGGAGTCAGGGCTACCTTCACATGTGAAAACTCAACCAATGAGGGAAGCTGTTAGGACAACATGAGGGGAGGCGAGCAAACACTATGCATCTCCAGAGGAAACGGACTAGGGCACAGGGACTTGCCCGTGAAATCTCTGAGTATTAGAACCAGGGAGGGTCCCTGAAAGCTAGAAAAACAAATTACGAGCTTCACAATGGAACTTAAATAAACCCATCTACAGAATGCCTTGCTCAGTGACATGGCGCAGGCTGCCACGGATGGGGGAGAGGGCACGAGCTGACCATCCCACAGGCGTCACTACAGGGGCAAGTGCCTGGCCTGTGAGACACGTGTCCAGGCCATAATCAGGAGCTTTTGGAAACTGCTTCCAAGGCACAGACTGGTGCTGACCACCTGATGATGGTTCTGCCGGTGTCTTCTGGTCAGCTCTGAACATCTGGCAAAATTGAGCTCAGAGCAGCAGCCAGCCGGAGAACAGCAAGAGGAGGATGACACCCATCTTCCACTTTGCCACTGGTTCAAGACACGCATTTGAGCCAGTTACCCCTTCTGGAAGGGTCTGATGAGTACCTCTCTCCCCCTCCTGTACACATCTCTCTCCTTGCCAGCTTCTCTCCCCCAGCATCCATCAGGGGCCTGAGCCACTTCTGGGGTGCCAACTCTGATTATACAGAATTAAATTACAGGACAGCCAATCCTCTGCATTCCACCATGAGCTCTCTCCATGCTGCCAAGCAGAGTTTCAGGCCAACCCCTTCCTCAAGCCTCCCTCAGTGTTCACACTAGCAGTATTCCTGAAAAGCAGTATGTAAACTGAATCTTGTAAAACATGGCCCATTTTCCCAACCACCACAGGAGATGAGGGAACACAACTTAGCACTTCATTTCTGTCTTTCACAGTGAGTTACTGCACAGGAAGCCTTGCTTCCAGAGGGACTGTAAGTTCTCTGAGGGAAGGAAGCATGAGCCCTTCTCTCCCAGCTTTGAGCACAGAGTGCTTAGCGGACACTGTTGGCCAGCAGAGTCTAATTTTCTTCCACTAGCATCCTCAAAGCTAGAGCTCTGAGTTTATTTCCTTGCAGCCTTCCCTCTTTCTACCAAAGTCCCTCAGTGAAGTAGATAATGACCTGTGAACACTTCCTGAGCTAGAGAAACATTCCATCAGAAAGGGGTACAACTGTAGATCCTTCTGTAATATGAAAAAAAAATCATTTTTTTAAAATGAAGCATCACCTTTTTATCGCTCTGTTTGATAAATTCAGATTGTTCAGAGTATGGAGAAGTAGGAGTGAAAGATATATAAGCTGTCTTCAAGTCAAACCCTAGAAACTAGCTCGCAATTTAGTAGCCAGGGAAGTGTCAAAGAGCCTGGAAGTCTAGACTCAAAGCAGCTCCTGCATTGAATCAGAACATTCCAGGTAGACAAATTGATGGCCTCTAAAATGCAACTCACAGGGCAAGTTAACAAACTTCACTTCCTTTGAAGGCCTTGCACTTGACCTGTCTCTGTGCTGCCACCTTAGGACTCCGTGGCATCTTTTGTCCCATTTCTCACTTTGCCAATAACAGGACAAGGATCCATCCGAGAAATGCTCAGAAGGGTCCTGTACACAGTCCTAAATGAAACCCCCTCATCAGCCGAGGGCCTCCCCATCACCCACAAAGGGCTGGGTGCTGCAGACTGCTGTGCACAGAGCCTGGCAGGCCCCAGGAGGTGGGTGGGCTGGGGACCCACCAGGCAGCCCCTGGAGAACCAGGTCTGGCCCTTTAGGGAAGGACATTGCTCTGAGCAAGGCCGGGGTGAGTCAAAATGTTCCTGGAGGGGGAAGGAATGGGTCAGACTCTAAGCAAGAAGGGCCTCTGGGTAGATGGGTGTGTGGTTCTTCGAAGGGACACCACAGCCCTGGGCGCAGAGGTGGTAAGTGAAGATAATGCCCACAGTGATAACCAGCAGGGCCCAGGCAGAAGAGGTCCTGGACACTGCAGGCTGGGCACAGGGACATGCGGCCGTGTGTGCCGAGGAGAACTCCTCCCTACCAGTGACCCCTATCAGTGCCCGCCAAGCACACAAGACGCACACCCAGGCTGGGCCAGACGCAAGGGTCCCTACAAGGTTACAGGCATGCACTGAGGGGGCAGGGAGGTGACAGCCTCTGAGCATTGCATCATCCTGGTACCAGGAAGGCACCACGAAGCGCTGGGCTGCCCCATCCCACTTCCCTTCTTAGAAGTGGCCTGAGACATTCATTCATAGCCACCTTTGCATTTGTTTTTCAAATTTTAGTAACAAATAGGTTTAGTGTGCTGCAGAGAAGTGACAGGGGTGATCTGATCTATACCCATCTACTGACAAACACGTATGATTAGGAAGAAGTGGGAAGCTGACTGATGAGGGAGAAGGAGGCAAGAAGCTGGTGGGGCTGTTGAGGTTGTCTGCAGGTTCAAGGTCATCCCAGACTCACCCATTTTTTGGCAGGCTGCTGATTCTCCAAGGAGCCTGGAGACTTTGTTGCTAAGGGAAGCCTCTTAGATTTATGTACTATCCATAATGTATCACATATATATATATGTGTGTGTGTGAGATATATATATTTGAATCACCCATAAGCCTCAATCAAACTGAGATGATTGTCCAACTCATGCAGAAACTACATTTCTCTATAGAACAGGAAGCAGGTAGGGTGAGGGCTGTGAGGCAGGGACAGTATCCCTTCCCCATTTTCCTCTGACAGTGGCCACACATAGACGTCAAAAGGGGAGAACAGTACAGTGACAACCCATTGATCTTTGCCTTTTCTGGGAGATGGCCATATGGTGTATCCCCTGGGAAGCAGGTTCCATCATCTCCCATCTTTGGGCCCAACCCCAGTGAGCTGGAGAACAATGTCTGGCCACAGAGCCTGGAGAGCTCCGGCCAGCCTGATGTGCTGTGCGAGGTCAGCGACAGAGCCCTTGTGTCCTGCCACATACCTCCAGCCCACAGTGCTGAGGCTCAGGTCCAAACGCCACCGTGCCTTGTGCCTGCCGGAGCAGTACTCCCGGAAGAAGATGCACATTCTGCCGTACCTCTGAGTGAATCAGTCAAGCAAAACATTGCTTCCCAGTGGGCAAGAAAGGTAATCAGCCCCATTTTACAGATAAGGAGGCTGAGGATCAGTGGAGTTGGTCACCATGTTTCAGGCCAGTCAGCCAGCAAGTAAAGGGACTCAGATATACCTGGCTTTAGAGCCATGCTCCTTCCCAAGACAATGTTTGCCAGTCACCCTGCACCTCCCCACCAACCTCAGGTACAGCTGTCTGTGAGCCGCTGGGACCTGGGACCCCTAGCACCCAAGTTCAGACTGTAGGGAAGAAAAATACCCCCTCCTTGAGCAGGGTGGCTGCTGGGAAACAGCCCTGGGGGCAACACTGACCCCAGTGTGTGGTAGGGAAGGGGAACACATGCCAAAGCAGCTTGGTACTCTGCCATCTCAGTTCTTTCTCTCTTCCTCCGATCCATAACCTTCAAGACTTACAGCCCCTGTGTTCGTCACCCCACACACAGCTCCAGCACCTGGCTGGCCTCCAGCAGGACCAAGACTGAGCGAGCAGGCGCCAACCCAACCCCACCCAGGGCAGGCCAGCTGGGCCAGCCCTCCAGCTAGGGCACCCACGCTGCTGCCTGCGGCTGGCTCTTGAGCTGGCTTTTGTCTCTCATCTGGCCCGCTGCAGCTCCACGTCTCCTTCTCCCGTCAGTCCTCTGCCCAGGCCTGCCTGAGGCTGCTTGCCAAGGCGATTGCATGTCAGGGCTATGCCCAGGGCACTGAGGGTTGGGACTCCCACAGTTCTGCTTCTCTGCTTGCGGTGGAACACTCAGAGGCCTGGGAAGGTCTGGGGTTAGCAACTGGGGCGGCAGAGGGGCTGTGTGTTAAGAGAGGTGAGCTTCAGAGAGAAACTCTGCAGAGCCAGCCCAGGCAGGAAGGACAAAGGGGACAGGTGAGGTTCCCTGGGACTAGCTCCATCAGGTCGGGCACCTCTGACTTCTCGCCCTGAACCACACCCCTGCGAGCTGAGAGACATGCCTTCAGCACAGGGTGGGGAGCGGCCAAGGCCTGGCCAGAATAATAATCCTCAGCAGGAATCCACATCGAGTGGGTGGCCTACCAAGAGCCAGGCAGACAGTCTCTGCAGCAGGGAAGGAAGGCGAGGCCTTGGGAATGGTGGGGGGAGAGTGGAAAGGACTAGGTGCACTAAAGGACCCCACTCCTCCCAACCCCTGGGGACAGAGTTGAGAGCCAGGCTGGTGGCTGCTACCTCTGGATACAGCACCTGCCAGCCGCTGCGGGGTAAGGCTGATGGACCTGGAACATCAGACCCAGAGCTCAAGCTCTGGCGGGTTGGCAGGTGAAGCACTCAGAATCCCAGAATTACACAGATGATGAATCTTCATCTACCCCACTTGCTGGCTGTGCCACCTGGAGCAGTCTCTCTCTACTGATGAGGCTCAGTTTCTTCATCAGTAAAATGCGTGCAGTATTGCCAGCCTCCTGGGGTTGTTGCAGGAACTGATTAAAATCGTGGAGGTACTTTCCCATAAGTATCTTTGCCACATAAGAAATTGGCTGTAAGGCAATTTTGCCGTAAAAGATAAAAATCATGAAAAATAAAGGAGGGACATCATTAAAGAGGACATAATGAAACATGAAAAATAGTAACAAAATTAAAAAGACTTTATTGTGAAATACAAAATATTTGAATACATTAAAAATGTATAGTGTATATTTTATTTGGGGGACTGTACCTACGCACTTGTCTTTAAAGTCTTCCATTCATCGTATTATATACATTTTTGCTTGTTGATTCATCTCTTCATTCAGTGTCACACTTTTTCTTCTCTCTCTAAAATTTCTTCCTTCATTAAGAGAGGAATCAGTTTCCAAATACTAAGATGCATATTTGTCACTGGAAAGCCTTCCACGGGGTTGTCTGTTCTTAGGATGTTGTCACATGCCCTCTGAGAGACATTCCAAAGCTCTATGGGAAATGTGGGTTCAGAACTCTGTGCCGCCCTACAGACCACTATGAGGGCTAAGACAATATAAAAATGGGATGACTTCACGAATGAAGAAATGAAACCAACTGTCAACCAGTTATTTTCTTTTTTACGACAAAACTGCCTTATGACCAATTAGATATAGTCACACGGTATGGTGAAAACGCTTGTGGCAAAGATGTCTACAGTGAAGATGTTTACAGAAACTACCCAGCACTGATTAAAATAGTGCCTGAGAAGCACTCAGCCCTAAGTAGAAGCTCAGGAGCTGCTGGAACTTGGTAACCTAGCCGTGTGGGCTCACAAGCACTTCCAGAGCACCACGAATTCATCTGAAACATCGGGGAGACCTCCACTGCTTGGCCCAATCTCAGTTGACTAAATATGCAACAGAAGTTTCCAACTATGACATAAGCCCCTCCTGAACAAGATCATTGCAGCACAGCTCCCAAAACAAGATCTGTTCCTGGAAAGGTGTCAGTAGATATCAAGTTTTGCACTCATTATTTGCATCATCCTTCTGGAAATGCTACCTTCATTCCACTTGATATTCAAGGGCAGCCAATTTCATTCATTCATTCCAAATGTGTGCTGTTAATGGCAGGGAGAACAAAATGAAATTAGTCTCTTTCCTTGCCCTCAAGGAGCTCACAGTCTAGTGGCTCTAATTCTTAATGATCTGTAAATAGATGTGGTAAGTGTCCCAGGAAGCCATGGATCCTCTAGGGAAATGGGTACTTTTGTAATATGATTAGTCATTTCTAAATGGCTTAAAAGTTCTCTTTCAGGTGCTCTCCTGGGTGGCAAGAGATAAAGGCCTTTCAGAATACTACACTGCTTCCTTAAATACAGTGAGCAATGTGTTCATCATGAAATTATAACTCAATAATTAATTTTCATCACACCAAAGTTTAAGCAGGGGGAGCAGGAAGACACAATCGTGAGAAATCATACCAGTCTCCCTGCATTCCAGAGCGGCCTCCTCTAGTTATTTTACTATTTGAATGATGAAATGAGGTAATGTTATGTTTCTTTCTACACAACTGACACTGCATTACGTGAAATCTCAGACTAACAGGGTTGCAGGGAGGAAAGGCCAGGTTGAAAATAATCCTCACCCCAGAGAAGCTGTACCACAAGAAGTCCTGGAAAGCTGACAGCTTTGCATGTTGTAACAATGCAGCTTGAGACTATCAGAATCATATAAATATTTGCACAGATACTTATCAAAGCAACAATCAGATATCAGGTCCCTCAAAGTGAGCTGATATGCTTACAGTTTATTGTCTTGATTTATAAAAGTCAGCGAAACAAAGTGACGTGCAGCAGATTTGCTGAGCTCCAAAGTCAGGGAGTAGGTAAATAGTGCAAATGTGTTGGCTTCCCTCCCTGGCCCTTTTCTATGTTCTGTGAGCAAACGGAAAAACAAACCATTGGAAAAAGTCTCAGCCTAATAAAATTATACAGACAGAATAACTTCTTTGCGGAATTCAGGAAAGTAGCACGGTGGGTTCTTGCTAACACATATTTGCACTCTGCCATCACACGCTTTGTACGTTCAACTCCGGATCCCAGTATAGCTCCAGAATTGTCCCCAGGCAGCTTCCTCCCCTTATCTTCCTCCTACATCAAAAAGTATTATGCACATTCAATCCCATGCTTTCATATATTAAAATATGTGTTTAAGAAACACCAATCAAAAAAACAAATTTACCTCTGATGACAGTAAGATAATAGAACATAAAAGCACACAATTAGTAATCAAAAGACACAAATTCTAGTCCTGTCACTAAGAAGCTAAGTGACCAGGATGAGGCACTTAATCTCTAAGAGAGTTAAGTTTCTCTTGGGTAAAATGAGCTGAGCGGAGTGAGGAGCAAGATGGAGAGGAAACACTGGTCCATCCAGGCTTCCCAGAAAAAACAGTGAGCTTGTTACTCTCTTCCAACACCCACCTGTCTTTAGGGCCCAGGGCTCATCTAGGGTGGACAGCTACTTGCCTTAAAGTAAAAGCAATGTGTCTGTCATCTTAATATGCATGGAATGTGTTTAAATAAGGATCAAAGCCAGTCATGAAGGTATCTGTGGGAAGGGAACAGACATAGATCCGCTCACTGCAGCTGCCTTCGGGTGGAAGCTGGGGAGGAGGCCCCCTTCTCCAAACTGGGTCTCCCCCAGTCCCAGGAGGGAGGGGCAACATACCCACCATGTCGGCCCCATTCTGAAACCTCAGCAGTCTCCACACAGGTGGAAGGACAAACTGAAGTCCAGCCAGGAGACCCGAGAGACAAACAGAAGGCAGGTGCAAAGGACCCTCACTTCTCCAGGGATTCTGACTTATTAATACCCACACTCAGGCCACCCACCCCAGCCTGAGTGGGCATTTCAGGGCCCAGACTTCTCCCTGGAAAACAGCTGGCTCTTGCTTCCTTGAGCACCATAACAATTCCCTCTGTACCTTCTCCTCTATCTCTTCCCAGGACAAGGCATAATCGTCCCACCTAGAGGTCAGACTTCCCCTCCCAGGTCCTGGCCCAAGGCAGGGGAGGAGTTTGCAGAGCTCAGGTCTGAGTGTGCCCACGCACCCACACCAGTGGCTGTTTCAGGGTTTACAACTGGTTTCCACACCCAGCCTAGGTCTGAAAGGCCTTCATCAAATAACCAGATGGCTCTGCCAGGAAAACGTGACATTTTGTGAAGACTAATTTAACCTGTTCATAAGATCCGGGAGACAAGATGCAAACCCAGCACCCATTGAGAGGAACAGTATTCTGGATATTTTGTCAAGAGTTTAATTCTTTTTGTAAGGTTTTAAAAAGTAAATAACTTGTGTTCATCTAAACTTTCTGAAAATTGATTACCGACTGTTTATTGATTCAAAAAATAAAAAAGAGGTGGGAAGAAGAAAAGAAGGGAGGGGGAGAGAGAATGAAAGAACCTGAGTGTCAAAGTCCAAGCAAACCAAAAAAGGAAGGAAGGAAGGAAGGAAAGGAAAGACCCTGAAGTGTTAAGGCCAAACCAGGTCAAATGCCCTCATTTCCCACCACCTACGGGAAGCATTCACGGCTTTAGACGGCACATTCTGAGCACTCAAAAAAGCATCGTTCAGCCTACACCACCCCTGTGCCACAGGGCCCTGGTCTCTCCTCCTCCACTCACACTTGCCTGGCAGGACTCCCCACACAGAACAGATGCCCACTGAGCCTCCGCACAAGGGAAGAGAGCCGGGGGCTCACCCGCACGGGGCTTCCCCAGCAGTTACGCACAGCCGCCTGCCCGCACACGTGGAGGGATGACGATGGAGATGCAGTCTTCCAGAAGTGCGTCTGGTCCGTGTTTCTCTTTCTAAATTGCCTAAGGGTTTCTTTTCACCCAGCCCAGCCACCCCCACTGCAAAGGTAGAGGCCACCAATCTGAGTGCCAGAATATTACACACGCTTGACTCTTCTACCCTGCCAGCTGACTCTCCCAAAGAGGAAGGTATAATAAAACAAACAAGTCAACCTCTGACTACCTGTGGTTTTTATATTTCCACTAATGTTCTCCTTGAAATGGGAGCTCAGCACCCTGGAACCCAGGCAAAGTCAATCAAAGGCAAAATGCAAACGGAAGGCCAAGTGTGCTGAAGCAGGCAGCCCCCGTCTGCCTCCCGCAAGCCCTCCTCTGCAGAGCCTTCTCTCAGCGTCACAGGGAATCAGGAATAAGCCTGAGAGGTGCAGACCGCTGCCCATCAGGAACTCTACTTGAGGTGGAAGCTCCACCAAATTAACATCTCCCCCAGCTCTTAGGGACGATGGCCACATTCTTGAAATGGTATAGAGAGGCTGAAAGTCAGGCACGTTTCTGTCCCTGCCAACCCTCCAAGATCAAACTAATTGTTGTCACCCACTTCCCTACTCCAAACTGCTCGAACAGATCGTCCACCAAACACCAGCCTTCTTCGTACAAGCCCCATCTGCCTGGCGGGCAAGCTGTGGACTAGCTGGAGGGCCAGGAGTGAGGAGACCTGGATCCCAATCTTAGGTTGATCCAGCGGCTGTGTGAGACCAGACATGCCCTCTAACCTCTCTGGGCTTCAGATACCACCTCTCCTGCCTCTTCACAAGGTTACTGATAAGGTAAGGCTCAAATCTGACAATGCTCATCACAGGGCTTACTCAAGAACCCTAACAACACACTGAGTTCATTTCTATCCTCATTATTAACAGCACAATGGATGTTTGTAAGAGATGGGTCCAATTTCTCATAAGCCCAAAAGGCTAGACAGTTGGCAAGAAGGGAAGGAACAGATACTCAGAAACTGCTTCAAGCTTCAAGGTTGTCCTTTGGAGCCCCATTCTTCCAGATTCTTCCGAATGCCTGCTACAGTAATAACAGCCCCAAAAGAACACACCACTTTGTCAGGACTTGTAGGCAAAATGTGTTGGAGCAGCTGTCAGCTTGGGGAAAATCACTCATCAGGTAGTCAGCCCAGTGGGGCCGTGTTCAGCTGGACAAACAGGCACCTGCAGCCGGGAAGGAGGGCTTTCCTGTCCTTCCCTGGGGCCCAAACCAACCCTCCTTACCTTCTTGTCCCAACCAGCAGGGCTCCTTCCCCTCCAAGGCACACCTCTCCACCCTTCCTTCCAGCTCCCTCAGCATTTTTCACTGGACAGAGTCCTTCAAGGCCACCAAGGAAAGAGTGTTGTGAAATGTCAGCCCCTCCCAAAGGCAGGGGACACAGGGGGGCCATGTGGTGATGAGGAAAGGAAATCCGCCACCTGGGTCTTTAATGTCAGACAAAGTCATTCCCCTTAAAGGGGAAGGGCCAACTACAGATGTTGCCAGGAACAACTCTACTTGAGGGAGGGGGACAGCATCCCTCAAAACAACAGCAGGCAGAAAAATCAGCATCCAGCAAACACCGAGGAGCAAAGCAGACCCACCTGCTTTAACTGCCAGACGCAGTGGGGGAGGCACGGTGGCATTTGGTAACCCACATAGGGTGCTGCAGGGTATGGGACACCGCGCTAGGCTTTGCAGCCTGGGTGAAACCAGATGGTGTCAGAAGACAATGAATTACTCATAGGCAAAGAATCTGTTGTTAGCACACCTAAAAATCCCTTTTTGCTAGCCATCATCTGACACCTACCCCACTAAATCACAGAGAGGTGGAAAAGAACACCTGGGCCCCAAATAGCTTGTCAGATAAGCCAAACGCCGGCGCTCACTCCCATTTTGTCTGAGGGCCCGGAGGAAAGGCAGCTGACCAAGGGTGGGGGCTCTGGCCCCCTTGTTTAACTCCCTCTGCATCAGAGGAAGTCACCTTCCCAGGCAAGAGCTCTGGGCTGATATGACTCCTCTGAGGCCCCAGGTCTCTGCCGGCAGCTTCCACCCTGGCCCACAGAATCCCCTGGAACCCTGAGACATCCTTCCTCAGATTCAAGCCTGAACTGGCTTGGAGTGCCACAGAGGTAAACCCGAGTGTGCCAGGCCTCATCCCTCCAAGGTGACAAAGACCTCACTAGACAGTGAGCCCACCCAAGCTGGCATGCTCTCCCCGAGAAAGCCCTGGCTATACAAAACGTACGCAAGTGCCTCTGTATGTCTGCTCAGAGGACTAATGAGAAAGGCAACCCACTTAGGAAATGGTCGTGCCCAGCAGTGTCCTGAATGGCAAAGGAAGCATTTACCACTGATTTGAGAGAATCCCTCATGTTTCCTCCTAAGCGCCTGAGGTATATCCATTTTTCTGTCAGCAACATCAAATAATGTCGATAACGCTGAGATTTATACATGTGTATTTATAATTTTTCATTATAGCCTTTTCAAAACTACCTTTTCACCTAAACATTCAATTAATGTAATCAAATTGATACCTGATAGCATCATCTAATTTAACTTGGGATGCAAACTACCGAAAAGCATGTGCCTTTTAACACCCTGACTGGTAAGGCATGTGATGGACAAAGCTATAAACATGTTGGCATAACTGAGCTGTTTAAAAATAAATTAGCAAACTATAAAAATAAACAGTTATGTACATATGTACTCAATTATGAACTAACTCTAATTTTTGTTCTGAAATTCTGTCTTTGACCTTAGTCATAAACAAGCACTATTAAAAAAACATAGTATCTCAACAGACAGTAGGCCAAGGATTAAATGCTCTTCCAGTTCAGCACAATGCAAAACAAGTCACCAAAAGTAAGGTAGGAAGGAAGGGAGGGGTGGAGGGAGGGAGAGAAAAAGGGAAGGAAGGGGGGGGAAGAGGGAGAGAGAGAGGGAGGGAGGGAGGGAAAAGAAAAGAAAGGAAACAAAAGGAAAAGCTTGCCCTTCTTGATTTCAGCTGGAAAAATGTGTACAAAATGTACAAGGACTCCTGTGCTCTGGTTGATATGAAGCTGCTTCTGTTTGATCCAGAAAAGTTAAAACCTGGTGAAGTGCTTTTGCATTTTCAGATGTTTTGGAGTCTCTCAAGAGAAGAAGGCAGACAAGGGGAAGCACTATTTCCAAATGCAGCTGTTTCAACAGCTCCCTGTCTTTCTAACAGTCTCTATGACACAGGGCCACCTCCCTACCTGAGCTAAGCTCACTGTCTGCTACTGCCTCTAAGTCCTGAGCTTTGCTAAGACATATGGCAGAAACGTGGAAATTGTCTTCCAAATAGCACAAGACAGCAAAGGGGGGAGGAGAGGGAAGGAAGGAGCAAATGAAGCCGGTGAAACCGCGCACAGGACATGTTTTCATACTAACCCATTGCTCTGGTAACAAAGGACAGCATACTATGGGATAATTGCTATGGATTATTATTACAGTTTCTACAGCCAAGGAACAAAAAAAAAAAAAGAAAAGAAAAGAAAAATTTCACAGAAGACATATTATGCACACAGATTTCTAAAGCTTTAAAATCATATGGTCTCTGGTCTCTGGGTCTTATGGGGTTGCAGGTAATGCCCTGAGCAGGACAGATGCAAACACAAAAAATTAATCATAATAAACCTAAAATTCTCTCCTGTCATAGTGCTTACTGCCCTTTATTTCACAAACAAAAGTAATTGAGCAACAGCTAAGTAGTTATTCATCTCAAAGAGCCAACCTAACATGCCGACTGCCCTCGGGCTTTCAGTGCCCTCCCCCGACGATAAAAAATTATATAAACAAAAAAAATAGCAGGAAACTCAAACTGAGCCACACTTCTTGGAGAGTGTGGCAGAGAAGGCTTCATGTGCAAGAGGAGCCACTGGGGACACCAAAGTCCTCCCAGGCCACACGACCCACAGAGGCAAAGGGGACCAGCAGGGCAGCCCAGTCCCTGAGTCAGACACTTACAGAAACAAGATAGTTGCTGGATGCTGCAAGACAAACATCCCCAAGACACGTTTTTAAAGGAATGTGGCCATAAATTTAAGGAACGGCTGATGGAGAACTGTACTGGACTTTTCCCTTTCTGAAGAGGACTTTGTTTTCCTCTAGGATGTTAAGGGTACGACTAGGGGGACAAAGGATGGAAGCTGATGTGAGACACAGGGGCAAACTGGTCAAGGAGAGGTGCAGCTCTGAGGACAGAGACATCAGGAACCCGGCTCCTCCTGCTTCAGCAGAGGCTGGGCCCATGGGACTGGCCGGAGGCCTTGGTATTTCCCCGAGGGTCTCTTTGACACCGAGACTGGATCTTTGAGCTGGCAGCCTAGACTTTTCTGTGGGCTCTCCCTTGGGTCACCTATAATTTCAGAATAATTCGTTCAACATGTGGCGAAGCCAGCACATGGAGGAGATTAGGCCTCACATGAGGAATGTGAAACTTGTGCTCTAAACACTGATATGTAAGGTCTTTATTGAGGCATGAGGGCAAAGGAACACCTCTTATAACAAGGAACCCTTTGCTGGTAAAAGACGTTCACCTGTTTAAATCCTGAAGCCTCCCCTCCAAACAAAAGTGGCTCAGATGGAAATGCTGACTCCTGTTTCTCATCAGACTCCTAAAATCTCCAGCTTCTGGTCTAAAGATTCAAGCTGAGGTCAGAGTGAGAAAGCAATTTGTTTGATTCAGGCCATTGCAAATTACCCCCAAATAAGTTGCTTGGTCTCAGTGTTGACTGGCTTGGGTGTTATGAGAATTCCAAGAATTATTTTACTTTTCCATTAGAGGGCTCTCCACTCCCCTTTCAAGGAAAAACTCTATCTGCCAGCCAACTCCTTTCCAGGAATGAGGAAAGGAAGACGGAGGACTGTGGAAAGGAGGACAACGGGTTTCCCTAGGAAATTCCAAAACCCAGCCTGACAGGCAGATCTGAGCACAGCACAGCCAGAGAGACATCCTCAGAAAAGGACCCTTTGGAGGTGCAAGGCAGTGGTTTCCTGAGAAGCCACAGGCACCCAGAGAGAGTAAAGTTCAGGGAAAGATGCAGCCATTTCCAAATCCCTACCTCCAAATCCCACAGTTCACCAGCAGCCTCTGGTGATTTACCTGAGCTCTGAGGAGCTAAGGGACAGAAATACAAGAAACAGAGCTCATATTTCTAAGTCAAAAGATTGATTTGTCTTTGGTAGCTAAAGAGCACCAGAGAAAGAAACTGTATAAAACAGTTCAAAAATACACCTTCCCTGAAGAGCTACATGTAAGAGTTTGACTTAAGTCATCTCAGCTACAAGAAGCTACTGGAGTTCTCCTAACTGCCCCAATAGGGCCACACTCCCAATCCTTCCTGAACAGGGGCCATCTGAGAGCCACCCACCCACGGCCCCGAAGGGAGAAGTGGTGGGGCAGAGGGAGAGGGAGAGCTGCCCACAGCTTGGGTTGAGCACTCCTATCGAGCACCTCCCAGTAAACAGCAACTCCATCCTCCCAGTCACCAAGCCAAACATCTCAGGGTCCGCGCAGACTCCTCTCTAACACTCACATCCCACGTCCAGTCTGTCGGCAAATCCTGTTGGCTTTACCTACAGAACATGTCCAGAATCCAGCCCCCTCTCACCTCCCCATCACCCTGGTCTAAGCTGCCATCATCTGCCTGGATTTTGGTAACAGACTCCCGACTGCTTCTGCCTCATGTCCCCACACTCAAGCCTCAAAATGCAGCCAGTGACCTTCTGGAAGCATAAATCGCCAGACCTGACACCACTCCTCCCTCAGCTCCCACCTTCCTGGGAGCCAAAGCCCAAGGCCTCCCAGTGGTCTGCAGGGTGCTGGTCTCCTCTCCCTCGCACGCCAGCACCCACCCACACCTCCTGCTGCTGCTCAGACCACAGGGGCCCCTTGCTCTTCCTCCCACAACCAGACAGATTATGCACCAGGTCTGTGCATTTGCTATTCCTTTGGCTTGGAACCCTCTCCCCCAGAAATCCACACGGCCAATTGGCTCAGTCTTTGGAGCCTTTGCTTCTCAGAGGGGCTGTCCCTACCCATCATATTTAAAGTGTGCCTACCACACATTCCTGATCCCTCGTTCCCACCTTATTTTTGTCCAAAGCCATCTGATCACCTTCTGACACATTATATAATTCACATGTTATTATTCATTTACTAACATCTCCCCAGAAGATCAAGGATTCTTTAATGCTTTGATCATCACTATATGCCCAACACCAAGAACAGTTTCTGGCACATGGGCAAGTGTTCAAGAAAGTGCATTGAAAAATGAATGAGTGAACCTCCAGAATTCCAAACTGCCAGGGGAGCCCGACCTGGGGGCACTTGGGCTTTGGACTGTGAGCTTCAGCCAAATTCCATTTTCCCCACAGGCCCTGAGGCCCTGAGAGAACAGCGCTTTGCATTATAACATAAATACAGGGGTGCAGCTGATCTGGGGAAAGGAAAAAGAATGGGGAGCTCTTGAGAGGGGCCAGTCAAGATCAGAGTAGGAGGCTCTAGAAGCAGAAGCGAAGAGCCTGGCTCAGAGCTCTTCAGAGCTCCCACACACTCATCTCTTACAGCCCGCCGCATACCCAGGCACCCTGACACGCACATATTCACACCCAGTGCTGTGCCAGGTGCTGAGTCGCCAGCCTCCCCCTCGGCCTTTCTCCTCCTCCGTTTGTGCATTCAGACTCTCCCTCCTCCAGGTGGGGAAGGGTGTTGGTGGCCATGGTGAAGGGACAAATCCCCTACACCTGAAAGCTTGGGATCAGCCAGAAAAGCTGCAGTACCTTTTCCCACCCTGGTGTACATTTTGACAGGTGAATAAATGCTCCCCAGTAGGCAATAACAAGGAGAAGTCTGAATTAAAAGAACTTGCCAATTTGAAAAGTAATGCCATTCTATGTGACTCCACTCTATTCTGTTACCAATAAAACACTTAAGGATGCTATTCATGCAGACATAAAGTGCTAATGGCCACTTGTTAACATGTTTCATAATGCTAATATTTCCCTCTGATTTCCGACAGTTCTTTTTTTCTTCTTTCTTCTTTTTGGGGGCTATTTTAAGTTAACAGAGCGCTAATCTGATTTGAAACTGAAGGCTTAAAGAGCTACACTCTACATAACTGCACTATTAATGACAACCATTGCTGTACATGTTGCACCATTTCATGAAAACAATCATCACTCAGCCAATGGATTTGCCAAGCCATAGAAAAGCTGTAATAAGTTGAAAATGCAGTAGGCATAGAAGAAACGCATGATCTAAGACACAGGTGGGGAGGGATGTCATTAATGCTTCTCCAAGCTTTGTGTACTTTGTTTCCATGATGGCAAGAAGAGGCACAGTAAAGCAAGTGGGTTTTTTTTTTTCTTTCAAGGAAACAAATACATAAATAAATAAGAGTGTGAGGTGCTTCATCTGCTACCCCCAATTCACCAAGGTGGCCTTCCAGTAACTGGGAGGGATGTTCAAAGGCCACAGAAAGGATATGGCTCAGTGCTTACTACTAACTGGGCCAAAGATACAGTAGCTCTTCTCAGGAGATATGAGTGTCTCAGTGACTCCAAAATGAGTATATGTGCAGCAACCTGGGCCTGCAAGTCCATCCAAACCTTGGAAGGCTTTGTGCTCACTTTCTCTGGAGAGCTGTCAAAAGAGAAAGCCTGCTTACCTAGGATGATTTAAAGTGGGCAACTCAGAGAGCACTGAGAGCCCCACCTACAACTCCCTGTTGTTGGTTAAGGTGGCTCCCAGACACGCTAAAAAAAGCATGGGTTTGGGACTCAGAAAAATGTATTTAGGTGTGTGGGGAGCTCTGTTACGGAGCTGGGTGGTCTGGGCAAGTCACTTCACCTCTCCTGGTCTGTTTACTTTAGAATTTCTGGCTACATGTCTGGCTCTCCGTATTAGGGATTTGCCCCCCAGGTCCCCAGCCTCACACACACCCATCTCCCAAATGAGAAAACTTCATGAGAGGGAACTTGCCTGGTCCTGTTCACTTGTGCATCTCCAGCACCCAACACAGTGCTGGGTGTAGAGTAAGTGCTCAATAAACACAGGCTGATTTAAAAAAAAAAGATTAGATAGCATCTGCCTCTCCTCTCAGCTCTAATCCTTGGTCCTGTGAAAATAAAGGCTGCAGATACCTTCACGTCACTTATCTCATTTAAGAGGCTTTGATAACGTAGGCATCTGGGCATCCCTAGGTTATCTGAAATTGGTTCCAAGCCTGGAGAGGTTCAGTCTGGCAGGTTTTTCTGCAAATCACATCTAAAGCAAGGAGTACCCTTGACCACGTGGCCCACGCATGGGGCACCATTTGGATGACACAGGAGAAAGGAGTTTTACTACTTAACCACCTTGAGGTGAATTTCCCTCAAAAACAAACACTTAGGGCACAGCTCACAAGTCACATCTGACCACACCACCGCTTCCGGTTCCCGCCGAGAGAGACAGAGAAAGGGCAGCCCCCAGAACAGGTACCTTTTGGAGAGAGTTTCAGGGAGAGTGAGGACTCACCTGCCTCCCCACCAACTGAAGTCCACAAGCCGTAAAGCCTTTGTGGGGTGGCGAATTACCTTCTCTTTCTCACCTAGCACAATCCCTCGGAAGGCTCCCACTGGGTGGCAGAGGGCCACAGCAAGGACTCGCACACTGCTGAGGTTTGAGTGACAACCTTTGTGCCCCAGCCTCTGATCCGCGTGGGGCACTGCCCACGATGCTGGAGTAGGAGGCAAGGAATTTAGTGCTAAGAGTGACACTAAATGGAGTTCCTGCCCTTGGGGCCCACTCCTCAGGGGTGTTCACTGCCAGGCAGTGAGGGAGATGCTGCTTCCATGCCCACCTTGCAGCTACTCTGCAGCAGGAATCACTGTCCAGGTGCCCTAAAGTCAAATACCCGTGGGAGCACCTTCACCAGGAATGGGGGCTTGGTCCCTCTCTAGCAAGAACTCCTGCTTCTTCTCTCGTATTGGAGCACATCCTTAAGTCCTGCCAGGATCTTCCCTGTCCTGCCCTCTCCCTTCTGAATCCCCCCATCCTCCAAGGGCTGGCTGCCCACCCCCACCCACAACAGAAATGACTCATCCCTGGCCAGGATGGGAGAAAAAGGCTCCCACCACAGCTAGTCCTCCCATCACACCAGTATCTGGGAAATTAGAAGTGAAATCCAGCCCCACAACACATTATAGCTGGGTCAACACCTATGAAAGGGTCCTCACTTCAAACACCTTGGAGTCCAAAGGGCAGGTCACCCATCTTCTCAGTAAGCCAGAGATTTACTGCCTTCTGCAGACAGGCACCTCCATGGAAGAGAAGCTGTTGGTCTGTGGTGGGAAAAATACTCTAGACTGAGTCAGGAGACCTGGACAGATCCACTATCCTGAATTCTCTAAGTCCATAGTCCTAAATTCCCAAAGAAGGAAGGGGGAAGGGAATGCAAAGGGGAAGAGAGGTGCGGAGAGGAGTTAGAAAGGAGAGCTTGCCTGAAGGAAGGTAAGCAGGTGGGCTGACCTGGGCTCAGGCTAAAGGAGTGCACAGGGACCCCTGGTCATACAAGCCATTTTGTCACACACTTCCCTGAGAGCACTTCTAGCTAGCTAGCAGCGTTCCCAACAGCAATCCAAAGGGAAGGCTTTCTTGCTGGCCACCTCCAGGGGTGCAGGTGGGAGCAGGTAAAAAAGTAACATGAAAAAGGTTCCAACCTCTCTAGTCATTAATGGGACAGAGGTACTGGGCCAGACACAGCAGTACTGGGCCAGGCCCTGCTGAGCAACCCACTCTGGACAACGGACAGTCCTGGGACTTGGAGGACATGCCATCTAAACAGAATTAAACTGAGATTTTTTTTCTTACGAAAGAAATCAGAGTTGTGCAAATAAATCTAGTTGGACTGGATAACTCTCTTCACAACATTCGGAAAAGGGTAACACACTACAAGAGTCGTGAATTCCATTGATGAGAGGATTTCCCTACTCAAATATCAAAAGGTCTTGCATACACATAACGCCAAAAAGAGCAAGAACCACCACTTAAACCCAGCGTCACAGAGCTACCAGAAGGGAGGCAGCAGTCAGTACCTTCTCAGCACAGGCCATTCTGCCCTCTGTTATGTTCTGGGCTTTTTACAGCATGGTGCTCCGAGCCTCCGATACTCCATTGGGGTCCCCAGCTGCCTCCCTGGTATCTGCTCAGCCCTGAGGAACCCCCCACACTGCCTTCCAGGTGAGAAGGGTCAGAAGCTGTAAGCAGACAGCTCACTGCTTGGCCAAGAGCAAAGGTTCCCACGGAGGGAAGACCACAAAGATGTCATCTCCATCCCAACCCCAACTTTTTTCCTCTTGTTCACAGGAAAAAGGAGGAAAATAAATCTGCCCAGCCTCTGCACCTTTCCACAAACTCACTGCATGTATGTGGGACCAGGCTACCAATTTCTTCCTCGCAGCACAGCCCAGTGCTTTCAGGCAAGGAGAATATGGTGGTGAATCAGGGGCAGATATAGGCCAAGGAATCCAATTCAAAGCCCAACCTTTCAATTTTCAACCAATCAGCCTGAATAAAGTATGAGTTAAACATCATGTATGAAGCAGCATTATGTGTGAGCACAAAAATACAAAAAAATAAAATGTGATCCCTGCCCTCAAAAAGGTTATAGTTTGGGGAAGAGAAAATACCACCACCCAAGAGGATGTGAATACCATGGGTGTCTGCTTGCTAATCCCAACACAGTACTTCTCCCAAAGAAGCAAAGGCACTGTAGCCACTACATGACAGAGTCAGGCCTGTGCCAAGGCCCAACTCAGACAGTCTTAGTTACCTGGAGAAATGGCCTCAGAGATGGGGGCCAGGGGAAGGCAATACAGAAACATGGTACAGAAACTCACTGCATGTACATGGGATCTGGCTACCAATTTCTTCCTTGTAGCACAGCCCAGTGCTTTCAGACAACGAGAATGCGGTGGTGAATCAAGGGCAGATATAAGCAGAGGCTGACATCTTGATGTTTCCAACCGACTCTTAATCACCCAGCTTCCCAGCTTCCCCATTTCTGCTCCCAACTTGATGCAAGAGGCAGAAGTTCCCAAGCTACTTAGCCCACTATAACGTCATAGTGTGGGGATTACCAAGTCACCTTTGGGCTGGGCAGAACAAGAAGTGAACAAGTCAGTCCAAGAAAGATCCAAACAGGGGATGTTCTCTGGGCTCCAATGGGCCACCACACACAAAGAGGACCTGGGCTACAGATACATTGGAGTCTGAAAGGCAGGTGGCCCCTCTTCTCACCACTTCATATATGTTTTAACTGTTTGAATGAGGATACAAAAAAAAGAGACAGGGATTGAAAATCTAGCCTGTGGATATCAACCTGTGATTACTCATGCCATGTTTGTGTGCTCTGAAATGCTTTCCCAAGTCTGGAATGCTTTTCACAGCATCCTACCCACTCATTGTCCCCTCTTTGCACCCCAGCACACAGAAAAGATGTGCTTTTTTACATGCACTTAGGTTTTGGTTTCACTATTAAACACAGTGACCAACCCCCAATATTGTAACTCAGGTTGTGTTGGAAACTCAAAAAAGACTTGGCTCAGCTGCCTGGCAGGGAATCTGGGCTCTGCCCCTCCAAAACATTCTCCAGATGTCAGTGGAAAGTCATGAACAGCTCTCTCCCCAGCCCTAAGCAAGGCAAGAAAGGCCACTCACTGTATTTCTCAGCTTCCACGAAGTCATCACAGGAGAGGAGCCAAGAGAGAGGGAGGCAGGATCATGACTCTCCGTCACCTGGTGAAGCAGAGAGGTGGCCAGAGAACTTGGGACCGGAGTGGAGAGCTAAGTTCAATACAGACAAGCACAGAGAGTAGGGTTTGGGAAGGGAGACGTGCGGCATCAGTAGTCAGAAGTGAAAGTCTAACGGCACTCAAAGACGGCCAGCGAAGCTCTAGGAGTCCTAGTGGACAGCACTGAAGCACTGGTTTTTTCAAAAGCAAGCAAGATACTCAAGTGCAGATCTAGGAGTGAGGAATGTGGAAAACTCTAAGGTACCTTGGTGGTGTATTCTGCGGTAATCAGACTAGTAACTTTGAGCAGAAGATCTGGGAAACCAGGAGTTCTAAAGAAAAGTACAAAAATAAATAAATGATAAAAGATAATCGATCTATATATATAAATAAATAAAAGATAATTAACATAAAAGATAATCTAAATAATAGATCTGTAAGTTCATTTTCAAGGAATAGAGATTCCAGAAGGAGGAGTGACAGGCAGCAGAGCAAGGAATTCAAAATATGAGGAGTGGTAGCCCAAAGCAGGGGATGAGATACTCTGTCTTCTTGGAGTAAAGAGGAAATGAGTTGAAACTGAAGCATAAGGGATTTAAGGCAGACAAAAGGAAGGACTTCCTGCTATTGACAGATGTCTTTAAAACTAGAACCCATGTGGAGGAGGAAGAGGTTGGGCTGGCCAATTCTCAAGACCCATCTGCCCCTAAGAGAGTGCAGATTCCACCACCACCCCAACTCCATCTACCCCTTTTGTCCAGTGATCTGGATAAAAACACAGTGCAAACCTCAGAAATGCCACAGCCTTGGGACCTTATCAGGACATGTGGTGGGCAGGCCTGCCCAAAATGGGGAAGGGGACAGAGAGAAGCAAGAGGGTGTAATGCAATGGCAAAGCAGCATGCTGCCCTCTGGGACCTTCCTCAGCAAAGGCCCAGCTCTGACCAGTAGTTCAGCCACTGCACACAGAAACACGGGGAGTCACCCCTCAGCAGACGGGAGGGCCACTCCTGGGCCCTGCTGGGCAGGGAGAGGCCGTATGCGTTGGTAGAGTGAGTCAGGGATGAAAGTGTGAGGTTTTGGCTCTGAGCCAATTCTATCAATGCCTAGTGAGTGGCCTCAACCTTCCTTATCTGTAAAATGAGAGGGCAAACGATAGGACTTCACGATTCTACATCTACATGGTAGGGGCTCAATAAATATTTATGTTCCCCTTTCACAAAGAAAACTGTCTATGCTCAAAGGTCTCTACTTTCTTCTGCAATTCCTCAGATACTCTGGGCAACAAGGAACAAGAGCCTTGACCAAAAGTCAATTTTGGGGAAAGAGAAATTTTTTTTAAACACCTTAAAAAAATACTGGGATTTAGCTATCTAATTTTAAAAGAAAATTAGGCCCAAGACTTCTCTATCCAGACTCCCTCAGACAAGGCTGGACCTCAGATACTCTTGTCTGATTTCCTCTGTCAACATCTGCTCCCCCCGCAAAAGGCCTTGGAGCTGAAGGTGGCCCTGAATCAAACCTTCAGTTCTGCATGGGTGTGTTGTAGTGCAAACAAGTGAGTTCAAAGAATTCGGTTACTACTTAGTATGAATAAAATTTATTTACTTTGTAAGTACCTGTATTAGAGCAGACTCAAGATTATGCCTGTAAAATGATATTCCAACTCACCTGAATTTCAGTATACTCACTAGAGTGGAGAATAGGGGGTGGGGCCCAGCCAAAAACTGCACATGGGAGGGTATCTCACAAGGAGCATGTCAATTTCTCAGGCATACAGACGATGGGGAACAAGATGGAACAAAGAGGACAAAGCAAGATTCATGGCTCTCAATCTGAGAATCAGCACCCCAGAGGAAAGCGAAAGAGATGACACACAAACCCATCAGAGAATGCTGAGGACATGTGAAGGGCCTAATTATCATTATAGAGTTCCCTTGACAGTCTGTCCAGAGCCAGAATGCAAGAGGGGCTGTCACAGGGCATCCAGGGACACGGCAATTACTGTGTAGGCTCAAGTCAAGCTGGATGGACGATCACCATGCCACCGCTTGATGGGCCTAGGTCACGACACAGTCATTGACAGCGGCAGTTCATAGGGCTGTGGGTTAGTGACCTTCTGACCTTCAAGTGGAGACCTGGAGCCACAGTTCCCAACCACTCTGTCTCCTTACAATCCACAGCCAATGGAGAGTTCATTCTTTAAAAGCACTAGAGTAGACATCTCTCAACCCTTGGAAGAAAAGAAAAGAGGTGGGATTTCTCAATCTTGACACTGGAAGGTAACGCCAAGTCAAGAAGTTTCTTCCCTCCCAGGTACACGAAGGGCACCTTTCAAACACAAGCTACAAAAAGAAAGCAAAAGTAGGTGTGAAAGCGGGGCAGAAAGGGAACCAAAGGACTATGTGATCTCAGTCCACAGTATCAACATCTTTAAGGCATTCTGTGGCCTTTTCTATAACCTCCATATTGAGGGACATAAAACAAAAAACATTACACCTGTCAGGTGTTATGCCCTGAACTATCTCCAGGCATCTGAGAGTCAGCACCTCGGACTTTTAAAGACATGAAAGTTAAAGATTAAAAACATGTTGGAACGCTTACTCTAGCCAGTGCCAAAAATGTGTCTCTAACCTGTTAGGAGAGATGGGTGTGGAGCATGGCAGGAGAACGAGGAGAACACTCTCACTGCAGAGAAAATACAAGGTCCCCCCCCCCCGACTCGTTTTCTTCCCTTCCTGCTGCCCTCCCCTCCTTCTGAGGGAAATTCCTCCCTCAGACATGCTTTGCAGCAGAGGCAAGTTAACCACTCCAGAGAGGGAGTCTCGAACCACTGAACCCTGGGCAGAATTCTGAGGCCAATTCTGTTCTGATACATGAGGCCAAAGCCATGGCTTTAGACATGCACGCAGGCATGGGAATGTGATTACTCAGACAAGGGCTCCAGGTCATGTCCTGTAACTCCTGAATTACTTCAGTGATAACAAAAGCCCACTGAAAGCAAGGAGATACTTTCTCGCAGGGCATTACCTTTTGCCAGCCTATAACAAAAGCATTCATGAGAATTCAAGTGAAATAGTTCAGTTCACCCTCTTTTGACAGGGCGTATAGAAAATTTGCATCTACTTACACTCCCCTCTCAGTGAAAAATCATATCACTGATAAGCAATTATTGTACCTCCTTCAGATCACTCAGCTTAAATTTTCATTTATATCTGTACCTAGACATGCACACATGTGTATCTGATGTAGTGTTATGGCTTTTCTCCAAAAACTGAAAAATTCAGAAAGCCAAGCATAACATAATATACCTCGAGTGAATGGCACACCCTGTGGGTAGAAGCCAAAAAATAAAAAAATAAAAAACCTGGTAAAATTATTTATGCACAGTATTAAAATTTTCCTCAAAAGTTCCCAGGCAAATGGGTGCCTCTCTAATTTTCACCCTTACAATAAACTCTTCCACAGGTTTTGTTTATTTTGAGGAAACATTTCACTTTTTTTTTTCAAGACATGAGGTGTGAATGATGCAAAACAGTATTTGGATATGTAAACTGAATTATTTGCATAATGTATTACTAATCAGTGAGTATAAATTCTGGAGTCTGAGAACTGGAATTAAGTGCCACAGAATTTTTTAAATCTAGGTTATAAAAGCAAAGAGCATTGCCCTTCAGTGGAAAAATGTACACATTTGCATTCTGGTTGTAGGAAGGAGAAATTATCCCCAGAGTTTTCTGAAGAATTTTAAGTAAGTGAAGTTGATGTATACTACTTTGCTCTGACTCAACAGGAAAGGCATAAAGGTCCTAAATTCACAGGCTCGACCACACCCCGCACCAAGCACCAAGGAGAGCAAAGATATTTGCATCTAAAAGAGCAGACATTCCCTCAGCCCCAGACTGGTCTGCCTGCTGCGCCTATAGGAGTACTCCAGGGCCAGCCTGACATTCTGCCTATATGCCCAGCAAATCAACTTGGCCACCATGTTCCACTGAGCCCCAAATCATCTACACCCTTCTTCTGTGGGTTTGTACTGGTGTTTTTATGAAAGCTTAGCCCCTTCTTTGCAGAAAAACACTATAATGGACATGTAAACAGCAGAAAGATTATTCCAGCTTCATACACTCCCTTTTGTCAATCAAGCACAATAAAACCAAATTGGAGAAACTCTTTGTCTGAATAAACACTTTTTGGAGAAATCTGGAGAAGAGAAAAAAGGAGGTGCAGCCAGTGATCAGCCCCAGACAATGGCATCCTCCGCATCCCTGCAACACAGCCTGACAGGTCCCTCATCGCCCAAGGGTCACCTGCAAGATCAGAACTCCCATGGGTACACACGCGCGCACGCACGCACACACACACACACACACACACACACAGGTCCTTCAGGGGGCCAGGGTACATTTCAACAACAGCTGGTCCTATTGTCTACTGCCAGTGAAGCCAAACCAGCCTAAAATTTAATTTAATCTGCCATAAACCCTAGTGTCAAGCACTTAGATGGCAGCTAAAAGCGCCACTCTCAGATAACTGAGTGACACTTGCTAATAATAGGCTTTGCATGAAGTGAGCAGGAGCGGACATTTTGTGAAACCAGAGGGACCCGTGCCTGGGAACAGCTCCGCGAGGCTGGTCTCAGCTTTCTGCAGCAGATACGGCAGAGACCAGGCCCACCCTGGCCCCGACGTGACTGTCTGCGCTGAGACCACCAGTGACCTCGCTCTCAAGCTATGCAACCACAGTCCTGGCTCTTGCCCAACAGAACAAAATGCCCTGTTACAGCTGTGCAATCAGGGTGTTGTTCCTTCCATTGTCCAGAGGCTGTGGTCCAGACCCCTTGACTATGCTTTTGGTTCTCCTTCCTCAGAGCTGGTCAGCCTCCTCACAAGCAAAGCATCTTTCTTGGATAGCCAGGCCCCAGTGGCCACAGGAGGGCCCAAGGGCCTTGTCTTCCTCAGTACTACCAGGTAAATGGCAAAGTCCCACCAGCTTCTTTCCAACACCCACCACAGTGAAAAGGGGCACCAGTTCTGAAACTCTAACTCCACTTCCAACTCTGCATGTTATGGAAACAATCGTGGGGTCTCTTTTCTGCCAGGAGACCGCAGCACTGTGCCGACTCTCAGACGAGCCCCTACAGTAACATTTCCAGGAACAAGACTTGAGCTCACACACTTTCCTCCCCACAGGACACCTGCCCCCTCACTACCTCTGAGCCAAACCCTTGGCGAAGAAACAACCCCCACTGAACAAGGCCATTTTGTTCATAACCCATTAAGCAGCACTTGTATTTTCAGGAATATCTCACATATACACAAAAGTAGAGAGAATGATGTAAATCAGCTCCCAAGTACACATCAGCCAGCTTCAACCATTAGCAACTCAGGGCAGATCTTGTTTTAATCTAAAACCCTATTGCCAACCCTGTCCTACTGGATTCTTTACACTGATTTCAGACAGCCTATCATTTCATCAGTAAATGATTCAGTATGTATTTTAAAAAGATAAACTTTTTTTTTAAACCACAAAACCATTATCATGCCTAAAAACAATAAAGTGACAATAACGTCTTATCATTAAATAGGAGAGTTCCTTTAATATCAGAAGTACTTCTTTCCTTCTAGGTCATGCTTGTGAGGACCTCCTCCACCAGGGTTCAAGACTACAGCTGCTACAGAAAGCATTTGGTGAATCACTCTCTCTAAAAAGGGCCATTGACCTTGTTTACAGTCAACTTGCACTTGAGCATAAACTCCTGGCCCTTGCAGTCTGCAGTCCCTTGCTCTATGTGGGGCTGAAGGCACCCACTGGGAGTACTCCATGAGGGTCCTCTCCCCCTCAATACCTCCCTCACCCCAAGTCTTCCTCACCCCTCACTATGTGGCCATCACCATATTGGGCAAGCAGATACACTCCCAGTGTTCAGAACTGGTAGTTACTTTTCTTCGAAGACAGCGTTCTGGACAGTTCGGCACAGAATTCATTCATAGAGCATGTCTTGGATATACAGCTGACTAGATATGTTAGTTATGTTCCAAATGGGTTTTCATAGGTCAAGGTTCTGCAGGCAAGAGCAAATACTATTTTTAGACAGGATAAGGTCACAATGCTTTTAGAGACAGTGAGGTCTACAATAAAACCTATTGATCAGCCTCTGGAACTAGGGCTCCAGAGAGACACAGAGATTGTAACAGAAATTGCCTGGCTGTCTTCTCTGTAGACTCAGTGGGTAAAAGCTTCTTGGACTTAATATCTTTCAGGATATAAAAATAAGTAAGAAGTAACTGTATGCAGATTACTGAAGTCCATTTAACCAGATGCAGAGGCTGGTCATGAGAAATACACTTATGGCAGAACACTGAGGAAGGGGACGTCAAGGCAACAAGTGTCACAGTCACGGAAAGACACAAAGACTAGCATGCTCATCTCAGCGAAGGCAGGAGGCACTGGCTGCCATCCATGATTTTAGCTTGAGGCTGTATCCCTAACTTCGCAACTCTGGCCCTCATTACAGGGCTATGTGAATAACAGACCCTCAGAGACAGAAGCATGAAGACAGATTTGTCTAAGTCGGAATCTGATGAAGAGGTATTTATATGGACAATTTTTTTAAACTTCTACACTGACTTAATGGAATCATGGTAAATCTAAAAATCTTCCTAGTTGCTCCCTCAATCTCTCTATATACCATATATTAATAGAGAGAGAGAATATATATATCTTATGGTGATAGTATTACTGTATTTGGGAACTTTTTTTTTTTAAAGAAAAGTTGTATAAAGATACGCCACACAAAACTCCAGTAAGAAAAATCATTCATTGCCAGTGAAACTTAAAAAATAAATTTGGAAATCATACAAATACACAGGGGCCTAAGCAAATGAACTGTCAAGGCACAGAAAGCCACTGAAAAGTTTCTTAACTAGCCAGAACATTCATGAATTACCAAGATTTTAGCAACAAACCCTGAATTATTTATTTAAGTCAAATAGGAGCTTTAAGTAAAGACATTAACACAATGGACTAGCACATCTCAAACTTCAGCCTGAGATCTAAAACTTTGAAGTCAATTATGTCCCCATAAATATTTCTCCCTTATCAGCAGTGCTTGATTGTTTTGGAGACTTGGGACCACAGGAACTAGTGTGAAAACTGCAGGATATCTTCATTTATCATCTGCTCCCAGCTCCCAGCCTGGCTCACAAACAAAACACGCCATGGTAAACATCATCCATATATCACACTGTGACACAGCTGACCCCATTAGTGAGCCAAGACTGTCCTAGCGGCAGTGTCCTATCATACATTAGCAATAAAATGGCTGATACACTTGCACAGTACAGTGAGGGGTTAGGGAGAAGAGAGACTATCAGGCTACGAAATCCTAAACTTCATATCTGAATATGTATGTTGCCACCTGTCTCTTTGGCATGAATGTTATAGGCTTTTTCTTCAGGTAATAACCAAAGGGGAAGTAGTACCTCTGGGCGGCTGCCATTCACTTGATCTACCCATTGGCTTTCTTGGGTTGAGATAGAGCTAAACTTTTTCCTTTTCCCTGTTTTTTTTTTTTTACTTGTTTTACATTTTCTGCCAAAGACAGAAAAGCATACAAAATCTGAAGTAGCTGATTACCAGTGCCCTAATAGAGCACTCCTCATAAAAATCCCCAAAACATTATAAATTAAAGAGGCAACAATTTAAATTAATTACCTTTTTATTGAAGCTATAGATCTCAAGAGTGCCTGTGTCCTACAAGGAACACGTATTTCACAACTGGTTTATTTCCCCCTTATTCTTAGCACATGGAATATTAAAAGAAAGTTTTAGATAATCACTATCCAAAGAATAATTTTGAATGCCATTTTACAGCATGCTTCTGAAAACATCATTTTATATCTCATTCAATGCCATGTATAAATGGCATTTGCTGGACAATGTGGAAAGCAGAAACATCCATGCTAAAAGTCCATGGTAAACACCAAGTTTAGAAAATGCATTGCAAAGATCACATATCCCAGAACAGGCCATATGCTTTTACCTACATGGTGAATAAAAAAAGAACATTTTCCCTCAATTTATGCTGTCTTCAACACTAACAGAGGGAGAGTTCTTCTAAACATGTTGCATCGGATGCCTTTAACAAGCAAGAATTTGTAACTCCAAGAACTCAGCATATGTAGGCTAAGTCCACACAGAGAAACCAGCTTTTGGGGGAGGAAGAAGGAAAATATCACT
Organism: Manis pentadactyla; assembly: GCF_030020395.1. Lineage (NCBI taxonomy): Eukaryota > Metazoa > Chordata > Mammalia > Pholidota > Manidae > Manis > Manis pentadactyla. Next base: position 185,241,497 of record NC_080020.1, on the reverse strand, counting down.
GAATTCAGTTAGTTAATTGAATTTAAAATACCTGGTTGTTTGAATTCAGTGGATTTCTTTGTCAAAAGTATTTCTATTTTGACACAGCTACAGTTGCCCAAAAAACAAGCTTGGAGAAAATACACATCACACTCCTTAGAGTTTATATATATATATAAAAAAAAAAAAAACAGCTTGCAACAATTAAAAGATGGAGAAATCTTATAAGGCTGGAAACTTCTGTGAATTACCACCATTCAATTATACTGTGCTTCCATTCTGCTTCCAGCAATTTCAAAGTTGCTCTTAAACTTTCTACTGAGGGATCATGAGCCCAAGCCTTAATCTGCACCATAGCTTCCATCCTTTGAGGCAAATCAAGAAAATATTCTGTCCTCTTTGCAGGTGAGCTCCATTCAGTGACTAGATTCCAGAAAATAGTAGGGAACCTGCCTGTGGTGTTCAAAGTATGCTAGTTCATGATGTGGGTTTAGAGACCCACCCAATCCAAACTACCCATTTTACAGATGAGGAAACCTAAATTAAGGAAAACTAGAGAAGGGTGAAGGAACGCAAGGTCTCAGAGCTCAGGGTCAGAACTTAGGCATACTGGTTCCCAGACCGGTGTCCTTCCACTATCATTAAATGTCAAAATTTAGATCTAGAAAAATCCCCAAAGACCTCAATTCTGCCCCCTGCAAACCTCAAACCAGTTGTGGTAATTGTTCCATTGCCTTTGTAGAAGAGTAAATGTCTACTTATAAGGTTTTTAGAAATTTTTATTTTACCTCTTTCTTTTTTTACTTTGGTAAGCAAAAATAGTTTATCATAATGCTCTCAACTGGATTGTCTTCCTGTTACAGGCAGATATTGTTGTTTCCTAGTAGAGGATGGTAGCAGGGCTAAAAATAAGAGTGTCATTTTTTTTTAGTATGATTTTTTCTATAACAATGATTTCCCATTCTAGGTATGAAACAGGTATGGTTTCTCACACTCTTCTGCAAAAATCTAGATTGGCTCAAATTCAGAATGTGGTGAAAACTCCCTTAGTTTAGAATTATGTGTTCTAAAATAAAACTCTTGGTTGGCTTTATTTTTGCGTTTTCTTCCCCAAAAGATATTTAAATAGTTTTCATTTTTAAAAGGATTTCGACTTCAGATTGTGCCAATGCCAATGTCTCTATACATCTAATCAATCAATAAATAAGACAAACAAAGCAGCATATGTTTATCCTTTACCATTTGGGAAGTGTACATTAATTACCACAGATTGTTCCTATGCATCTCCCCCATGTCTCAGATGGCAGTGCTCAAAAGGGTCCGCAAAATAAAAATGTATGGGGTAATTAAATGGATATTTATAATTAGAAGTTAATAATTTGCATCAGGGACAAATGAGCTCTGATTTTAATCTGCAGCGCATTTAGATTAGCCTGAAGATAGTGTAATTTGATGGTTTATAGGCCTCCTCTCGGATTATGAAATAATACCAAGCCTTCCAAGACGGCGCGTCTGTGTGAGGAGTGTGTTAAAGAAGAAGATGCAATGAAAATGTTTGACAACGTGAAAGCAGCCATAAATTACATGACAACTGTGTAAAAGTCATGATGAAACAAATAAAGGGCTGCCCTAGAATGCGTCTGATTCACTGTGACACACACGACTCCCTGCACTAATCTGCCCGGCCAGCGCATTCTTACGCGGAGAACTACTTAGCACTGGGAACGCTGTAAATTATCGCTAGTCAACAGCATTGATTTTCAGTCGACGTTTCAATCAGGCTGAAGTAGAAATACTACCAGCTCATCCAGCAGCCTCTTAACCAGTCCGCTGCCCCTCTGTGGCCTACTCAGTTATGGCTTTGTTAAATTTCCATTGCTCTCACCATTCAACATTTATTACAGCGTCGCCACATCCCGGCACTTGGCCTGGAGGGTCACCGGCCCGCCTCTAGGGGCATTATATTCGCGCTCACCTTAACCAAGGTAAAACCAAAAAAGAAAAAGAAACAAACGGCCACCATCAGAGAGATGGCCTGATTTCCAAGCGAAGAGAGAGACAACTAAGGGAAAAAATAGGAGCTCTGAAGCAATGGTATTCTTTTTATCACTTCAGCTTTTCAGCCTAGGAGTCCTAGCAAACAAAACTCAGAGCTTCTCTCCTGGTGCCATCAAGGACTCCACGGCAGTCCTGAACCTGGGGCTTACAGAGACATTGTGGAGAGCCAGGGGAAGAGGCAAGGCAGAACCTGTCCCAGGGCAGGGTAAGAACTGAAATAGAAGGTTTGGAGTTTTTTAACCCACGCATATTCTCAGCAGCCGCCTCCATCCCCACACCCGACTCAGGAGACCTCCTGGAGTCCGGCCAATGACAACCTCTTGGTGGTGGATCTGATCTGAAAGACCTCCCTTGGTTCCCACAGGAGGGCTTCCTAAGTGAGCCAAGCTCTCAGGTGACACTTGTCACTGCTGAAGCCAACTCTTAAGCTCTCCTATGGGACCTCCACACACAGTAGGTGCCTCCTAACAACCCAAGACTCTGAAATTATATAAATGGTGGTCTGTGGTGGCCCAGCCAATTCAAAAGGATGGATAACAAAAGGAAAACCCTGACATTTGGTTTTGGAATACATTATGTAATCCCTCTGCAACGAACCTCAGGTCTTGTTGCTTCAGCAAATATTAATGGTGTCAGAGCAGCCTGCAGAGTTGACTGGGGGAGGCCACCATGCAGTTGAAAACTTGCCTCAGGGAAAGCCACATGTGGATCATATGGAGTTGTTGACTGCAGTTTCCATTTAAAAATTCCCTCAAGTCTCCTAGCATGCTTTCCAGATTTGCCTTACCACAGCGCTTATTCGGCCAAAATGAAGTAGATTATTACCCCCCTCATCCCCCATCGTTCCCAGCAGCCCCTACAACACACTCTCTCTCTCTCTCTCTCTCTCTCTCTCTCTCTCTCTCTCTCTCTCTCTCTCACACACACACACACACACACACACACACACACACACACACACACACACACACTCTCCCTCACAGTATAGTTCGGACTCCTCCTGCCCTTTCAAGGTGTGGTCAGTGAAGTGAATGCCCAAGAGACAACAGAACAGAACTGCTGAAAGCCAGACTTCACCAGCCCTGAAAAGTCCTAGCTGGGTTTCTTGGCCTTGGCCAGCCTGCTGCTGCCTCCTAAACAAGTCACACACAAATAATAAAACCTCCTAACTCTTCTTCACAGGACCCTCACCCATTTCTGGCTCACTCTGGACAGATGGAGAAACGACTACTCGCAAAGCAGAATTCCTCACATTGCAACTCCTTCCAACAGCTCCAAGGCTCCTCCAGTATGCCCAGGATAGCCACCCGGGGACTGTATGGGAACACTCCTCTCTTTCCCAGAAGACTGAAAAACTTGATGACAGAACCCACAGGATGGCCACCGTCCAGCACCAGGGCTTCCACCCAGCTGGTGCCCAGCACCACTGCAGAAAGCTGCAAACCTTTGAGGAGGTGGCAGAGGGTAAAACTGTGTAAAAGTCATGGTAAGCCCAAATTTCCCCCTCTACCAGTGGGGCTCGCAGGATTCCCTTCTGGGCTTGTGGGATGGAGTAACAATATGCTGGATACAGGGCATAGTGATGGCAACTCTTGGAGTGCAACCTGTGCGGCAAGTAATTGATGTGCTTTTTCTCATTTACTTCTTGCACGGAAGCTATGAGGGAGGTACTCTGGGTTGTCTCCATTTCAGACATTGAATGGTTTGCCCAAATTCTGCCAGCCAGTCAGAGGTGAAGTAGAGATCTAAACCCAGAGTGACTATGCATGCCCAGGCACACTCTCCTGGTGATGCAGCACATGTCTGCAGGGGGAGAAGTCAAACATTGGGGGAGCTGCCAATGGGGAGAAGCCCCACAATCACCCCACCTCACCGATCTACAATGGCTGAAGAACCATCTCTGCCCAATGACCCTTCCCGCAGGCTGCCCACGCTGGGGGAGAAAGAGGCTCTGAGCACATCAGGACCCTCCCCTCCCTGCTATCCTCTCGTCGCAACCTGCTCACCCCACACTGTCAGGAACTATGTTAAGACCCCAGTTCTCTTTTTGAGACCCCAGTTCTTATAGGAGAAAAAACTCCTAAGCCGCAAGTCATAGTCATAATAGTAACCGGCTTTTCTCAAGTGCTTTACCGCGTACCCAGCAAGCGTTCTAATCTAATGCCCACAACGTCCCATGAGGTGGTCCTGTGACTCCCCCGACGTTAGAGGTGATGAAACTGAAACTTGGAGAGGTGAGGACAATGAGCCCAACTTCACACAACCGCAAATAGCAGCACTTCTTCGCCTCTTTATTTTGTGTACTCTCAGAGGCTGAAGAGGAAAGATGACAAACAAATTAAGGGTTTATTTCCCCTCTTTCAGTCATTCTTCCCTTTCTGACCATGCAGATAGCAAAGACACTGAGGTGGGAGAGAAGGTGGCCTCTGAGGTGGGGGGTGTTTTGAGCTGTCGGTGGGATGAGTCCAGAGGTCTCCAGGTTTTCCCAGTTTCTATTTGCTACTGGATAAGGACAGGAAAAAAATCACCTCCCTTGCAAGGCTTCAGCCTGGGGAGGGAAACATGATTTTATCATATTTTATATGGATGGTCACAATGGTGACTTTTCAAGTCTATGATGGGAAAATGTAGTTTTCACTGTGTCAACTGCATTTCGGGCAGGCCCCCAAACCATGTGCAAGCCCCGGCATCCCTTAGGTGCAAGTCTATGAACCCGGCTTTTTGCTCCAGCAGTCCCTCTGGTGGGAACCAGAACACGCCTCCTGCCAGTATGTAACAGGGAGATTCAATTACCTTGCCACTTGTGGCAGGAGGGCAAAGACTGCACATTAAAAGAGCTAAAAATGTCCAGAAGTTACAGGGCTGATGACTCTTGCTTGCCAACACTCATAAGAGAATGCATAATGTCACAATAAACTAAGATGCACATAAACAGACCAAAGAAGATAAGATAATCAACAACAAAACAAGCCCAGACACATGGGTTTGCCATCAGCCCTGCATGCGTAACACTGTACTTCCTGGCCTTTCCTAGGCTTTGCTTGTGTGTTATCTTTCTCAGCCACCAAAAGATTAGTTCACAGGTCCTTTACAACAAGGAATTTAAAACTTGAGCCATTTTTTTAAAATTTCCTACCAATTTCCTACCTGCATACACAGGCCCACTGGCCATGACCCGCCCCAGCTTCAAACACATAGACTGAGGCACATGTGCTCACACACGCTGGTCTTCCAGTTTGAACACACCAAACCCTTACGATCCAGGGCCCTCGGGTTACTGGCGTTATCACAAACCTTTTTTCCCCATGGCAAGCCAGGGAAGATGATAGAACATGTGTGTGTAGCCAAAAGACTGGCTTCAACTGGTTCAGAGGAGAAAAAAAATTGAGTTGGATGTCTTTTTTTTTTTCTTGCCTTTAGCCAAAGACCTGGGAGTATTTGATGTACAGTCAGCAGGTATTTAAAAAAGAAGAAGAAGAAAAGAAAGAAAAAGAAGAAGAAAAAAAAAAACACTGAAAAGGCTTGGCTGCACTGGGGCCCTGACATGCTCTCATCTGAAGCTTGGCCCTCAGCCAAGTTCATCTGTTAATGGACAGCCTCAACCAGGGCCTACACCTCCCCCACATCCGCGAGTCGTCTCTGTTCTCCTACCTCTTTCGAGCTCCTAAAAACTAGACATCGATTATGTCTGTGCTTTTCCCTTTCTATTCAAGATAAACAAAGTGCTTCAAGTTCAGGGCACACCCTGGGACCCTTGACAAAACAATCTATCATTCTGTCTGCTAAACCAGTCTGGCTACACCGCCACCGGGAGAGCAATGCTCCCAATCTACAATTTTCCCTTTGTGCTCCTTCCCTTTTGCCACTAACATCTTTTCTTTACCACCTTCTCCAGAGCAGATGGACTTGACCACTTTGCTTAAGCCCCTCCTGTTAACCTCAGAAATTAAAGGCAAGAACGGAGCTGCTGGCTACCCCTCCTCTGGCACAGGTTTTCCCCCTCCCCTCTGTGGCCCCCATGTCACTCACACACACACACACACACACACACCCCTTTAGACCCACACAACCCTTTCCACCCTCTCATCACAGACACTCACCCAGAAAACAAATTAAATGCAGGGACTGCCCCCTCTTTTGCTCCCTGCAAGAATATTTTAAGTGAGTTTTGTTTTAAATCATATCCATTAATGTATCCTGACTTGCAATTAAATGCAAGTACAGTTTTTACAACCAGTACGGAATGTATTAATTATAACTACAAAT